>NW_016804595.1:784769-787301 GCF_001698545.2 Rhinopithecus bieti | reverse complement strand
CAAGTTGTAAAAAAAAAAAAAAAAAAAATTAAAAAAAATCCTTAAAACTTGCAAAAAGCAATCCCAAGTTTAATCATGCAAAAAATAATTTAGACTCTGTAGCCATTTAAATGTGCTGAGATAACTCATTTGGTTTCTAGTGCTTATAGGCCTCCAAATGGACATGACTCATGAATATAACAGTGAGACTTTGTGGCTAATATAATTCAAAAATTTGTTGCTAATATATTTGAATTGTGGTACCTGGCATTCAAAACCCTTTTGAATGTGTATAATTAGAACTGTCAATGTACAAGAAGCAGACATATCAGACCAGAAGAATGGAGAGGGGCGGGGAACAGGCATAGAGTCTTCTGGTTTCACTGACACAAAATTTCAAAAGTTGAATGGAATTCTTACACGTTGAATTATATCTTAAAACTAATTCACAAAGACAATACTCACAAGTCTCTCTTTAAAGAAAATTATCATTTTGGAGGACAAAATCATTTAATATATACTCATAAATCTCCAAATTATGTATTTTTCCACATTTGCTTCCTCTTATCCCCAAACGCTTCACACACAACAATTAACGTTACTGAACCTACCCCTAAATAAGGAAAATTTTCATCCAAAATTTTATTTAAATCAACTGTTCCATCTCTCAATATCCTGTTTCCTATCTGTAAAGTGCAAACATCTATTTCACTGTAGCTACTGGACATTTTCAGCAACTGTTAAAATTTGAATGGGGTGTTAGAAATCAGGATGGTTAATTGGCCTTGTGGGCGACAGTTACTGGAAGAGGGTACTGGGTGTTGGGGATGTTCTGTTTCTGGATATGAGTGCTGATCACATTGCTATATTTACTTTATAAAAAATTCATCAGGCTGTGCCCTGTGTGCTTTTCAGTATATATGCTATAGTTCAACAACAAATTAACTGTAAAAAAACAAAGTAAACCAAGCACTTCCCTAACTTCTAAATTAAGGTCACAAATGCAGTTGCTTATAGGGGCCAGGCAGCTAACACAATGTTGAAATCCCAGTGGTTAAGTGGTGGGGCCAATGGTAAATTAGAGTGAAGCCAAAAAACTCAAACTGACATATGTTTAAAAACAGTTTAAAAAGTGCTGGAAATCATTCAGACATATATGCCATCATCCCATCTATCCACCCCTGAACTTAAAAAAATAAAATTACCATTAAAATTGAAAGGTTCTGTGTAGCCTGTCCCAACCAAATCTCCTTCTATCCTACAGTTAACTGTTCTGCTGAATGTATCATTCCTATTCTTTAAAAGATAAATTTATATGTATCCCTAAACAGTATATAGTATTGTTTTATGAGATTCATCCATGTTAACACATGTAACTCCAATGCACCCATTTAGCATGCCCTCTTAAATATACTGATTTTAGGCTATTCTGTTCCAAGAGGGTTGAATAGGAACACCTCTAGGCTGGAGCTCCCAGCGTGCCCGACACAGAAGACAGGTGATTTCTGCATTTCCCATTGAGATGCCTGGTTCATCTCACTGGGACTGGTTGGACAGTGGGTGCAGCCCACGGAGGGTGAGCTGAAGCAGGGCAGGGCATCGCCTCACCCGGGAAGCACAAGGGGTTGGGGGGATTTCCCTTTTCTATCCAAGGGAAGCCTTGACAGACGGTACCTGGAAAAACGGGACACTTCTGCCCAAATACTGCGCTTTTCCAACAGTCTTAGCAAATGGCACACCAGGAGATTATGTCCTGAGCCTGGCTCGGCAGGTCCCACGCCCACAGAGCCTTGCTCACTACTAGTGCGGAAGTCTGAGAACGACCTGTGAGGCAGCAGCCTGGCAGCAGGAGGGGCGTCCGCCATTGCTGAGGCTTGAGTAGGTAAACAAAGCCGTCCGGGAAGCTCAAACTGGGCAGAGACCACCACAGCTCAGCAAGACCTGCTGCCTCTGTAGACTGCACCTCTGGGGGCAGGGCATAGCTGAACAAAAGGCAGCAGAAACTTCTGTAGACTTGAACGTCCCTGTCTGACAGCTCTGAAGACAGCAGTGGTTCTCCATCCATGGTGTTTGAGCTCGGAGAACGGACAGACTGCCTCCTCAAGTGGGTCCCTGACCCCCATGTAGTCTAACTGGGAGACACCTCCCAGTAGCAACTAACTGACACCTCATACAGGTGGGTGCCCCTCCGGGATGAAACTTCCAGAGGAAGGATCAGGCAGCAATATTTTCTGTTCTGCAGCTTCCGCTGGTGATACCCAGGCAAACAGGGTCTGCAGTGGACCTCCAACAAACTCCAACAGACCTGCAGTTGAGGGACCTGACTGTTAGAAGGAAAACTAACAAACAGAAAGAATCAACATCAACAAAAAGGACATCCACATGAAAACTCCATCTGTAGGTCATCAACATCAAAGACCAAAGGTAGATAAAACCACAAAGATGGGAAGAAACCAGAGCAGAAATGCTGAAAATTCTAAAAACCAGAGTGCCTCTTCTCCTCCAAAGGATCACAGCTCCTCGTCAGCAATCGAATAAACCTGGACGGAGAAT
>NW_016804595.1:773175-782533 GCF_001698545.2 Rhinopithecus bieti | reverse complement strand
AAAAAAACCACATGATTATCTCAATAGATGCAGAAAAGGCCTTCATCAAAATTCAACAACCCTTCATGCTAAAAACTCTCAATAAGCTAGGTACTGATGGAATGTTATCTCAAAATAATAAGAGCTATTTATGAAAAACCCACAGCCAATATCATACTCAATGGGCAAAAACTGGAAGCATTCCCTTTGAAACTGGCACAAGTTTCAAATTGGAAAAAACTACTTTAAAGTTCATATGAAACCAAAAAGGAGCCCACAGTGCAAAATCCTAAGCCAAAAGAACAAAGCCGGAGGCATCATGCTACCTGACTTCAAACTATACTACAAGGCTACAGTAACCAAAACAGCATGGTAGTGGTACCAAAACAGAGATATAAACCAATGAAACAGAACGGACCCCTCAGAAATAACAACACACATTTACAACCATCTGATCTTTGACAAACCTGACAAAAACAAGAAATGGGGAAAGGATTCCCTATTTAATAAATGGTGCTGGGAAAACTGACTAGCCATATGTAGAAAGCTGAAACTTCCTTACACCTTATACAAAAATTAATTCAAGATGGATTAAAGACTTAAATGTTAGACCTAAAACCATAAAAACCCTTAAAGAAAACCTAGGCAATACCATTCAGGACACAGGCATGGGCAAGGACTTCATGACTAAAACACCAAAAGCAATGGCAACAAAAGCCAAAATTGACAAATACGATCTAATTAAACTAAAGAGCTTCTGCACAGCAAAAGAAACTACCGTCAGAGTGAACAAGCAACCTACAGAATGGGAGAAAATTTTTGCAATCTACCCATCTGACAAAGGGCTAATATCCAGAATCTACAAAGAACTTCAACAAATTTACAAGAAAAAAAAAAAAAAACCATCAAAAAGTGGGAAAGGATATGAACAGACACTTCTCAAAAGAAGACATTTATGCAGCCAACAGACACATGAAAAAATGTTCATCATCACTGATCAGAGAAATGCAAATCAAAACCACAATGAGATACCATTTCACACCAGTTAGAATGGCCATCATTAAAAAGTCAGGAAACAGCCGATGCTGGAGAGGATGTGGAGAAATAGAAATGCTTTTACACTGTTGGTGGAAGTGTAAACTAGTTCAACCATTGTGGAAGACAATGTGGTGATTCCTCAAGGATCTAGAACTAAAAATACCATTTGACCCAGCCATCCCATTACTGGGTATATACCCAAAGATTATAAATCATGCTACTATAAAGACACATGCACACTATGTTTATTGCAGCACTATTTACAATAGCAAAGACTTGGAACCAACCCAAATGTTCATAGATGATAGACTGGATTAAGAAAATGTGGCATATATACACCATGGAATACTATGCAGCCATAAAAAATGATGAGTTCGTGTCCTTTGCAGGGACATGGATGCAACTGGAAACCATCATTCTGAGCAAACTATCGCAAGGACAGAAAACCAAACACCCCATGTTCTCACTCATAGGTGGGAACTGAACAATGTGAACACTTGGACACAGGGCAAGGAACACGACACCCCGGGGCCTGTCGTGGGGTGGGGTGCAGGGGAGGGATGGCATTAGGAGAAATACCTAATGTAAATAACTAGTTAATGGGTGCAGCAAACTAACATGGCACATGTACACCTATGTTGCAAGCCTGCACGTTGTGCACATGTACCCTAGAACTTAAAGTATAATAAAAAAAATACTGATTTTAAAACTGGCTTAACTACTTTTAGTAAGGGGAAATATTACAAAATCTAGTAAAATTCAGGATATGCACATCCTAAAACCCAGTAATTCTACTCCTAAGAATTATATTTAGCTGAGAGAATCTTCTGTATATAAGGAGACTGGTACAAAATTCATCATATCATCATTGGTACTGTTTGCAAGCAATTAGAAAGTAGCTGATTATCCATCAACAGAAGAATAAATACATTGTGGCATGTTTACATAATGGAATACTGTACAGCACTGAAAAGGAGGCAGCAGTTTCCAATACAGTCTAAATTAACACACAAAATCCAGTATTTATATCATTCATTAACAAGCTGATTCTGAAAATGTAACCTTTTACCAAATACGATTCCTATGTATATTTTCAATCCATTCTAATCCAGTTGAGCGAGAACACACAGAAGACTACTGTTTTGACTATGTTTAGTATACAGCTCTTCCTTTAAATTGTCTTGTAAGAGTTATGTGCTCCAAGAGCACTTTCCCTAGAGCTGATGAAGTCAGTGCTTTTGGAATGCAGCAGCCCAAGACCTGACATAAAATACCAATGAATCAATAGTTCACAATAGTTCAAAAGTGTTTCTTCAAAGACTATCAAAATCTTAAACCCTTATTATAGGAATATGAATAGCAAAAGGCATGTTATTTCCCTTATGATTACACAGAATCTGGATAATTTCTAAGACTGCATGGTAGAGGTTTAAAAGGTCAGACAGATAATATTAGACCCATTCATAAATTATAAAATATATTTCACTCCCAGTCAAAATTTGGCTTCAAGTCTGTCATGAGGGCCTGGGATTTGTCTTATATATTTAATAATGTATTTCATTTTCTTGGAAAAGCTAAAAAAAAGGCTAAAGTCATGGATCATAGCCTCTTATGAGATCATTCATTCCACAAAGGGGAAAGTTATTTTACGCCTGTAAAGATGTATACACCCTGCCTGTAATGGAGCCTATTTTCCCAATGAGAAGTAGATAAGAGAGGTGTGCTTATCCTCCTCATTTTATAGATGATTAAGATGAAACTCAAGAAAAGTAAGACCTTTCCACAGTCACACAAATGTAGATAACATTTAAATGCATCGTGACCTCTGGAAAATATTAATATTAATAGGTGTTCTAGTAATTCTTTTATTGTAGTTCTTTTATTGTTCTAGTAATATATTGTTCCACAAGCATGGCTTATCAACTGCCTTTTGGTCTGCTATTTCTGGGTCCCATCCTGTCTGCTAACCCTATGGTAAACCCTTTGAGTAGATGAGGATGAGGTTAATGCTGATGTGTTTGGCAAACCTCTAGTGAGATTACTTACCAAATCAGCTCCATAGTTGCTGCTATGGTCTGGATGTGGTTTGACCCTGCCAAAACTCATGCTGCAATTTAACTGCTGATATTATTAAATGTTGAGAGGTAGTGGGATCTCTAAGAGGTATCTGGGTAATGAGGGATCTGCTCTCATGAAGGGTTAATGCAGTCTCACAGGTGTGAGTAAGTTCTTGCTCTTGGGTTGTTATAAAGTGAGGCTGCCTCTTGTGTTTGGTCTCTTTGCAAACACCCACTGTCCTGTCTGCTTTCTGCCATGACATGAGGCAGCATGAGGTATTCACAGATAGGTTGTATGATCCTGGACTTCCCAGCCTCCAGAACCATGAGCCAAATAAACTTCTTTAATTTACAAATTACCCAATCTCAGATATTCTGTTATAGCAACAGAAAACAGACTAAGACAGTTGCCAAGCCTAACTGGGCTTCACTTCATACTATTTAGTCCAGCGGGCCTCAACTATGGTTGCAACATTGGAATCATCTGAGGAGCTTTAAAAGTACTGAAGTCACTTGTAATCCCAGCACTTTGGGTGGTCAAAGCAAGGCAGATTGCTTGAGCTCAGGAGTTCGAGACCAGCCTGAGCTACATGGAGAAACCCTATCTCCATGGACAAACCAAAACACGAAAAAACTTAGCTGGGTATGGTGCTACACACCTGAATCCCAGCTCCTTGGGTGACTGAGGTAGGAGGAACATTTGAGCCCAGAAGGCAGAGGCTGCAGCAACCCCAGATATTGCACCATTGCACTCCAGCCTGGATGACAGAGCGAGACCTCATCTCTCACACACACACACACACACACGCAGCACTTTAGTCGAGGAACTATCCCCTGAGATTTTGATTTAATTGCTCTGGGGTACAATTCTAGTCATGGGAATTTCTCCCCTACATTTTTTTTCTAGAGACAGGGTCTCACTTTATTACCTAGGCAGGAGTGCAATGGCATGATCATAACTCACCATAGCCTCCAACTCCTGGGCTCAAGTGATCCTCCCACTTGGGGCTCCCACTTGAGCCTCCCAAGTAGCTGGGATTACAGGCACTTGCCATCATGCTTGCCTAATTTTTATTTATTTAATTTTTTTGTAGAGATAGGGTCTTGCTATATTGCCCAGGCTGGTCTCAAACTCCTGGCCTCGAGCCATTCTCCTGCCTCAGCCTCCCAAAGTGTTGGAAACAGGCATGAACCACCATGCACAGCCTCCCCCAACATTTTATAAAATGTTTTAAACGTACAGAAAAATGGAAAGAATTTTACTGTGAACATGCATACACCAACCATCCCATCCAAATTCTACCATTAATATTCTCTTATTTGCTTATCACATATCTATCCATTTATCATTTCCTCTCTCCATCCATCAACCTATTTTTTCTATGCTGCATTTCAAAGTGGCAGATATTATACACTTCCCAGCATGAGGAATTTTAAAAACTGCACAGTGATTCTAATGTATAGCTAAGACTTAGCACCACCGATTTGGATTTCAGTGTTTCCACTGGAGTTAGTTTAAGTCAAGCTTACCTATATCAGTTCAGGCTTCCTGCTCTGGGGTACCATAGGGACAAAACCCACAGGCAGCAAAAGAACAGTATCATCACATTCACTCGATTGCCTCTGAGTCTGTTTCCAGGTTTTTTACTTTTTAGAAATGTGTTTTAAAAATTCAGCAAAAAGAGGTATAGGCTTTCTACATTCTCAGGGAATGGCCACACATAAAATGATTATAATAAAGCTTCAAAAAGTCACGGAATGGGTTTTGGCTTCACAATTTTAGGTTTCAGCAACTACGGAATGTAAATAGAAGTCACCTGGCTATCGATGAGGCCACAAACTTAGGGATGTCCAGAGACTATAGACTTAGTAAATGACACAGCTAGGTATTCTCAAAATCTAGCAATATTTATTTTGATAATTGGTATTTTTAAAATTCAGACAAGAAAAATCAGAAAATAAATCTCATACCTGGAGTTTTCCCTTTTCATAGGCCAGTTTATTTTTACTTTCAGTAATTTTTCCCAAGATTTTTTCCACCTTCTGTTGGGCAAGCTGATAAGGCAAACACAGGCATCAGAACCTCTAGGCACAGAAAAGAATAACCATTTTCATTTTTAAACAAGTATTTACATCCTTACCATTTCTATCATCATAAGATCAAGATTCCTATTTATTTGCTACTGCTGCTTTTAGTCTTTCCCTACATAGTTGATCACAGGGCTAATATGCAACATGTACAAGAAGACTGCTGATAAAAGCATGAAGCCTTAAGAGTACCAGAGTTGGTTGGTTTTGTATATTAACTCCTTTTTTGTTATGTCAGTTACTCCTTTGTAGTTGTGATCCAACACGGATGTGGTGTGGTTGTATCAGTGACTGCAGGTAGTCTGTAGAGCATTACACGGTTCTTTACGGAAACAGCAGCTGCAAGTGACCAGGACCACTGATAGAAGAAGGCACCTCACTTACTACAGTAAAAAGCAGTTTAGAAAAATCTCAAAAACAAAATAAATGTTTATTGGAGACTCAAACTCATTGTTTGATCAAATACTCAACACAATATTATCTGGAACAAACATTACCAAACGTTCCATATTTCACGAAATTACATATTTTCATTATTCAAACAGCCTTTAATAATGACAGTTATTTTTTCATATCCTGTTGTTCTCATACTATATTAGAAAAAATAAGTACAAAATTTAAATTTTGGGCCATATTGGTACTTTCTTTATATGAGGGGCACCATTAAGTGATTGAACATGGAAATTTTCAGTCTTCACAATCAATGCCAGTGCTATATCTTAATAACATGAAATATTGCCATATGTCAAAATCGTCTTCATAAACCAAATGTGGAGATAATGCACACAAAGCAAATGTGACTGAAGACACAAACTCTTAATCACTTATAAGCTAACTAGCTGCACTATGGATCATTTGCAGTAAATCTTAAGTTCAAAGTCTTATTAATGTTGGTAAGTATCTTATATTGCCATCATTCACTATTTCTGGTTTGTATTTGCTTATTCTGTGAATAACAGAGTACCTTTTAGGCATTTTAAGCCAAATAATTTTAGATTTTTGTTTTATGTTCAATTTTAGGTAAGCTGATAGATAAAACCCATGTATTAATTTACATAAGAGATATTCCTCACTACCTCCAACATGATTACAGCTATTCTTTAGTCACCACTTTGTAATATCCTTTAAGTGTGTGAATCTACCACACATGCTTCTAAATAAAAGCAAAAACACATTCCAAACTAGATTGCTATAATCTATAAATCCTATTTTCCTCTGTTCAAAATATTTTCTATGAGAAGGCACATTAAGCTGGGCACAGTGGCTCACACCTGTAATCCCAGCACTTTAGGTGGCTGAGATGGGAGCATCACTTGAGGCCAGGAATTCAAGACCAGTCTGGTCAACATAGCAAGACCCTGTCTCTACAAAACATTAAAAAATTAGCTGGGCACAGTGGTGCATGCCTTTAGTCCTAGTTACTTGAGAGTTTGAGGAGGGAGAATTGCTTGAACCCAGCTGGTGGAGGCTACAGTGAGCCATGATGGTGCCATTGCACTCCAGCCTGGAAGACACAGCAAGACCCCCATCTCCTTTAAAAAAAAAAAAAAAAAAGTTATAGTAGTCTGGAGCATTGTTTCTCCTTAGTAGTTGCCTTGGCTAGAAGAATTTCATTTTTGACATTCAACACTTGATAAAAATCAATGGAAAAGCCATAAAGAATTAGCCCTTGTATACCATCTACCCTAAAATCATACACCTTTAATATAAAAACTTATACCCAATATTAGGCTTTGGTGGATTATTAACTATTAGACCAAGTATTTGTCCTGTCAGAATATTTATTTCATACATTATTACACATATTCATAATTCAGTTTTTAAAAGTTTTAAAAATTACTGTGTTGCTCCCAGTAAGGCAAAGGAAAATATGTTTTAAAAAGCATTTAGACCAGTAGAGTATTAGTTTCAAAATAACCTGAGGAAAATGTAGACTGCTATCAATAAATAGGAAATTGGTGACGATAAATATATTATCACAGAATCAGCTCATCATCAATTAATTTTCTATCTGTGGAAAACACAGTCCTCTTTGCCAAAATATTCTCTATTTTGGGAACTATGATGCAAAATCATTCCATGAATGTAACATTACAATTTAGGATTATGTTGACCAAGTTTTCAGCAGCAAATAAATTGTAAGGATGCTCAATAATACCACAAAAGCAAAGCTACAATAACAATAAAAGCTTAATTATTTAAAATTCGATTCAAACTTCTACAAATTAAGATGTCTCAGTGTGCTGTAAAGCATGGGTAAGAACATATAAAAAAAACAAGAACTAGAGTTAACCTAAAATATGCTAGCTCTAACAAATACTAAACACTCAAAAATAACTATCTTCTTGAAATGGAGAAAGGTTTTTTTAAAGAATAACTTAAATTATCTGGGTCTTCTATAAAAGGTGACCAGACATTTAAAAAATAATGGCGCTTTTCCCCTATCAATACAATTCCCTCTCTCAGGCAAAGGCATGAAGAACTTCCATTAATCTTTTAAATATACGTTTAAAATAATAATTTTCCCATTATGCCACCAAAGAGAGTGCTAATGTACTAAATGAAAATTGTCTGAGCAAAATAAAAATGTGATAATATTTGACAAAGGGTCATTTATTTAAATATTATGACACACACAAAAAAATTGTTCCAAGTTGCTAAGGGAAAGTGGATGTTAAGGCAGTTACTTAAATTACTGTTTACAGATTAAATAGGCCCTGTACCTGTACAGGAGACCAGAAATTAGAAACCACTTAAATAAGTTAATATCTCAGGTTCTGAGTTATAGAAGACTGAACTGAAATTAACTTTTGCTTAAATACTCTTGGTAATACACTATAAGCATGATCAGTATATAGAGCAAAACAGAAACTGGGGAATCATTTGAGAAACATCATACAGAGAAAAATACCAAGCATTAGAATATGAATTCTAACTCAGAAACACAAAGATACCACTCTTCGGAGAAGAGGAAGTAAAAATAGGAAGAATTATCTTAAGATATGAAAGATAGGTTGCCAAAGATCAACAGTAAGCCACAAAATTATTTCTAAAATCATTTTTTAAATCCACGTGAGCTGTACAAGTTAGCAGAAGCTGTTAGAAGAATACACAAAACCAGTAGGATACTGGCATCTTGGTAAAGCTATTTTATAAGCAGATTGTAAGCATTTTTTAAAGTTTTTGACTATTTTGAATTTTTTATTCAAAATATTTAACAACGGTATGACATGAGCCCCAGAAAAACCAACTTTGACATCTGCATGAGTGTACACTGACAATGTCATCCTGGTTTTAAGAAATAATACATTTTAGTTCATTTTCTAATTTCAAGTCTTTAAAGTCCCAGTTGTATAGGGAATTATGTTTCTGTCTGGTGCTACAATTTTAAAATACATGTATAAACCCCAAAAGAGAAGTGGGGAGGAAAATCATTCAAACTGAACTCAGGCATAGTAACCTTCCTACATTTGGATCTTTTCTTACTGTGGGTCTCTGAGTGACTGACTGCCAGTGGTAATGGAATTAAATTGCACTATCACTACAGGCTAAAATGGCAAAAAAAAAAAAAAAAAAAAAAAAAAACACCCTGAAATTACAAAATATGAAAGAAAAACCAGAGAGAATAATATTTATTATTGCAATATGACATTAATCCTTACTGCCTGGCAAAACAGACATGACCTTAGCTGTATTCCAGTCAATCAATGTTTTTTTTTTTTTTTTCATGGCTCATTATTTTATTTTTTTACAAAGTAACAAATAATATTTATTGTTCATATAGAAAATTTAGAACATGTACAAAAATTATAAAATAAAAAAAATCATCTATAGTCTCACCACTCAGAGATAGTTGCTATTTTTTTGATAATGCACATGTAATCTACGTATATAATACACATGCACAGGTACATTTTAAGTAGAATTAAATCTTTTTTTTTTATTATTATACTTTAAGTTCTAGGGTACATGTGCATAACGTGCAGGTTTGTTACATATGCATATTTGTGCCATGTTGGTGTGCTGCACCCATCAACTCGTCAGCACCCATCAATTCATCATTTATATCATGTATAACTCCCCAATGCAATCCCTCCCCCCTCCCCCCTCCCCATGATAGGCCCCGGTGTGTGATGTTCCCCTTCCCGAGTCCAAGTGATCTCATTGTTCAGTTCCCACCTATGAGTGAGAACATG
>NW_016804595.1:764415-769813 GCF_001698545.2 Rhinopithecus bieti | reverse complement strand
CTTCCTTGAGCTGCTGTGAGCTCCACCCAGTTCGAGCTTCCCAGCGGCTTTGTTTACCTACTTAAGCCTCAGCAATGGCGGGCGCCCCTCCCCCAGCCTCGCTGCTGCCTCACGGTTAGATCGCCACAGACTGCTATGTTAACAATGAGGGAGGCTCCGTGGGCGTGGGACCCTCCCGGCCACGTGAGGGATATATTCTTCTGGTGTGCCCGTTTGCTTAAAGCGCGGTATTGGGGTGGGAGTTACCCGATTTTCCAGGTGTTGTGTGTCTCAGTTCCCCTGGCTAGGAAAAGGGATTCCCTTCCCCCTTGCGCTTTCCAGGTGAGGCGATGCCTCGCCCTGCTTCAGCTCTCGCTGGACAGGTTGCAGCAGCTGACCAGCACCGATTGTCCGGCACTCCCTAGTGAGATGACCCCAGTACCTCAGTTGAAAATGCAGAAATCTCCGGTCTTCTGTGTCGCTAGCGCTGGGAGTTGGAGACTGGAGCTGTTCCTATTCGGCCATCTTGCTCCGCCCCCCCAATCAATGTTTTTAAAGCACCTATTATGTATTAGGCATTATGCTAGGCAAGGGAATATAAAGTGAATACTGTTATTGCATTAGAAGAGAATGAGGGCAGATGCATAAACAGGTCAATTTCTAATCAATGTGGTAATTATTTTGATATGTGTGTGCAGAGTGTACTGTGGGATACCTACACTAGGAAAGATCCTCTTGGCATTGCAGGCCATGAGAGGTTAAGAACCTGCCCAGGTCACACAGTAAATGGAGGTTGAAACCAGATCTATCTGAATTCAAGTTTGTGATGTTACACACACAACACACAGTCTTATATGTATCTCCAAAAATCAATGAGGGGTAAGACCAGAAGGTACCCTTTATAAAGAATTTCAAGTTTTAACTCTCAAAGAACAAAAATACACTGCCAGCATTGAATGACAATAGATTTAATGATACTGCTAAATTCAAAAACAAATCCTGAAATCCCTAGCTTATTCCTCAAACTCATATAGCCAACTGAAGCATTTCCAGGCAGGCATGGCCAGAGACACTTCTGGGTGGAGACAGAACTGCAAGCTAGAATTGCGTTATCTATGAGTCATCACTGGGAACCTGTAATCAAGACGTGGTAGACAGGCAAAACTCAATACTGACCAAATCACTGGCAAGATCTGTCAAAGTCATTAACAGAGTAAGGCTAGGCCTGCTCACTGGCAATGGATTCAGGAAAGAATCAGTCAGATTGAGAATGTGGTCTTCCAAAGGAACCCAGCTGAGTCTTGCCAACCAGCAACGGACATGGCTGAATCTTTAATTCTGTGGAGAGAGTGGGTTGCTCTGAAATAGTATCAGGGATTACACAGCTAACGGATCTTGTCATTCCAATAGGCACTTATATATAATTTTTTTTTTCCTCTGAGACAGTTCAGATACTAAGAATTCAATAAATGTTAGCTATCTGCCACATGTTCTGTGTGTATTAATTTACTTAACCTCAAACATCCACACAGTTATAGCATTATTATCCTCATTTTGAGAGATTAAGAAACTGAGGCTCAAAGAGGTTAAGGATCATACCCGAGGTCACAGCCAAAACTGAAAAGCAGGAAATCTGGCTTGAAAACCATGACCATATAAGAAGATTTAGACTTAGTCTGTATAATTTTTCATAGTTGAAGTAATGAGCAGCTTACAACAGTTTGAAAGACTTTAGCTCAGATTAAAACAGACTCACACTGAGGTCTTCTAGGAATTTTCAAAGATTATTTGCCTGCTTAAAAGCAGTAAGTAATACTTTTTCATGTATTCAAAAGCACACAGGAAAATTATTAGCTACTTAACAGAATGACCATATCTTTAAATCCCCTTTACTTGGAGATTTTTTGTTTTGTTTTTCGAGACGGAGTCTCGCTCTGTCGCCCAGGCTGGAGTGCAGTGGTGTGATCTCGGCTCACTGCAAGCTCCGCCTCCCAAGTAGCTGGGACTACAGGCGCCCGCCACCATGCCTGGTTAATTTTTTGTATTTTTAGTAGAGACAGGGTTTCACCGTGTTAGCTTAGCCAGGATGGTCTCGATCTCCTTTCCTCGTGATCCGCCTGCCTCGGCCTCCCAAAGTGCTGGGATTACAGATGTGAGCCACCATGCCCAGCCTGGAGAAGATGTTTTAAGAACTGTACTATTTATTTGTAATGCACTGACCTTGTCAAATAGCCTTCAGAAATCAGACTTATTACTGATTGCCTAATGGAGGAAACTGTCTGATGAGACAAAAATACAAGTTTCTTTCTCATAATTTATGGAAGAGGAACTATTTTAAAACATCAGATATATTTGTACTTTTCAGTAACACAGATTGTTTGTGAAGGCAAATATTTTAATAAATCCCTTAAACTCTTGGTTTCTCAAATTCACTATTGTTTGAATACTGTAAGAATCTCTGCTTTATTTATTCTGAATTATTCAAGATTTATAATAATTATGAAAACACAAAGAAAACCCATCTCCTGACCTCTGGTTGTTATTTCTGAACTCAGTAGTCATTAATTGCTATTTAGACTGACCTTTTTATACCCACCCCATGGTAATCAGAAGTGACTTGCTGAAGTTCTAGGGATGCCATTTGATCTGCCAGGTGTTTATTCTCTTCTTCAAGAGTCTGCAGGTTATGAGTTAATGTATTTATGTCTACCTTTAAAGAAACAAAAGTAAATAAGAAACTATTTATGCCAGATCCAAAAAGTATTACCTTATTTTTAAAATGACAATTATAACTGTAAAATGGACAATATCTTCCATATGTTTCCTTGCCTCTAAATGTGGAGATATGACCAGTCTGACAGCTCTATGGTTTTTAATTTTTTTTAGATGGAGTCTTGCTCTGTCACCCAGGCTGGAGTGCAGTGTTGTGATCTCAGCTCACTGCAACCTCTGCCTCCCGGGTTCACGTGATTCTCCTGCTTCACCCTCCTTGAGAAGTGACAATGTGCTAGCAGCCCTCACTTGCTCTAGGGCGCCTCCTCGCCTCCTCAGCCTCAGCGTCCTCTCTGGCCCCACTTGAGGAGCCCTTCAGCCGGCGGCTGCACTGTGGGAGCCCCTCTCTGGGCTGGCGAGGGAGAGTCTGCTTGTGGGGAGGTGTGGAAGGAGTGGCGTGGGCAGGAACCAGGGCTGCCCACAGACCTTGTGGGCCAGCACGAGTTCTGGGTGGGCAGGAGCTCAGCAGGACCCACACTTGGAGCAGTCAGCTGGCGCTGCCCGCCCTGGTCAGTGAGGGGCTTAGCACCCCGGTCAGCAGCTGCAAAGGGGTACGCCAGGTTCCCCAGCACTGCTGGCCCCCCGTGTCACACTGGAATTCTCGCTGGGTCTCAGCTGCTGCCTCCCCACGGGGCAGGACTCGGGACCTACAGCCCACCATGCCCATGCCCAAGCCCCACCCCCCTGCTCAGACCCAGCCTCCCCAACACCCCCTGCTCTGCAGCACCCAGTCCCATCGACCACCCAAGGGCTGAGGGGTGCAGGCTCATGGCACGGGACTGGTAGGCAGCTCCGCCCACGGCCCTGGCACAGGAACCACTAGGCAAAGCCAGCTGGGCTCCTGAGTCAGGTGGGGACTTGGAGAACTTTTATGTCTAGCTGGAGGATTGTAAATGCACCAATCAGCACTTTGTGTCCAGCTCAAGGATTATAAATGCAGCAATCAGTACTCTGTGTCTAGCTCAAGGTTTGTAAACACACCAATCAGAGTTCTGCGTCTAGCTAATCTAGTGGGGACTTGGAGAACTTTTGTGTCTAGCTAAAGGATTGTAAACGTACCATCAGCAATCTGTGTCTAGCTAAAGGTTTGTAAATGCATTAATCAGCATTCTGTGTTTAGCTAATCTAGTGGGGACTTGGAGAACTTTTGTGGCTAGCTAAAGGATTGTAAATGCACCAATCAGCACTCTGTGTCTAGCTCAAGGTTTGTAAACGCACCAATCAGCACCCTGTCAAAACGGACCAATCAGCTCTCTGTAAAATGGGCCAATCGACTGGAAGATGCAAAAATCTTCCAGTCAGGAGCAGTGGCTCACGCCTGTAATCCCAGCACTTTGGGAGGCTGAAGTGGGCGGATCACCTGAGGTTGAGAGTTTAAGACCAGCCTGACCAACATGGAGAAACCTCATTGCTACTAAAAGTACAAAATTAGCCGGGAGTGGTGGCATATGGGCGATTGGCCCATAGGATGTGGGTGGGGTCAGATAAGGGAATAAAAGCAGGCTGCCCCAGTCAGCAGTGGCAACCCACTCGAGTCCCCTTCCACGGTGTGGAAGCTTTGTTCTTTCACTCTTTGCAATAAATTTTGCTGCTGCTCACTCTTTGGGTCTGCACTGCCTTTATGAGCTGTAACGCTCACCGCGAAGGTCTGCAGTTTCACTCCTGAAGCCAGTGAGACCATGAACCCACCAGGAGGGACGAACAACTCCTGACAGGAGGAACGAATAACTCCAGACATGCCGCCTTTAAGAGCTATAACACTTACTGTGAAGGTCTGCAGCTTCACTCCTGAAGCCAGCAAGACCACGAACCCACCAGAAGGAAGAAACTCAGGACACATCTGAACATCTGAAGGAACAAACTCTGGACACACCATCTTTAAGAACTGTAACACTCACTGCGAGGGTCCATCGCTTCATTCTTGAAGTTAGTGAGACTAAGAATCCACCAATTGCAGACACATCCTGAGTAGCTAGGATTACAGGCACGCACCACCATGCCTGGATAATTTTTGTATTTTTAGCCAAAACGGGATTTCATCATGTTGGTCAGGCTGGTCTCAAACTCCTGACCTTGTGATGCGCCCGCCTCAGCCCCCCAAAGTGCTGGAATTACAGACGTGAGCCACAGCCTCCAGCCACTCTACGATGTTTTTAAGAACCCTTTTCTCTGTGTGGTTTGTGGGTCTAATAATTTTTTTAAAAAGAACCCTTTTCTCTCTCATCCATTTTTTGAGTTTTTCTAGTTGCCCTCAGCAAAAGGGTTATTGTAAATTACATAGTTCCCCTTTACTCTAAGTTAAAGTCCTTCTGGTATTTACTTAAAGTCAATTCAAGTTTATGAATATAGATGCAAAAATCTTCCAGTCAGGAGCAGTGGCTCACGCCTGTAATCCCAGCACTTTGGGAGGCTGAAGTGGGCGGATCACCTGAGGTTGAGAGTTTAAGACCAGCCTGACCAACATGGAGAAACCTCATTGCTACTAAAAGTACAAAATTAGCCGGGAGTGGTGGCATATGCCTGTAATCCCAGCTACTTGTGAGGCTGAGGCAGGAGAATCACTTGAACTCGGGAGGCAGAGGTTGCAGTGAGCCGAGATCACGCCACTGCACTCCAGCCTGGGTAACAAGAGTGAAACTTCATCTCA
>NW_016804595.1:719678-764052 GCF_001698545.2 Rhinopithecus bieti | reverse complement strand
AAAAAAAAAAAAAAATCTTCCACAAAATATTAGCAAAATGAACCCAGCAACATATAAAAAGATAACAAATTAGGACTAAGTGAAGCTTATCTCGGTAATGCAAAGCTTGTTGAACATTCAAAATCAATCAGTATAATATGCCGTTTCAACAGACTATAGAAGAAAACCCATATAACCATCTTAATGCAGTAAAAGAATTTCATAAAATTCAACATCAATTCATTATAAAAACTCAGCAAACTAGAAATGAAAGGGAACTTCTAGTTGATTTAAAAAAGTATCTATAAAAATCCTACAGCTAATATCAATATTAATAGTGAAAAACTTTCCCCCTAAAACTGGGAAAAGGCAAAGGTATCCACTTTCACCACTCCTATTCCACATCATTCAGGAGGCCATAGCTGGTGCAGTAAGGCAAGATGTTACAATAAGTGAGTGTGTCAAGGCTGAAGGAGATAAGGGCAAATCGTATTTCTACATATTAACAATGCACAATTGGAAATTCACATTTCATTAAAATGCCATTTAAAACAGTACTAATGCTGTGAAATTCTTTAAGTGCAAATCTAACAAAATATGTCTAAGATATGATGTGCTGAAAATTACAAAATACTGAGAGAAAAAAACAAAATAAAACAGAGAGATATATAATGTTCATGTACCGACATGTGTTCCATAACAATGTTTCAATCAATGATGGACCACATATACAACAATGGTTGGAGCAACAAGCTACACCATATAACCTAGGCATATCACAGGCTCAAAATAAAGGGATGGAGGAGAATCTACCAAGCAAATGGAAAACAGAAAAAAGCAGGGGTTGCAATCCTAGTTTCTGAAAAAACAGACTTTAAACCAATAAAGACAAAAAAAGACAAAAAAGGGCATTACATAATGGTAGAGAGTTCAACAAGAAGAACTATCTTAAATATATATGCACCCAACACAGGAGCACCCAGATTCACAAAGCAAGTTCTTAAAGACCTTCAAAGAGACTTAGACTCCCATACAACAATAGTGGGAGATTTTAGCATTCCACTGACAATATTAGGTCATAGGGACACAAAATTAACAAAGATATTCAGGATCTGAACTGAGCACTAGATCAAATGGATCTGACAGATATTTACAGATCTCCCCACCCCAAAACAACAAACATACATTCTTCTCATTGCCACATGGCACTTACTCTAAAATTGATCACATAATTCGAAGCAAAACACTCCTCAGCAAATGTAAAAGAACTGAAATTATAACAGTCTCTCAGACCACAACACAATCAAATTAGAATTCAAGACTAAGAAATTCATTCAAAACCACACAACTACATGGTAATTGAACAACCTGCTCCTGAATGACTCCCAGGTAAATAATGAAATTAAGGCAAAATTCAATAAGTTATTTGAAACTAATGAGAAAAAAGAGATAACATATCTGAATCTCTGGGATACAGCTAAGGCACTGTGAAGAGGAAAACGTATAGCACTAAATGCCCACATCAAAAAATTAGATCTCAAGTTAACAACTTAACCTCACAACTAAAGGAACTAGAGAACAAAGAGCAAACAAATCTCAAAGCTGGCAGAAGACAAGAAATAATCAAAATCAGAGGTGAACTGAAGAACATAGAGACACAAAAACCATTCAAGAGATCAACAAATCCAGGAGCTGTTTTTGTTTAGTTTTGTTTTGTTTTTGAGATGGAGTCTTGCTCTGTCGCCCAGGCTGGAGTACAGAGGCGCGATCTCAGCTCACTGCAACCTCCGCCTCCCATATCCAAGCAATTCTTCTGTCTCAGCCTCCCGAGTAGCTGGGACGACAGGCCTGTGCCAGCACGCCTGGCTAATTTTTGTATTTTTAGTAGACACGAGGTGTCACCATATTGGCCAGGCTGGTCTCAAACTCCTGACCTCATGATTCGCCCATCTTGGCCTCCCAAAGTGCTGGGATTACAGGCGTGAGCCACCGTGCCCAGCCCAGGAGCTGTTTTTTCAAGAAAATAAAATATATAGACTTCTAGCTAGACTAATAAGAAAAGAGAGAAGTTTCAAATAAACACTATCAGAAATGATAAGGGAGATATTACCACTGACCCCACAGAAATACAGACAACTATCAGAGAATATTAAAAATACCTCTATGCACATAAACTAGAAAATATAGAGGAAAAAGATAAATTTCTAGATATATAAACCCTCCCAAGACTTAACCAGGAAGAATACATTGAATCCCTCAACAGACTAATAATGAGTTCAGAAATGGAGGCAGTAATAAATAGCCTACCAACCAAAAAAAAGCCCAGGATCAGACTGATTCACAGCTGAATTCTATCATAGGTACAAAGAAGAGTGGGTATCATTTCTACTGAAATGATTCCGAAAAAAACTGAAAAGGAGGGACTACTCTCTAACTTATTCTATGAGGCCAGCAGCATCCTGATACCAAAACCTGGCAGAGATACAACAAAAAAAGAAAACTTCAGACCAATATCCTCGATGAACATTGATGCAAAAATCCTCAATGAAATACTGGCAAACTGAATCCAGCAACATATCAAAAAGCTTATCTGCCATGATCAAGTAGGCTACATCCCTGGGATGCAAGGTTAGTTCAACATATGCAATTCAATAAATGTGATTCATCACATAAACAGAACTAAAGAGAAAAACCACATGATAATCTCAACAGATGCAGAAAAGGCCTTCGATAAAATTCAACATCCCTTCACGTTAAAAACTCTCAATAAACTAGGTACTGAAGGAACATACCACAAAATAATAAGAGCCATCTATGACAAACTCACAGCCAACATCATACTGAATTGGCAAAAGGTGGAACCATTCCCCTTGAAAACCGGTACAAGACAAGCATGCCCTCTCACACTACTCCTATTCAACACAGAACTCGGAAGTTCTAGCCAAGGCAATCAGGAAACAGAAAGAAATAAAGGGCATTAAAAAAGAAAAAGAGGAAGTCAAACTATCCCTGTTTGCAGATGACATGATCCCATATCTCAAAAACCCTACCGCCTCAGCCCCAAAGCTTCTTAAGCTGATAAGCAACTTCAGCACTCTCAGGATACAAAATCAATGTGCAAAAATCATTAGCATTCCTATACACCAACAAGTTAAGCTGAGAGCCAAATCATGAATGAACTCCCATTCACAGTTGCCGCAAAAAGAATAAAATACCTAGGAATATAGCTAACTAGGTAGGTGAAAGGTCTCTAGAAGAAGAACTACAAAACACTGCTCAAACAAAGGAGAGATGACACTAACAAATGGAAAAACATTCCATGCTCATGGATAGGAAGAATCATGTCATTAAATTGGCCATACTGCCCAAAGCAATTTACAGATTCAATGCTATTCCCATTAAACTACCATTGACATTCTTCACAGAACCAGAAAAAACTACTTTAAAATTTATATGGAACCAAAAAAGTGCCTGAATAGCTAAGAAAATCCTAAGCAAAAAGAACAAAGCTGGAGGTACCATGCTACTCAACTTCAAATTATACTACAGGGCTACAGTAACCAAAACAGCATGATATTGGTACAAGAACAGACACAGACCAATGAAACAGAATAGAGAACCCAGAAATAAGACCACACACCTTCAGCTATGTGACCTTTGACAAACCTGACAAAAACAAGCAATAGAGAAAGGATTCCCTGTTCAATAAATGGGACTGGGATAACTGGCTAGCTATATGCAGAAGATGGAAACTGGACCCCTTCCCTATACCACACACAAAAATTAACTCAAAATAGATTGACAACTTAAATATAAAACCCAAAACTATAAAAACCCTGGAAGACAACCTAGGTAATACTATTCAGAACAAAGGCACGAGCAAAGATTTCATGACAAAGATGTCAAAAGCAATCGCAACAAAAGCAAAAATTGACAAAATGGGATCTAATTAAACCAAAGAGCTTCTGCATAGCAAAAGAAACTATCAACAGAGTAAACAGACAGTCTATAGAATGGAAGACTATTCATCTGACAAAAGTCTAATATCCAGCATCTATAAGGAACTTAAATTTACAGGAAAAACACAAACAACCTCATTAAACAGTGGGCAAAAGGCATAAACAGACACTTCTTAAAAGAAGACATAAATGTGGCCAACAATCATATGAAGAAAGCTCAACATCACTGAACATTAGAGAAATGTAAATCAAAACCACAATGAGATACCATCTCCCACCAGTCTGAATGATTAAGAAGTCAAAAAATCAAAAAATAACAGATGCTGGTGACATTGTGGAGAAAAAGGAACACTTGCACACTGTTGGTGTGAGCGTAAATTAGTTCAACCATTGTGGAAAACAGTGTGGCGATTCCTCAAAGTCCTAAAGACAGAAATACCATTTGACCCAGCAATCCTGTTACTGGGTATATACCCAAAGAAGTATAAATCATTCTATTATAAAGATACATGCACGTGTGTATGTTCACTGCAGCACTATTCACAATAGCAAATACATGGAATCAACCTAAATGCTCATCAATGATAGACCAGATAAAGCAAACGTGGTACATAACACCATGGAATACTATGCAGCCATAAAAAAGAATGAGATTATGTCCTCGTGATCATGGATAGAGCTGGAGGCCATTATCCTTAGCAAATTAACACTGGAACAGAAAACCAAATGTTGCATGTTCTCTTATAAGTGGGAGCTAAATGATGAGAATATATGGACACAAAGAGGAGAACAACACACACTGGAGTGTGTCAGAGGGTGGAGGGCGGGTGGAGGGAGAGGATCAGGAAAAATAATAACACCTGGGTGATGAAATACTCTGCACAACAAACCCCCATAACACACATTTACCTATGTAACAAACCTGCACATGTACACTGAACTTAAAAATTAAAAAAAAAAACCTAGGTGTGCAGTAGGCAATACCATCGAGGTTTGTGTAAGTACTCTCTATTGCACAACAACAAAACTGCCCAGAGATGCATTTCTGAGAATGTATCTCCATCATTAAGTGACAACCTAACTGTACTAGAAGATTCAATATTGCTGAGATGTTAACTCTAATTTCAGTTGAAATCCCCACAAAACATTTTTGTAGAAATCATTAAGGTCATTCTACAACATACATGAAAAAGCAAATGAACTAAAATAGCTAAAACACTTTTGGAAAACAACACTGTTGGAGGACTCTACCTAATTTCACGATTTATTATAAAGCTACAATAATCATGGTCTGTGGAAAGGCTCCTGTGTTGTTGAACTTGCCCAGTTGTGGGTGCAGCTATGTACCAGGCAGCCCAAGACCGACATAAAGTAAATTCCCAGGAGAAGTCTTCCCTAGGTTTTGAATTTGCAGTAACAGGTGTGAGCATTCCAGCAGCAGTTTGGTGATCAGAAATGAAAGCTAGAGGAGAGTTGTCAACTGTGGGAATGAGTGTAAAAGACATGCCCCAAAACATACACAAGTAAACTGTTGAAAGCAAGAAACACAAAATCTTGAAAGTACCAAGAGAGGAGTGGTTCCTGATGTACAAGATGATCACAACAAGATTAACAGCTGATTTCTCATCAGAAAGTTGAGGCCAGAAGGCAATGGGATGACATACTCAAAACGCTGAAAGAAAAACACTCAACCATGAATTCTAAATTCAGCAAACCTATCCTTCAAAAACAACAAAGAAATTAAGACATTCCCAGATAAATAAAATTGAAATAATTCATAGAAGAGTTTTCTTCTGGTTTAAATACACTCTTGAGAACGTAGTTCTTCAGACTTCACCTAAAATGTAGAGTAATTTCTCCAGGTCCCCATTTTTGGTGGGGTTTGGATTGTGAAGCTAGAAAGCATATGCTGTAAGAAATACTAAAGGAAGTTTTTTAGGCTAAAATAAAAGGGTAGTAGACAATATCTGGAATCCACATAAGAATTAAAAGGTAATAGTAAAGGTAGCAATATAGGTATATATAAAAGTTACTATATATTTTTGTTTGTAATTCTTTCTGTTACCTATAAACTAAAATATAGAATAAAAGAAATAAGGGAGTTAAAATGGTGAACTAGAAATATATATTTAACATAAAAGATGAGAAATAGAGGAGCAAAAAGCAAAAAACAAAAAATGCAAAATGGCAGATATAAATCCTACCTTAACAGTAATTATATTAAATATAAATGGATCAAACCACTCCATTTATATGGATAGGCAAAATGAGTTTTTAAAAAACCAAAATGAGTTTTTAAAAAACCAACTATATGCTCTTTATAAAATATACACTTTAGATCCAAAGGTACAAATGGGGTTGAAAACAAAAGTGTGGAAAATATATACCATATAAATTAAACAGTAATCTAAAAAGAGCTAAATGACTGTCCTAATATTAAACAAAATAGACATTAAGAAAAAACGGGTGAGATAAAAGACATTGAAAAAGTGTTTACCTGTCAAGAAGATGTATCATTTATAAATATATATGCACCTAACAGAGGCCACAAATATATGAAGCAAAAAATGACAGTATTGAAGGAACAAATAAATAATTTAACAGTAATAGTTGGAGACTTCAATATCCCATTTTCATTAATCAACAGAACAACTAGACAGAAGATTAATGAGGAAAGAGAAGACAAGAACAACACTATAAACCAAGTAACCTAACAGACATCTATAGAACAATCCTCCCAATAACAGCAAAATACACATTTTTCTCAAGTGCACATGGAACATTCTTCAGGGTATATCCCTGTTACACCATAAAACAACTCTCAATAAATCTGAAAGGATTGATATCATGCAAAGTATGTTTTCCAACCACAATAGAATAAAATTAGAAATCAATAAAAGAATATTTGGGGAATTCACATATGTGAATAAACTAAACATGTCACTTCTAAACAACCAATGGGTCAAAAAAGAAATCTCAAGGGAAATTAAATAACAGTTTGAGATAAACAAAAATGAAAACACAAAATAACAAAACATCTCATATGCAGCTAAAGCAGTGCAGAGAGGGAAATTTGTAGCTGCAGGCACTTATTTTTATTTTTTTAGGGGCACTCCCCTGAACCGGAATAGGTTCAGAGTGACTCCTACAGGCACTTACATTTTAAGAATGAAATATTTCTCAAATCAAAAACCTAAGCTTATCTTTAGAAACTAGACAAAGAAAAGCAAATTAAACCCAAAGCAAATCTAAAGAAGATAACAGTAAGGACTGACGCAAAATAAGATAGAGAAAATAACAGAGAAAATCTCTAAAAAATTCCACAAGTTGGTTCTCTAGAAAGATCAACAAAATTGACGAACCTTTTTAGCTGGACTAAACAAGAACAAAATACAGGTGACACAAATTATTAAAATTAGGAATCAAAGAGAGGACTCTGCTACTGACCTTACAGAAAGACAGACAAGGGGCTACTCTGAAAATTGTATGCTAACAAATTAGATAGCCTAGATGAAATGGACAAATTCCTAGAAAGAACCAAACTACTGAAACTGACTCGAATAAAGGTAGAAAATCTGCATAGACCTATAGAATAAAAAGAATAAACCAAACAAAGAAACGAAACCTTTTACATACAAGAAAGCCCAGAACCAGATGGCATCACGGGTAAATGCTACAAAATATTTAAAGAAGAATTAACCCCAATCCCTCACAAACTCTTCCCAACAATAGAAATGGAGGGACTACTTACCAAATCATTTTAAGAGACCAACAGTATCTTGATACCAAAACCAAAAACATTATAAGAAAATAAAACTACAGAACAGTACCCCTTATGAATATAGATGCAAAAAATCTTAACAAAATACTAGCAAGCCTAATGCAACAACATATAAAAAGAACAACATGACCAAGTAAAATTTATCCAAGGAATGCAAGCTTAGTTTTGCATTTGAAGTCAACCACTGTAATACACCATAGTGATAGAACGAAGAACAAAACCCACAAGATCATCTCAATAGACATAGCAAAAGCATTTGACAAAATTCAACATATTTTCATGACAAAAATTCCCAACAAACTGGGAATATAAGTGAATTTTCCAGTCCTGATGAAGAGCATTGAAAATCCCCCACAGTTGACATCATACTTAATGGTGACAAACTAAAAGCTTTCCCTCTAAGATCAGAAACAAGACAGAGATATCTGCTCTCACCAATTCTATTCAATATTGCACTGGAGATTCTATCAGGCAGTTATATATGAAAACGAAATAAAAGGCAGCCAAATTGGAAAGGATGAAGTGAGACTATCTCTATTACAAATAGACACAGCAAATAGAGAGCCCAGGAGTTCGAGACCAGCCAGGCAACATGACAAAACTCCGCCTCTACAAAAAATAACTATCTCGATTACAAATAGAGATAATTTATATAGTTTGTAGAGACAGTAGTCCTCACTGTCATTGATAGGTTCTTGGAGACTGCAACTTTAAGTGAAATGATAATGTATAACAAAATCAATGTTTTTTCTTATCAACATCATAACACAACATTGAATGAAATGACGTTATTCAAGGACCTGCTGTATATCGTTTCACTTGAAGTTGAAAACTAAGAACCTACTGATGACATTAAGTGAGGAAATACTTTATACAGAAAATACACAACAAATTGTATTATTGAGATTGTAATACTCTTCAAACTGATCTACGGATTCAATATAAACCTTACCAAAATTCCAGCTGTTCTTTTTTACAGAAATGGAGAGTCTGGTTCTAAAATTCATACAGAAATGCAATGACCCAGAATGGCTAAAACAATCTTTAAAACAACAAACAGCAACAAAGTTGGAAGATTCACATTTAGACGTCAAAACTTCCTACAAAACAATAGTAATCAAGACTGTGTGGTACTGGCATAACGATAGACATGCAGATCAATGCAAGAGAATTAAGAGTCTAGAAATAAACCTACATATCTATGATTAACTGATTTTTGACAGGGGAGTGAAAACTATTCAATAGAAAGAATGAATGATCTTTTCAATGAAGAGTGCTGGGACAATTGTATATCTATAGCCAAAATAATGAAGTCAAACCCTAACCTCATAGTACATATAAAATTAACTCAAAGTGGATCAAAGACCTAAATTAATACATAAAACTATAACAAATTTTATAATATAAAATAGGGATAAATCTATATGACCTTCAGTTAGGCAAGAATTTCTCAAATATAATACCCAAACACAAACAATCCAAGGAAATACAGATAAACTAAACTTAAATTTTTTTTAAACTTTTATGCATCAAAGGACATTACCAATATAAAAATACAACCCACAGAATGGGAGAAAATACCTGCAAATCACGTATCTGATAAGGGTGTAGTATCTAGAATATGTAAAGAACTCATACAAGTTGATAATTAAAAGATAATCCCTTTTAAAAATAGGCAAAGGATCTGAATAGACATTTCTCCAAAGAAGATATACAAATGACCAGTAAGCTCACAAGAAGATGCTTAACATCATTAGTTATTATGGAAATGCAAATCAAAACCACAGTGAGGTACCACTTCACACCCATTAGGGTGGCTATAATAAAACACAAAATAGGTGTTTGTGAGGATGTGAGAAACTGGAACTTTTGTACATCACTGGTGAGAATGTAAAATGGTTTAGTGCTGTGGAAAACTGGTGATTCCTCAGAGAGTTAAATATAAAATTACCATGTGATCCAGCAATCCCACTGTTAGATACATATATCACAAAGAATTGAAAAGAGGTACCGAAATATATGTATATACAGGTTCATAGCAGCACTAGTCACAATAGCCAAAAGGTAAAAGCAGTGCAAATGTTCTTTAACAGATGAACAGACAAATTTGGTGTGTGTGTGTGTGTGTGTGCATGCACATACATACATATAATCACCATTACTCATCCATAAAATGAAGTACTGATTCATACTACAATGTTGAAGAACCCCAAAAGCATCAGGCTAAGTAAAAGAAGCCACACACAAAAGATCACATATTGTATGATTATATTTACATAAAATATCCAGCATAGGTAAATCCATAGAGACAGAATGCTGACTAGTGGTTGTCAGGGGCTGGGAGAAGGAGGAAATGGGGAGTGACTGCTTAACTAGTACAGGGTTTCCTTTTGGGGTGATGAAAATATTTTGAATCTAGACAGAGGCAGTGGTGGCACCACACTGCAAATGTACTGAATACCACTGAATTATTCACTTTAAAATGGTTAATTTTATATTATGTGAATTTCACCTCAATTTAAAAACCACAGTGAAATATTTCACACCCACTAGGATGGGTATTTTAAAAATGTGAACAATAACAAGTGTTAGTAAAGATGTGGAGACACTGGAACTCTCAAACATTGCTGGTGGGATTGTAAAACGGTGTAGCCACTTTGAAAAAGAGTTTGGCAGTATCTTAAATTGATAAACATGGAATAATCACATGACCCAGTAGTTCCACTCCTAGGTTATACCTAGGACAATTGAAAACATATGTTTACACACAAAAATTGTATACAAATGCTCACAGAATCATTAATACCCCAAAAATTGAAACAACCCAAAAGCCCACCAATTTTAAAAAGGTACGAGGCTGGGCATAGTGGCTCACATCTGTAATCTCAGCACTTTGGGAGGCTGAGATATCTGGGCAGATTGCTTGAGCCCAGAAGTTCAAGACCAGCCAGGCAACATAACATAACTCCATCTCTGCAAAAAATAAAAAAATTAGCTGGGTGTGGTGGCATGCATCTGTACTTCCAGCTACTCGGGAGGCTGAGGTGGGTGGGAGGATCACCTGAGCCAGGGGAGGTCGAGGCTACAGTGAGCTGTGATTGTGTCACCTCCCTCCAGGCTGGGCGACAGAGTGAGACCCTGAAAAAAAGAGTGAAACGAATCCTGAACAATACCTTGCATGATACATAAAAATTCACTTGAAATGGATCATAGACTTAGTATAAAACCTAAAACTATAAGACTTCTAGAGGACAACAAAAAAGAAAATTGTAGTGATCCTAGGTTAGGCAAAAATTCAAAAAGTATGATCCACAAAATTTTAAAAATTGATTAGACTTCATTAAAATTTAAAACTTCTGCTCTTTGAAAGAAAATGAAAAGATAAGTCATGAAATGGAAGAAGATATTTGTAAAACACATATCTGGCAAAAGACTTGTATATATACAAACAGTAAAATATTTTAAGATTTAAAAATATGTTTTAAAACCTCTGAAAATTCAAGAAAAAAATTGAATTTAAAATAGTTAAAAGATTTGATGAGATATGTCAATTTGTAATGGCAAATAAGCGCATGAAAAGAAGCTCAATATTATTAGTCATTGGAGAAATGCAAATTACAAGCACAGTGATACGCTGATACACACAAATTCTAATAGATAAAACTAAAAAACCGAACCAAGTACTGTAAGAATGTAGAGAAACTGGAAGTCATGAATTACTGATGGAAATGTAAGATGGTACAGATTGTTTGAAAAACAGTTGAGCAGTTTGTTATTATGTTAAGCATATATTTACCATAGGAACCAGAAATCCAACTCTTGAAATTTACTCAACAGAAATACATATCTGTATATTTGAATATTTATAGAGGCTTTATTAATTGCCAAAAATCTGGAAACAACCCAAATGTCCTTCAGTTGGTGAATGGATAAAGAAAGTGATACATCCAGGCAATGGAGCACAGATTACTGACACACAACATGGATGAATCTCAAATGCCTTATGCTAAATGAAAGAAATTAAATTTAAAATGCTACATACTATATGATTCTATTTATATGACACTCTGGATAATTTATAACTATAGGGACAAAAAAACAGATCTATGGTTGCCAGGGGAAGGAGGTGGAAGAAGGCATTGATTACAAAAGGGCGCAAGGGAACTTTCTTAGGGTGACAAAAATGTTCTATATTTTGATTGTGGTGGTGGTTACAAGATTGTATGTGTCAAAATTCATAGAACTATACACTAAAAAAGGGTGAATTTCACTGTATGTAAATTATAATAAACCTGACTTTTTAAAAAAGCATAGCGTTAAAAGAACACATATTTTAAAAATCAATTTATAGCACAAAATGAGATTCTCTATAAGCATTATCATTTGGCTTCACAGAATGTCTCTAATGAGCAAGTATCTTTCAGCACCGTGAACTTATACTTAGCCTACAGTAAGACGAATGAAATCAGACAAGCAAAATAATAATGCTATGTTTCTATCCCAAACATATTCACAGCATTTGCCTCGGCCATGTAACATTCACTAACTTTTTTATGAGACAGAGTCTCACTCTGTCACCCAGGCTGAAGTGCGTGGTGCAATCTTGGCTCACTGCAACCTCCACCTACGACGTTCAAGCAATTCTCATGCCTCAGTCACCCGAGTAGCTGGGATTACAGGTGTGCGCCACCGCACCTGGTTAATTTTTTTGTATTTTTAGTAGAGATAGGGTTTTGCCTTATTGGCCAGGCTGGTCTCAAACTCCTGGCCTCAAGTGATCTGTCCGCCTCGGCCTCCCAAAGTGCTGGGATTACAGGTGTGAGCCATCACGCCCGCCCTCATTCACTAATATTTTTAAGCAAAAAGCATTAATGAATGTAATGGTAGTCACCAATTTTCCCAATTTTAGAAAGCATGGTTGAGGCCAAATTGATACCACCAAAGTCCTTGCCACAGGAAGTCAGCCTCATTTGAGGATTTTTAGGGTGGACTATTTTCATATCACTAGAACTAGAGAAGGCACCTGCTAGCTTGGTGGTAACTGCATTTGAGTTCAGGCTCAAACTCTAGCATTTCTCCTCTCTCCAATCCTTAAAGTAAAAGTTTACATGTATATATAGTAATACAAATGCTACTTGGGCAAACCAGAAGCAAAGAAACAGTCAAGGCTTGATGACTATACCCAATACCTGTTGCTGGATTTCTTGCCTAAGTAAGCTAATACTCCTTGCTGCTCCAGATATATTCTCTAGATGACAGTGATACATAATCTTTACTCTCTTCAAAATTTGAAACACAAACAGCAATGTTTTAAAGATTGGTTCTTGTTTAACTTTAATAAGGATTTCATTTGTTTCTCTGAACATTCTATTTTAGAACCCAGAAAATGGTATCTCAAAGATAAAGTGGCAGCTGCTGATATGTACTCAGGCAGCCTGAGTTAGTTTTGCTTTTTTTTTGAGAAGGAGTCTTGCTCTGTCGCCCAGGATGGAGTGCAATGGCACGATCTCGGCTCACTGCAACCTCTGCCTCCTGGGTTCAGGAGATTCTCCTACCTTCCGAGTAGCTGGGATTACAGGCACCCACCAACATGCCTGGCTAATTTTTGTATTTTAGTAGAGATGGGGTTTCACTATGTAGGTCAAGCTGGTCTTGAACTCCTGACCTCAAATGATCCGCCCGCATTGGCCTCCCAAAGAGCTGGGATTACAGGTGTGAGCCACCTCGCCCAGCCTTTAGTTTTTTATTTTAAAACAGCCTAGTCAGCAATCATCTCTTTGCCTCTCACAGGCCCATTAGCTAACTCTCAGGTGACTTCTTGGCTAGAATCCTCAGTTAACACTAGGGCCAGAGGCAGTGATGACTCACTGGCAAACATCAGATGCTCAACAAGAAAACGTTCCCCAGAGACAACCGTCTGCTGCAGTGACTGGTGTGCTCTGAGTGGCATCCAGCTTCATAGCTCTCCTTTCCCCCGCAGATTGGTATTCATCACCCATCTCCTCATTAAGATAAGCTGATACAGTAGGCAGCAATATAGAAGGAAATACAGTGAAATATCAGTAAGTAAAATGTAGAATACCTTGTTTTTAGCTAATTCCTTTTCCAAATTGCATCTTTCTTGTGCTATTTCTTTTTCTGTTTTATTAACCTGCCCAAGGGGGATGGGAAAAAAAGAAATAGGTCAATTTTATAGTAGCTGACAGGCTCCACTATAGCAGACATATCCTGCATGTCAATTAATACCTACACTGCAGAGATAGCACATCCTCTCAGAAAAGGGGCCAATCAGGGAGTCTCTGAGGCAGAGCAGACTTCACAAATAGCCCTGAAATTAGAAAGACACGTCTGCATGTCAGACTCTGCTGGTTCCTTCCTAAGTAGGAAGACAGGGCTGTTCCCCTTTAACCTTCACTGTCCCACTCCTTCAGGGGAAATCAATTTTTAAAATCTGACCCCTTAACTAACATGAGGATGTGTGAGTTACTAATTAACATTCACTAATGCTGGATAAGAATATACTGTTCTATTTGGCACAGACTACTTCACAGGCTAAAAGGCATAGGTTAGCCACCTAAAGATTCTTCATTGGGCAACTCAGACAAACTGCATCTGAGTTTTATTTCTTTTCTTGTCTTTTGCATTTAGAATACAATTTTAAAACATCATCACACCACAAAGAGAAGATAATGTAAATTTGGTTCTACCTACCTCCCTCTGAAATCTTTCTTTCTCCTCTAGCAGAGACTTCTTCTCTTGCATTGATGCTTCCAATTCACCTCGCAATCTTGCAATAGTTGATTCTAGCAACTCTTTTTGCACAGCTGTTCTCTTTTCAGCATCCTGTGCTTTCTGGATACACTGGTTATGCTCAAGGATTAAATGATCCCTGCAGGAAGAGAACAAGAACATATGAAAGCTAAATGAGAGTTCTAATTTAACAGAAAGAGCAATTACATGTTCTTATAGAACATATTTCCTGACTGAGAGTAGTTACTAAAATGTTCTAACAAAACTAGTTTCTTAAGGGCAGAGTCTTTATTTTATCTCTGTGGCTGGTCCAAAAAATGCACAATCAAATGTTTTCATTGAAGATGAGACTGAGACAGACAGACACATGATAAGAAACACAAATGTAATACATCTTTTGTATAAGAAGTTGTATAAGATGTATAAGAAGTTGCCCATAATTTACTTACAGATGTGCTTGGAGTTGGGTTTTCTCATTCTGAACAGTCTGCAGTTCATTTGTGATACTGGCATGGGCTGCATCCAGCAATAAGTTTTGTTCTTGAAATGTCTGCGTCATCATTTTCTGCTCTACCTGAGTGTTAAGAGCAATAGTAGAAGTTGAAACTCCAGGAAGTCTTTTGATAGGGTGTCATTTGGAGTAACTGATCAAAAACACTGAACTAACTTAAAAAAACAAGTTATATTTACATAAATAAAACCTCTTTTAAAACAATTTATTTTAATGCCCAGTTTCTCTTTGTCCTCCTCTGAGTTGACTACAATTCTACCATTTTATAGCTCTACTAGCCAATAGTCAAGATGCATTATTTACCCAGCCTGCTGAAAAATTATAAAACTCCTAATACCAACATATTTTAAAGATAGAAAATTATGTTACGAGTATTTTGGTATTTTAAAATTTCAACATGGTACTTCATTTTAAAATAAAACAATATAAATGTATATAAAATGAAAAGATCCCTTCCTCTCTATCTACACTTTCCCTCCAAATAATCCCACATTCTAAGGATTATCATGTTTAACAGTTTGCTGTGAATTCTTTTGAGACTATCTTAAATTGCACTCAGATAATGTTACAGCAGAAGCACTATAACTGTTTTACATAATTTATTTTCTTTGGCTCACCATTTTGGGATTATCAAAACATGACATTTTTATGTACCATATACCCCTACACATAATCCATAAAATTTTTGCAAATACAGTACATATTAGTAATTAGTTTTATAAATTCTTTTTAAAAGACTTCTATTTTAACATTTGATTGCAAAACAAGTCTTCACACTGGTAAAATGGGATCCCAATTGTGCTATATTCCAAAATTTTGAAATATTTGTAATAAGTATTTCATTATATATTCAGTCCACTGAATCATAAGTTCATGAAAATAGGAATTTTGTCTTGTTCACCACTATAATCCTATCTAGATATAGCATTATACTTGCACAGAGTTAACAACTAAATATTTATTGAGTATATGTTACATGCAAAGCAGGCTTAGCACTATGAGAAATAAAGATATATAAGGCAATGTTCTTGCCTCTAGGGAGCTCACAGTGTAATCCAGGAAATGAACCAGCACATAAATTACTACTAGAGAATGCAGAATACGGATGCAGCATAACATAATGATTACATACATTGACTCTGGAGTCACCTGAGGTTAAAAGGCAACTCTACTTCTTGTTAGTTAGGTGAATTTGGGCAAGTGAACTTCTCTAACCCTCATTTTCTTATCTGTAAAATAAGAGTAATGAATACTCTTTACATAATGGCTGCTACAATTAAAGGAGGTAATATGTGTAAAATCCTTAGCACAATGCTTAGTATATATAGTAAGTATGCTTACAAAAAGAGAAAGTGATCTATTTCTATGGTAGTCTGTTAATTTTCCAGGAATAGAAGTTGAAAGGGAAAACTTATCCCTTCTTGTTGGGATGATCAAGCTCCCTGAAGAAAGTAACTCAATAAAGAGAATTTCAGATATTGAAGATGAAGTAAAAAGCATTCTCAGCAGAGAAAATGGCATAAGCAAAATGAGAAATTGTAAGGTGTTTGAGGAAAAGGTTAAGTACTTTAGGGTTAGTTATACGTGTTCTCCATGATTCTATAAATAATGGGACAAATAATTATTTTTCCTCAAGCGATGATATTTGAGAAGAAATCATGAAAAGCCCTGAGTGTAAGGCCAAATCACCCCTCTGATGAAAATTGAAAAGCACTAATAGAAATAAGATAATTCAGTCAATTTTTTAAATTTATTGTTAAAATATTTTATTCCTCCAGTTGCCCATAAACATTTCCTGATCTATCAACGAGGTCGGCTTTCTGCCACCTGGTGAACTCCATTAAATTTAGCACATTCACCAGCATTAAATGAATACCTGCAGAATGGCCTGATGGTCAGCAATGAGTCTGGCTTTTTCCATAGTAACAGTCTGAAGCATGCAGCTCAGCTCTGAACACTTTTTAGTCAATTGGTCATTCAAAACCTAAGAAAACACACACAGCAAGTCATTGGTCTCTCCAATAAAGAATTATTTTTACTTAAGTATTATTTTTAATGATTACATAGTATCTCACTGTATATGTGAACCTAATCTATTTAACCTATCCTCAATTCACATGTCATTAGTTTAAAAAATACTTTCAAATATTAAAAGTCGATACCCTAAATAATTCTAAATTAAGAGATTTGTTGATTTGATAGAGCAACTGAAGCATATGGCATTTTACTGATCTATTCTTCACAACTTTGAACACTGGTTCATTAGAGCAAGACACCTGCAAAATGGAATTTACAATGTCAGTACCTAGCCAATATTACAGAAATCCATGAGCATTCAGAATTATTTAGCTAGTAACACAAAATACCTAAGCTCCTTCGCCACTAGCTGACAATATTCATAAAAGCAAAATATAGATGATTTTACCATCATGAGATTAATCTTTCAAAATAAAACAAAAATCTTTTGAGCTACACAGATCTATCATATATGCAGGTAGTTAATAATTCTCTTTTCATAATTTGAAATTTGTATTATTGAGAAAAACATTTATCTCATTTATCAGTTATTTTTGCAAGGTAGATTTGGCAAAGATCTTATGTTTTAAGCAAGTTCTTCAAGAACAAGTAACTTTGAAGGAGCACTAGGAAAAAAATACAAGAAATAAAATGGAGTAAAAGAAAAGATAAATAAAAGATTATCTGGCAAACATCACAAGTGGTATGGGCAGTACAGTAGTTAGAAACACATTCAGGGGCGTAAAGTCACACCAGATGCAGATGTACAAACTATTCATCAAGGAATACCCGGGGATGAAACAGAGAACCCTTGCTCTTTGAAAAGAAATAGCTAATTTTCTTTGGAGCCAGGTTACCTGAATTCAAATTCCAACTCTGCCACCTATTATCTATGTTCCTGAACTTCTCTGTACATCAGCTTCCTTATCTTTAAAATGTGAATAATAGTTTTCATTTCATAGGGTTATTGGTAGGATTACTATTTGTTACTAATATAAGGTGCCTGGAATTGTGCCTGGAATGTGGAATGGGCTCAGTAAAAATGTTAACTACTATTAGTATATGAAGAGTAATAGTAGTTGAAGTTATTATATTAAAAACACATCCGCTTTGCATTTTCTTTATTATTTTTATTATACAGAGAGCCCAGCAACACTATGATCCTAATATTGAGACAATCAAATTGTACCAAGAGAAAAGGTATTTTAAATGATAAACAATTCTTTAGGCTCTGTGGTAAGTAACTCCAATTTGGCTGCATATCTGGTGACTCTTCTTGTTGCAGATGCACATATATATAAAACATCACCTAAATTTGGGAATCATCATCCCTGAAATGATTACATCTAACTTCAAAATCCAGCAAGCATTTGTTAGGCTCCTACTGTACAATTATTTACTATAGAAGATACAAAGAAAGCATAAGACATAGCCCTTGCCATGGAACTATTCAGAAGTTCACTTTGGAAGGGTAAATACATATATTTAATGATCAAATTAGCAAGCAAGCAAAGGCAAAGTGTAAGCTAGTATATAATTTTAGCAGTACATCTTGTATACTTATATATCGTAGGAATTTGGAGAGTGAAATGAGAAATGTAGTTAATTTGATAATGTTTCAAAGATGAAATAAATCTTATGGAAATGAAAAGTTGAGTGATGGAGATGGTATGAATTTATATAATCAAGACTAATTTTGTTTCTTGGTTATTTAACTGAACAAAATTAAATAACATCTAAAAATTAGCAAAATCATGTGCATTTACTTGTGCTTTTTCTGATGCTTCATGAAGAGACGTTATTTTGGACCTCAAATATGCACTTTCTTCATGTTCCTTATTGAAAGATATCTGCAGGTTCTATAAGAAAAAAAAATTACTCTCTTTTTCACATATAAGAGATATTGTGTGCACCCCTATAAAAATAACCGTTTTATATTTCAGCCTGTACCAGTTCAAGTTCCAATGACATACACTGGAACTTTATAAATATCTTATAAAGAATGTATAAAAATCTTGGTATCTTCAACTCCTAAACTTCTCTTTATTTCAGAACTATTTATCAAAACTGTTTATTTAAAACAATAATGAGATACCACTACACACCTAAAACAATGGCCAAAATCTAGAACACTGACAACACCGACTGTTGTCAAGGATGTGGAGCAACAGGGACTCTCATTCATTGCTGGCGGGAATGTAAAATGGTACAGCTACTTTGAAAGACAGTTTGGTGATTTCCTACAAAACTAAACATATCTTACCATATGATCCAGTAATCACGCTCCTTGAGATTTATCCATTTGGAGCTGAATACCTATGCCCACACAAAACCCGCACACAGATACTTATAGCAGCTTTAATCATAACTGCCAAAGCTTGGAGCAATCAAGATATCCATGAGTAAGTCAATGGATTAATTGTGGTATATCCAGACAAAGGAATATTATTCAGCACTAAAAATAAATGAGCTTTTAGCCAGGCACTATGGCTCATCCCTGTAATCCCAACACTTTGGGAGGCTGAGGCAGGCAGATCACCTGAGGTCAGGAGTTTGAGACCAGCTGGCTAACATGATGAAACCCCATCTCTACTAAAAAATACAAAAATTAGCCAGGCGTGGTAGAGGGCGCTTGTAATCCCAACTACTCGCAAGGCTGAGACACGAGAATTGTTTGAACCCAGGAGGTAGAGGTTGCAGTGATCTGATAGCGCCAATGCACTCCAGCTCGAGTGAGTGAGACTCCGTCTCAAAAAAAAAAAAAAAAAAGAGAAAAGAAAAATGTGCTATCAAGCCATGAAAAGACATGGAGGAAACATAAATACTTATTACTAAGTGAAAGAAACCAGTCTGAAAGGCTATAGACTGAAAGGCTATAGACTGTATGATTCCAACTATATGGCATTCTGGAAAAGGCAAATCTACAAAGACAGTAAAAAGATCAATGGTTGCCAGGGATTAGAAGGGGAGGGAGGGATGAGCAAGCAAAGCACAGAAGATTTTTAGAGCAATGAAACTACTCTGTATGATACTATAATATAAAATATATCTACTATAATGGTAGATATATGTCATTATACATTTGTTTAAATCCATAGAATGCACAACACCAAGAGGGAACCCTAATGTAAACTATGGACTCTGGGTGACAATGTGTCAATATAGGTTCATCAACTGTAATAATGTACCACTCTGGTGGGGGATGTAAAATGGTACATCAATTTTTTAAATGGATATCCATCAAATGGCTAATGAGGAAGCCTATGCATGAATAGGGGTACAGAGTATACGGGAAATCTCTTTACCTTCTGTTCAATTTTGTTGTGAACTTAAAGCTGCTCTTAAAATAAAGCCTATTTTTTAAAACTGTTTATTAAACCTATTCTTATATTGAGATTCCAGTTAGAAAGAATTTGCCTAAAACCATAACCTAAATATATCTAGTATCTTTATATCAAAGTTCTACTCCCTAAGATTAAATATTTGTTATATTATTATACATACACATTTTTTCCTATTAGCAGTAAGATCTTATGACTTCAAAGGAAGACATTCAAGGATCTTTTAAAGTTATAAGTGAAGATATTTTCAAAAATGAGGACCTGAGGGTGGAACAGAAGAAAACACCTTTGTTCTGTGGTTATAGAAAAAAAAAAAAAAAGCTAGTTTTCTTTGAGATGAGAGAAGTGATAACAGAGGTGCATTGTAGGTGGGACTTTCCCTAAAACGTACTTAGTAGAATGGGGAAAGACAAAATATAAATCTTCTTCCTACAGAGGAAGAAACACCCTTCTATTTTCCCAGGAGAAGCATCTCAAGAAAAATAAACATCATATAACACAGGACGAGACAGCATCCAAAAGAAATAGAATCAACACATCAAGAGACTTAGAAATGTAGTAAGATATAAAGTCATTATGTTTTTAATTTTAAAAATTATGGCAATATATACATAAGACAAAATTTATCATTTGAACCACTGTTAAGTGTATAGTGTCATTAAACACATCCACACTGTTGTGCAACCACCAACACCAAAAAGTAGTTATATTTTTTACATTAAGTTTATTTTAAACAATTAGCTTGCAATAGGCAAAAAACACAAATAAATCTTATTATTTTGCCAACTGACATTTTCAAACTCTAATAACCTTCATGAAATGATTTCTTAGTTCCTAACACTATTATCCTAAATATACTACTCATTTACATGAAACTTTTTTTTATAAAACTTTTATGAGAATAAGAAGCACTGTAAGCCAACATGGAAGAAACAGGACTTAGCGAAGAGAGGAAAGACCACCTCTGTACTCCACAACTTCACAACTCACCTTATTTTCTTCAACCAACTTGGAAATGAGGTCATCTCTAGAAGCTAAAACAAAATTACACACAACTATGATAATAGTAACTTGCTACATTGAAATCACATAGTGAGAAGCTTTAAATATTTTATGTCTATTTTTTGTAGAGATAAGGAGAACCCAACTATTTCTATCATATTTTTATAGACTAGAAACTGTTATGGAATTATCAAGAAACTAGTCCACAGTCATTTGCAATGGTAAATGAGGTCTCTGAAGGATTTTAAGCTGAGGAGGGGCATGATCAAAAGATTCTGTTAGAGAGATCACTCTAACAGAGGTACAATAAAGGCAAGGAGATGAATTTAGTAGCTGTTAAAGTAACTGACACATGAGTAAATGACAATTCAATAAAGTAATGATAATGAGGACTGACTCTTACTGGTCATGACAACAGAGACACAGTGGAAAAACAGATGTGTGAAACAGTAAACAGAGAGCACTTCTGGACTTGGTGGCTTACTAGTGGGGTAAAATCAACAGATGAGACAAGGAGAACATCTTGGGCAGCAGGGTGAACAGTGGACTCTTCAGCTAAATAGGGAATACAGACCACGGAGCAGGTTTTGGGGACAGAATGAGTGAAACACTTAAGTTTTCTATGTGTTTTGATATATCTGCAAGGCATCCAAATGTAGATATTTAGTTGTCAGTCAGATACTGGTCTAGAACTCAGGAGGATGATTTTGTATGGAAAAACAGATCTGAAACCACTCAGAGCATGCACAAATGAAAAGAAAACCAAAGACTAAAACTTGTGGAACAGTTTGGCATTATATACTAGCAGCCAAAAAGCGTAAACTTATCTGAGAGTAATGTTTTGCCTTCACAGAAAAATTCATAGTGATCTATCAGTCTTGTTTCACTTAAATATTCTAAAGCCAGAAATTATAAAACATATGAAAAGGGACATTTTATATAGGATATACCTTAGAAAACTATACTTTTGAACATATGAATCCACAATTCAACAGAATAAACTCAAACTTAAAATACATGAAGGAGAAAAAAGATGAACTAGATGACCTTGGGAAAATTCTACTAATCAAAGTAAGAATGAAAGGGGAGTGTTTATCTTACTTGGAAGAACAATTTATTCATGGTAAGTACTATAAATCTGTATATAATCTGCTTATTGTTAATAAACTTAATTACATGTTTAAATTCATTGAAGCAAATATTTAAAGGCATTCCTTTTATTAATGTAGCTTGAATAACTACTTGTACCTTAAAGTAATAAAATTGCATATATGTCAAGTCTATAATTCAGTATTATGCACCTAGTTGGCATTCAGACGGGCTTCCTTTTCCTCATGTCAGTTTGAATTGTTGTTTTAATCTTGGTTTTTTAATAGTGTTGCACAAATTCTTTATAAAATTCAAAAATAAAGCATTAATCCAACAAGAAAGTAACATAAAAATTCAGAGGGCCAACTAATAGATAACTGTTTTAGGCCCAGCTATTCTAATTCTACTTGCTGTGGGTCTTTGGGTACAGTCAGTGTAGATCCTTTTGTATCTTCTTTTTTTTTTTTTAAATGGAGTCTTGCTCTGTCGCCCAGGCTGGAGTGCAATGGCACAATCTCGGCTCACTGCAACCTCGGCCTCCCAAGTAGTTGGCAGCCTCCTGAATATCTGGGACTACGGGTGCGTGCCACCACACTTGGCTAATTTTTTGTATTTTTAGTAGAGATGGGGTTTCACTGTGTTAGCCAGAATGCTCTCAATCTCCTGACCTCATGATCCACCTGCCTTGGCCTCCCCAAGTGCTGGGATTACAGGCGTGAGCCACCGGGCCCAGCCCCCTTTTACATCTTCTATAGAATGTGTGTATTTTCTTATCTTTCTGACAGGTTGTTGCAGTGCTCAAATGAGATAATGTGGCAGCACCATAAAATGTACATATATTTTTGTAGGCACACAATTACAGGAAGACAGAAAATTATCCAGGGGCATTGTCAGTGAGAACTTCACACAGTAATTCACTACTATAAGGGAATATTTTCTGCTAAAAGCAGTAAGTCAAAACATTGAATAGATTACTCTTGCTCTATATTTTTTATAATTTCCATTTCCTTTTTGGTATTCTCTGGCCCCATTACAGCCACAGAGTACAGAAGGTGAACTGGAGAGTACACTAGCTTGGAGTTAGAAGATCCAGTTCTAGGTCTTACTTTGCCATTTTTTCCTTTTGTAAGTCTGGAAAGACAGCTTTGAGTATTGAATGAAATAATTTATGTGAAAGTTCGATGTAAACCATGATGTATTAATCACATGAAGCACTGTCCTTGTATCTCAATGACCTCTGTCATTGAGACTATCTGGAAACTGCTTTATAATGAAGTACTAGCAACAGTAATATGATAAAAGGCTGATGGGTTAGAACATGACCAAACACCTTCAGATCAAGTCCAGGCTCTTTCATTTCCCAGCTCTGTCATCTTTGAGGACTCATCTATAAAAAGAGATTAATCTAAGCTCTCTTTAAGGTACAACTATCCATCTCTACAAATATAAGTTAATCAAAATAGATTGATAACATGAAGAATGGAGAATCTGACATGATGAACTGACAGAATCCCTAAGTTATCAAGGATTTGGGGCCTTACTTCCTTATTAATATTTTATTATCCAATATTCAATCTATTGTTTTACTTTTTTGCCCAATATTCAAGCCAGATGTCTAGAAACCAAATATTCCCAGGTCCACAAACAAGCTGGAAAAAAACAAATAAGGAATAGTTTACAATTAAGAGAGTCAAATATACTATTAACAACATTCCTTCTCTGTCTCAGTACTACAGGTAGAAGGGAAATCCCCAATGTTTTCCATACAGCACTGTGGGAAATACCAATAACACGGGCCACTTCAAGAATTTGGGATCTTAAGAGTTTTTCCATGAAATCTCAAAAAACTAACAAGAAGGTGATTTCTAGCATCTATTTTCATACTTAGATCAGATTTGAGCTGTGAAGTAGCAGTCTCCAACTCTTCTTTTTGTTGTTGTTCCTGGGCCAGTAGTTCTTGAGTGCTCTGTATAGAATCATGTAGAGCAATGCAGTTTTGCTGCAAAATGTGCACCTGAAATTGTATAAGAAAAACTCCTTTTCTATAAGATAAAGATTTCTAATAAGTTGCCTTATAGCACATGCATAAGGCAACATTCCAATCTTAATGTCACTGAGAAGCAACGAGAAGTTAGTCTATGTTATAGCTAAAATCTCAACAGAATGTGGTCTTGGAGCAGTGCCATCCAATAGAACCTTCTGCGCACTTTCCAGTGCAACAATCCACTAGCCACAAGTGGCTATGGAGCACCTGAATGTGGCTAGTGCATGAAGAAATAAATATTTTATTTTATTTAAACAGCCATATGTGGCTAATGGCTACCATATTGGCATTGCAAGTTATGGCAACAAAGGATCATTTGCAAATTCCTAAAGTAGAATCCTTGTTATAATTCAGTTATGAAGGGAAACTTTTTCCATTCGTTAAAATAATAAAGATTATGTCATCCAATTATATTAAAAATGAAACTATGAATTGACTCAGTTAAAGTATTCTAAATTATTTGTAGGTACTTCAAATAAATATGAAGGCCAAAATATGTTAAAATAATGATAACTGAAAACAGCAGCGTAAATAGAGTCCTAATTGTTTTACTTATTGATATTCTTTGCTTCCAGTGTTAGATCGCATTAGTCTTTATTTTCTATCCATGGCAGACATACACAGCATGAGACCAGGGCAATGCCTTCCAAAATCAATGTCTATAACAGAGATTGTATGGTATAATGGAAAAATACTTTATCTTTCTTTTAGGAGCCAAGAGTTCACCTCTATAAAGCCTGAGGTAAATTAACTTTTCTGGTCCTTAGCTCTCTGATTCATAAATTAAGAGTTTTGAATAATGACATTAGGGTCTTAGTTTGCACTAACTTAAAAAAAAAAAAAAACTGTAGTAAGATTGTTAACATATTGCTAACAAAAAGTAAATATTTTAACAAATCTAGAGGAAATTAGTAAAATTTTAAGTGTATAGGTAAAATACCAGTTTTTGTTTGGTTTCACTTCCCAAACATACATAAGGAGAAGAAATCTTTCTACCTGTTTTCGTTCTACCTCCACTGCTGATCCCATTTCTTGTATTTTGAGGAGCATGGCTGATGCTGATTTCTCTAAAGATTCCCTAAGGTACTTCTCCTGAGCCAGTTGTCTCCTTAGCTATAAAGCAACATTACAGTTAGGCAAGACCAATTTAACATCATACTAGTTTAACAAAGATCAAAGTTACCTGAGAAGTTTATCAGACATGCCATCTCACCCCCAGTCTTAATTCATTTATGACTACTCAGAAGCATGCTTTTGTTTCTCCCTAGAAGGCCTAGGATTACCTCCTAAGGAATGTAGATCAAACGTATTGCACTCATCCTCCTATAATTTAGGTCTGTTTTCTAAAATGGAGGTCAAAATCCATTAGTAAATTGAAAGCAGCACTCAGAAAAGGAAAACTAAAAGAGTAGAAAGAAAATATCAGAGCGCATAGCAAGTAGTAAGGGTAAGTGCTGCTTTGTGAAATGTTTGTGTATATGTACGTGTGTTGTAGTGTAAAATACATGTTCAACAATGGATTGTCAAAAAAAGTTTGAAAAACACTAGTATCTTACCTTACTGTGTATTTTTTGTATTTCTATATTTTCTGACTTTATTTTTCAACTCTTATTTTCCCGTATTTTGATTTATCTATATATTTTTTATCTTGCAGTATTATAAACATTACTGAAACTGTTTTCATTCAATTTTGGAATTTAGAGGTCTAAACAAATAATGAAGTAACCATTAAGTAGCAGACCAAACCAACACTCCAATAATTTGGGTACTGTGATATTGTGATATAATAAGAAATATATTATTTCATCTCTGACCCTAGTTCCTGGCACATAGCTCATAAAAAACTTGGAATCACCTCAGAAGAGCGTCTTTTGTGTGCTAATGACTGATTGGCTGGGGGTGAGGGAAGATAGGTAGCTGTGGATGGGGGCTGGTCCCCAGAAAGATCAAAGCATGATTAGAGGACTGGGACTTCTAGCCCCTCCTCTCAACCTCTAATGAGGGGAGAAGGGCTGGAAGGTAAGTTGATCGTCAATGGCCAGTGATTTAATCAATCATGCCTATGTAATGAGGCCTCCATAAAAATTCAAAAGAACTGGGTTCAGAGTGCTTCTGGACAGCTAAACACATGGAGGTGCCTGGAAGGTGGTGAGCCCCAGAAAGGGCCTGTGCCCCTTCCCACATGCCTTGCCCTGTGCATCTCTTCCATCTGGCTGCTCAGCTGTATCCTTTGTAATGTCCTCTATAACAAATGGGCAAATGTAAGTCAAGTGTTTGAATTCTCTGAGCTGTTCTAGCAAATTATTTAAACTTGTTGAGGGGCATCATGGGAACACCGATTTTTTGCAAGTCAGTCAGAAGGACAACTTGGGGCTTGCAACTGGCGTCTAAAGTGGGGGGCAATCTTGTGAGACTGAGTCCTCACCTGTCTTCAGGGTAGATAGTGTAAGGACTGAATTGAATTACAGGACACTCAACTGATGTCCACTGAAGAACAGAATTTCTTGGTGTGTTGTCGGGTGCCAGAAGTGTTCTGCTGTGAGGTACGTGAGAGTAGAAAACACACTTTTGTTTTCTTCCCTATTTTGGAGGCACACTGACCTTATTTTGTCAATAAATGACTATAAAAAGAATCACATAAAACATAAAGAAGGTTAAGAGTCTCTTTTATTATTAGGTAAAGAGATCCTTTCCAATTGAAATGGGAATTGCAGAGAATGCTATTCCTTTTAAGAAGTGATGTGAAACTGAAAGAAATTCTATTTTAAAACTCCAGTGTAGATGACATTAAGAGTACACTATACCTGTTTTCTAAATTGTACACATTTTTTCCTCTATGGATAACATATTTTATAATTTTTAGAATGTTTTTTAAAAGTTAAAAGGTAAAAAATGTCTTGGGATAAAACTGTTACAAGATTGCTCATTTTGGAAATGCTCTATAACATTTTTAATCATGTCCTTGATATTTGACATGTAGGTTTTTCCGATTTTTCACTATTGTAAATGCTGCTCTCCTGAATATACTTGTGAGCAGGTCTTTCCTTACATTTCTGATTATTTCCTAAGGATAAATTCCTATAAGAATCATTTTTTCCAATTATTACCTTCATAATTTTCCAATTATTACCTTATCAATAGTATTTGAATAAATCTCATCAGTACTATGTATTAAAATTTTCTTAAATCTCTTCTGATCTAATAAATGAAAACTAACATCTTAATAATTTTGGATTTCTTTGGTTATTGTGAGATTAAATATCTTCTAATATAGTTATCAGCTCTTTATATATTTATGTAATAAACTGTCATACTTATCCTTTGTCCATTGTTTTTCGGGCATTTTAAGACAATTTTACTTTTTTTGTTTTGTTTTGTTTTGAGATTGGGTCTCACTGTGTCAGCCAGGATGAGTGCAATGGTGCAACCATGGCTCACTGAAGTCTTGACCTCCCCAGGCTCAAGTGAACCTCCCACCTCAGCCTCCTGAATACCTGGTACTAAAGGAGTGTGCCACCATGCCCAGCTAATTCAAAAAATTTGTTGTTGAGCCAGGGTCTCATTTTGTTACCAAGGCTGGTCTCACCCCTGGGCTCAAGCAATCCTCCTGCCTCAGTCTCCTAAAGTGCTGAGCTTACAGGTATGAGTCACTGTGCCTGGCAGTTTTAAGTTTTGGGGTGGTGGGTTTTGGAGATGGGATCTCACTCTGTGGCCCAGGCTGCAGTGGCATGATCACTGCAGCCTCGACCTCCCAGGCTCAAGTGATCCTCCCACCTCAGCCTCCTAAGTATCTGGGACCACAGGTGTACACCATTGTGCTGTTTTTTTTGTTTGTTTGTTTTTTTGTAGAAACGGGGTTTTGCCATGTTGCCCAGGCTGTTAAACTCTTTAAAAGGGAAAACTATTAACACGTTGCCTATTTGTGTTATAATACCTTATTATAAGGGTCCCCAACCCCTGGGGCCACAGACTGGCACTGCTCCATGGCTTGTTAGGAACCAGGCCACACAGCAGGAGGTGGGCAGTGGGTGAACCAGCCCTACTGCCTGGGCTCCACCTCCAGTCAGATCAGTGGCAGCATGAGATTCTCATAGGACTGTGAACCTTATTGTGAATGGTGCATGCAAGGGATCTAGGTTGCGCGCTTCTGATGAGAATCTAACTAATGCCTGATGATTTGAGGTGGAACGGTTTCATCCCAAAACCATTCCCCTCAACTGCCCCAACCCCATGGAAAAACTGTCTTCCAAGAAACTGGTCCCTAGCGCCAAAAAGATTAGGGACTACTGCTTTATTAGTTTTGCTTTTATATGTAGAAGTATTCTTATGTGGTCAAATCTATTGACTTTTATAATTTCGTTCTTTTAAGCTTAGAAATTGCTTACTTATCCAATGATAAGTTAAATATTACAATCTTATGTAAGAATGAGCCATTTTATTTGTGGTTATATTTTTTCAGATTTTAGTATCAGATTATAATTACTTTCTCAAATATAGCAGCTTAATATACTTTTCTAAACTTTGTATTAAATTATGTACTACAATTTGTCCAAAATATAATGTATTCCTTGAAAGTTTCAAAATACTCACCCAGGAAATCATCTCGTTTAAATTTTAGTTGCATCACTGTCAAATGTGATTCAACCTCTAGTTCACTCATAATTAAATATTTCACTCTTTTAAATTCTGTTTTAGTGACCCCCATTACGTAGGCTTGAAAGCATTCAGCTAGCCACTTTTAAAGAACGGCCACTTTTAAAAGAGACATTTTCCTCTTTTATACATGATATACCTATAATGTGCTGTACAAAAGCACATTACAAAAAGAATCCTTTACTACTGAAGTATTTGTTTCTGAAGTACCATTAAGGGCAATCAGTTAATCCATTTAATGTTTATAACATCCAGATTTTGTATCTATTTTATATATATTTCATATGTCTTAGGAAGATAAATACCACACTTCTATCTGCAGATAACCCTCTGTCATAGGCTGAATTATGTCCTCCAAAATTCCTATGTTGAAGCCGAACATCTGCTACCTCACAATGAGACTCTCTTTGGAGACAGGGCCTTTCAACAGGTGATTAAATTAAAATGAAGCCATTGGGGTGTACCCTAATGCAATCTGACTATATCCTGATTAGAAGAGATTTGGGCACACAGAGACACCAGGGATGGCTACACACAAATAGAAAAGCATGTGAGGACCCAGTTAGAAGGCGGACACCTGCAAGCCAAGGAGAAAGGCCAGGAGAAACCAAATTTGCTAACAACATGATCTTGGACTTCAAGCCTCCAGAACTTCAACAAATAAATTTCTGTTTATACCACCAAGTCTTTAGGACTCTGTCATGGCAGCCCAGCAAACTAATACACCCTTTCTTTTTTTCACATACCCTCAGAATGCCCATGTTTGACTATCATAGCACTTTTGCAAGTCTTTGACAGAGCTTAATCAAAATTCAAAACTTTACCATAGAACCAAGAATTAAGAATAAGATTTCCCCAGTAAAAAATAATGTTAAATGGCAATCCAAAGGACAAAGGATTGTCTTTTCAACAAATGGTGCTGGAAACACTGGACATCCACATGCCAAGAAGAAATTCATCTAGATACAGATCTCATACCTTTCATAAAAATTAGCTCAAAATAGATCAAAGACCTAAATGTAAAACGAAAACCTATAAAATCTCTTAGAAGATGACACAAGAGAAAATCTTAGCGACTTGGGTTTGTAGACTTTTTAGATACAATTCTAAAATTACGATCCATGAAAGAAAAAAATTGATATACTGGACTTCGTTAAAATTAAAAGTTCCTGCTCTGTGAAAGACAGCTAAGAGCATAAAAAGATAAGCTACAGAGTAGGGGAAAATAACTGCATAACACAACTTTGATAAAGGACTGGTATCCAAAATATACAAAGAACTCTTAAAACACAACAATAAGAAATAACCCAGTTACAAAATGGGGTAGGAGTCTAACAGATAACTCACCAAAGGAGATATACAGATGGCAAATAAACACATGAGATGATTCTCAATGTCATTTTATCATTAGGGATTGAAAATCAAAACAAGATACCACTACACGCCCACTGGAATGGCAAAAATTCAAAACACTGACAAGACCAAATTCTGGTGAGGATGTGCAGCAACCATAACCCTTATTCCTTGCTGATGGGCATGCAAACGATACAGTCATTTTGTAAGACAGGTTAGCAGCTTCATACAAAGCTAAACATAGGCTTACCAGATGATCCAGCAATTGCATTCCTGGGTATTATATTTGCCCAAATGAGTGGGAAACTTATGTCTATGTAAGAACCTGCACACAATGTTTATAGCAGCTTTATTCATAATTGCCAAAAACTGGAAGCAACCAATATGTCCTTCAATAGGTGAATGGATAAACAAATTGCAGTACATACAATAGAATATTGTTCAGCTATATAAAGAAATGAGTTACTGAACCATGAAAAAACATGAAGGAACTTTAAGCCCATATGCTATAAAAGAAGCCAGTACAAAAAGACTACATACATACTGTATGATTCCAATAATAACAGAACTAGAGAGACGATAAAAAGATCAGTGGTTGGCCGGGCACAGTGGCTCAAGCCTGTAATCCCAGCACTTTGGGAGGCCAAGACGGGCGGATCATGAGGTCAGGAGATCGAGACCATCCTGGCTAACACGGTGAAACCCCGTCTCTACTAAAAAATACAAAAAACTAGCTGGGCAAGGTGGCAGGCGCCTGTAGTCCCAGCTACTCGGGAGGCTGAGGCAGGAGAATGGCATAAACCCGGGAGGCGGAGCTTGCAGTGAGCTGAGATCCAGCCACTGCACTCCAGCCTGGGCAACAGAGCCAGACTCTGTCTCAAAAAAAAAAAAAAAAAAAAGATCAGTGGTTGTCAGGGGCTCAGGGGAAGACATGAGGAGGGATGGGTAGGTGAAGCACAGGGCATTTTCAGGGCAGTGCAACTATTCTGTGTGATCCTATAATGATAAATACATGGTGTTATGCATTTGTCAAACCCATAGAACTTTACAGCATGATGAATAGTGAATCTTAACATATTTCACTAAATGATGGCTCAATATTGGCTCATCAAATGTTACAAAAGTACCATACTAAAGCAAGATGTTAATAACAGTGAAACTGCGGGAGTGGTGAGAGGGGTATACAGGACTCTGTGTTTTCTGCATAATTTTTCTGTGAACCTAAAACTGCCCTAAAAATAGTCTATTAAAATATCTTAAAAATAAATTCAATACATTCTAACTATGAACAATCAAGCTTTTATCAGTAATTACTGGCAAATAAAGTACTTAATATAATGCAATTTTCCAAATACCTATGCTTACCACCTAAGCACTAAAATTTATAACCTTAAAAATAGTTTTGCATAAGAATTTTCCTAAAAAGTATGTCTACTTCTCTATTTTGTATTAACAGAATCTTTTAAATATAATTTGACCCATTTGATTTGAACATCAATTATTAATACTATTATGTCAGGGAATATTGAGGTTTCAGGCCACTGCCAGAGTATATTGAGTTAGCAATTCTACAGATTCTTCCACTGTTTTCAGCTGCAAATTTTTAGTCCAACAGCTTTTAGCAGCCACCTACTTCATATTTCCCAATCTGCTATCTACTAAAAAACAAGCTGAAATGAAAGTTTAAGGTAAAATTAGATGAACAGACTTATTAATAGTTTTTTATTTTAAATACAACTTTAAAAGGCCTTTGCATGAAAGTGTCCACTTAATTATAGTATATGGGCAGCCACAAGTGGTAACTATTCCTTCCTGGCTCACAAAGCATTTATTTTTTATTTCTAGTTTCATGCCAGTATTGAGGTAAAAGGAAGTCTTAATGTCATGTAAGGGCAGGCACTTTCACTTGAATTCAATGTGGCATATTTTTAAAGTCTTCCTACTACATAGTCACATATTTTCTTCTTCAAAGGTTTCTTTTCATTCTCTCTTTCTGCTTCCTTGATTTCCCCTCTGCAATTCCAACACCTCCTCCACCCTCCATCTTTTTGTCTTACCTCTTGAATTTTAAGGTTCATTTTACGTTTTGTGGTCTTCAGTTCCTCTTCAACAATGGCTGCATTCTTCTAAAAGCAGAAGGAGAAAAGATTCTAAATAATCTGAAATGACAGGAAGAAATTGTCTATCGGTATATCAGATCAAATCAGGTTTTTTTCTGGCAACCTATAAATGCTATTTTTAATATGGTTATAAATAGTCTTTGTTATAAGTCTGAAGTAATTATTACCATGAGTTATTTAACAGGAAAGCTATTTTATTACTTTGATACATGATTTCTATAATTTCCTCTTTTATATCATAAACAGTGATTACTTGCACCCACCTCCTACATAAAATTCAATAATTAGAGGTCAATCTGGCAATTGACAGACATTTTACTTACAGGATATATTCTTAATTTTTTAAAGAACTCTATTTTTTCCAGCTTCAAATATTATTCGTGCTTACAAGCTGAGGATGAAAAACACAGCTTTCCCTACTTATTCTCTATTAAGATAAATGGCACCACAATCTCAGATGTAAAACCTCAGAACCATCTTTGCCTTCTTTATTTACTGCCTTCAGTCCTTCCCAGTACCATATTCTAGCATATCTTTTTTTTTTTTTTACAGAACATTCCTCTTTCCTTTCAAAATGCCACAACCCTAGCTCAGACCTAATTTGGCTCATGCCTCAAATAATGCTATGGATTCCTAATTGGTTTCCCTGCCTCCAGTTTCTCTCCCTCTATATTGCTAAATTTGTTTTCCTGTTTTCATTATGTCACTTCCATATCAAAAATCTTAATCACTCCCCATAGGATCAACCCCAACTACTAATTATTCGTGATTTTCAGATGCTGTATAATGTCATTGCTAGCTAATATCCAACTTATTTCCCACAAACAAATCCTCACTCTTGTAAGGCTAGTTTATATATTTCTCCTAGCTGTACCCAGTAGAAAGATCCAGGTTCAAACCTGGGTAACAAGAAGATAACAGGCATGTGTGATCTTGGACAAGTGATTTATCCCAGGGACCCAGTACTATCATTGTTAAAAAAATGGGGACAATAATATCCTATTCACAAGATTTTGCAAAGATTACACAAAATAACACGTGGAATATCTATTACATTGCCTAGCCCATGAAGGGAGAACAACATTGTTAGTTTCTTTTCCAAGTAGTCCTTATTCTTTGCTGCCTCTGCGTGTGCTCCTTGAAATGTCCTCACCCCTACACTTTGCTTCTAAAGGTCCTATGCCTTCCCTGAAGCCTGCCTAATCTATTCCAGATAGGGCATCCTCACCCTCTCAAACATGTCTGAACACAAAGCCCTTACTTGGCAATATTCACTTTTTGTCCTATACTATACTGTTCTGTAACACTTTCTATACTTATTTTTCCCTTTTGAATTTTTCATGCTGTGGCTTGTTCTCCCAACTAGCATATGAGTTCCTGAAGAGCACAGGCTCTATCTCATACCTCTGGACCCACACCATCACTTGTATGGGGTAAGAGTTGTACAGTGCAAATCTAATAGGCCAAGAATCCTCAAATCAACATGCCAAATGTCAAATGCCAAGAATCCTCGTATCGACATCACCTATTTTTAAAAGTCAGTGTCATAGGTCTGTTGCCTCCTCCAGCTAACACCTAACAGTGTGTTTACACTTCAGAACTCTTAGACTCAAACCTTTGTTTGCGAGGCAATCTCCAGAGTGGCAGTCAATCTTTGCACCTCATCTTGTGCCTTGTCTTCTTCCTCTTGTACAGCTCTCAGTTGCTGGCGCAAATTCATAACTTCAAGATGCAACAGCTTCAGGTCCTTAGAATGCTCTTCCTGTACTGTATTCAGTCGATCTTTCAGAAAAGCTACCAGACAGCACAAGAGGGGCACCAAGCAGCAGAAAGAAGGTCAGTAGAGAAAATCAAGCACCTACACAGGACCACATTTCTGATGATTCTTATCTCTATACCTGTTTTCTGAGGATTCAAATCCTTTTCAGTTTGCAGCCGGAAGATGTTCATCTTCAAGGACTGAATGAGGCTTTCAAGACGGCACATTCGATTTACCAGAAACTCACAGTTCTTCCATAAAATATCTGTTTTTCCTGCACAAATTGCTTCATTTTGGATAGGACTAATGACTTTCTGGCTGTCCAGGTCTTCTAAACAGTTTGGAGCCTCCAAATAGCCTCTGGGACAAAGATCCCAAAATAACAATATTATGCAATGCAATTTCTACTACGGTAATGCCCAAAACTGAGTCAATGTAACATTTCCAATAAGAATAATAATTGGAGCCCACGAACATGGTGGGCTTCTGACTCTCCCTCCACGCAGGGACATGCTAATCAATTCCCTCCGAGAAGTGATTAATTGACACAGATCAATTCCCTCTGAGGGAAAGTCAGAAACAAGTTGAGAGACTCTTCTGTATCTGGTAACTGAGAAAATATCCACATTGACTAGGTAGGAAAAGCTGACGCACACTCAGGTCCAAACCTCACCCCAGGAACTGTGCCATCCAATTAAGAAGGTATCCCCAACACGTATTCTCTCCCTGAGGAGAGAAGCGTTTGGACCTCATATTTAGCACCCTAACTCTAAGATTCCCCACAGTGTGGCTCTGAATTCACCTGCCTCTAGGAGCAGAAGTGATTAGGCATACCCGAGTCTCCCTAGACCACAGAACACAGAGGTGATTACACATGGGTGTGTAGGCACTTACAGAGGCTTCATCCCCCAGGATCAGGATAGAGAAGGGCCTACAACTCAAAGCTCCCAGTTTCTGCCTGGAAGGGGTTTGCCAATGTACTCTGTCAACTGCTGCTGTTACCAGTTGAGTTTCATACAAGCCTGCATCAGGGAATTAACTGGGCTGACAAACATAACCTCTGGCAGCCTAAAGGGGAGTTTGGCAGCCCCCAAGCCTATTCCCCTGGCTCACTCCATCAATAACTACAGTCTACCAATTCCTCCTGGAAAAACTTTTTCCATGCATCAAGCGCCCTAACTTTTATAACTTCTACTTGAGGGACTGCATTTTAAACCTCGTAGCTCTAGGGACAGAAAGGATTAGGAATACGAGAGTCTCATATGAGAATCTTCCCAAATCACAATACTAAGAGGTGGTTTTAAACAGAAGTGCAAGCAGTTCCAGGGACCACACTTCTTGGAAGCAGTGCGGAGAAAGGGCTGAAACACACAGTTCTGGTTTTCACTAATAAGGATTTCTCTATACATTCTCCCAGTGAATACTTGATGGTCTGGCTTCTAACTAACTTGCATCAGGGAATTAACGGGGCAGGCAAACAATACACCTCTGGCAGCCTAAATGAGAGCTTGGTACTTGCCAAGACTTCTCCCCTAGCTTGCCCTAGCAATAACTCCAAGTCTACAGAAGCTTCCTAAAAGTAGTTTGTCCACTCATCAAGTGACATAACTCCTACAGCTCTCATACAAGGACTACCTCCTTAGCCACCCAGCTCTGGAAGCTGATTTGGCTGTGCATTTTCAAGTCTCTCTAGACCACAGAAAACAAAAAGGTAGACATACAACGGGCCCACTCCCAGTGCCGTACCCTCAGAGGATGTAGTCTGAATGACAGTAGTATAGGTATTTGCCACAGAGCTTCTCCCTGGCTTAGAGTAGAGAGAGAGAAATGCCTGCCTTAGTGCAGATAGATAATGCCTGCTTTAGTGCAATAAGGGATAAATACCTGCTCTCAGCTTCACCCTGAGGATAGAAGGAACTGGAACATGCATCTAACACCCTAACATTTTCAGCTGCATCTAGAGAGCGTGGCTTCTGTCTTACTGCTCTCATGGTACTAACAAGACTCGGCACATCTTAATCTTCTGGGGCCACCAAAAACAGAGATATCAGATTGTACAAACACAGAGATTTGAGAGACACATTATAATTTCTGGCTGTATGAATTGGTAAGATCTCCTACATGAGGGCCAGTTTGACAAGACTGGGAGAGGTTACTGTCTTACTCAATGTACAGAAACCAACACAGAAAGTTAAAAAAAAAAAAAAAAAAAAAGAATAGGAAAATATGTTCCAAATAAATGAATAAGACAAATCTCCAGAAACCAATCCTACTGAAATGGAGATATGTGGTTTTTCCAAGAGGCAATTCAAAATAATGGTCATAAAGATGCTCGCCAAGGTCAGGAGAATAATGCAAGAACAAACAGAATTTCAACAAAAGACAGTAAGAAAGTATAAAAAAGTACCCAACAAATCATATAGCCGAAGAATACAGTAAGAGAACTGAAAAAATTCAATAGAGGGGTTCAATGGCAGACTATATCAAGTGGAAGTGAATAAGTAAACCTGATGACAGGTCACTGATAATCATCCAATGTGAGGAGCAGAAAGAAAAAAAATGAAAAGGAGTGAAGATAGCTTATGGAACTTATGAGATACCATCAACAGAACAATATGCCCATTATCAAAATTGCAGAAGGAAAAGTGAAAGGAATAGAAAACACATTCGAAGAAATAATAACAAAAAACTTCCCGAGCCTGGGGAAGGACATAGAAATCCAGATCCAAGAAACCCAAAGGACAACAAACAAGATAAATTCAGAGTTCCACAGTCCCATACTTAGACACTTATATAGTTTGGATGTTTGTTCCCTCCGAATCTCATGTTGAAATGTGATCCCCATTGCTGGAGGTAGGGCCTGGTGGGAACTATCTGGGTCACGGGACAGCTCACTCATGAATGGCTTGGCAATGAGTGAGTTCTCACTTTTTGTCCACAGAAGAGCTGGCTATCTAAAGGAGCCTGGCATCTCATCCTCTTTCTCTCACTTCCTCTCTCATCATGTGACTCACCTGCTCCCCCTTGGCCTTCCACCATGATTGGTGGCTTCCTGAGGCCCTCATCAGAAGGTAAACAGATGCTGGTGCCATGCTTTTTAGCCTGCAGAATTATAAGCCAAATAAATGTCTTTTCTCTATAAATTACCCAGCCTTAAGTATTCCTTTATAAGCAACACAAAATAGATTAACACAGAAAGTTGGAAACAAATAGTGAGGCACTGCTATAAAGGTACTTGAAAATGTAAAAGTAGCTTTGGAACTGGGCAATGGGCAGAGACTGGAAGAGTTTGGAGGGCTCAGAAGAAAACAGGAAAACAAGGGAAAGCAGAACTTCTCAGAGACTTAAGTGGTTGTGATGAAAATGCCAACAGAAATATAGACAGAGGACATGCTGCTGAGATCTCAGATATAGACAGAGGACAGGCTGATGAGGTCTCAGATAAAAATGAGGAAGTTACTGGAAAATAGAGTAAAGGTCACCCATGTGACACCCTAGCAAAGAACTTGGCTGCACTGTGTCCATGCCCTTAGGGATCTGTGGAAGTCTGAACTTAAGAGTGATGTCCTAGGGTATCAAGCAGAAGAAATCTGTAAGCAGTAAAATGCTCCAGAAGTGAGGCGGCTGCTTTTAACAGTCTACAATTAGATATAGGAGCAAAGAAATGACTTAAGGTTGAAACTTATATTGAAAATTGAAGCACAATATAAAAATTTGGAAAATTTACAGCCTAGCCATGTGGTAGAGAACAAAAGAACATTTTCAGGAAAGGAATTCAAGTGGCCTGTGGAGCAACCATTTGCTAGAGAGATTAGCATGACTAAAAGGAAGCCAGATGCTAATAGCCAACGCAATGGGGAAAAGGCTCTGAAGGCATTTCAGAAATCTTTGAAGCAGCCCCTCTCATCACAGGCCCAGAGGCCTAGGATGAAAGAATGGTTTTGGGGACTGGGTGTCACTGCCCTGCACCACCTCAGGAGTGCTCCCCACATCCTGGCTGTTCCAGCTCTCACCAGGGCTCAAAGGGCCCCAAATACAGCTCAGGCCACTGCTTCAGAGGACATAGGCCATAAGCCTTTGTAGTTTCCATGTGGTGCTAAGCTTGCAGGCATGTGGAATGCAAGAATGAAGGAGGTCTGGCAGCTTCCACCTGGATTTCAGAGGATGTATGAGAAAGTGTGAGTGCCCATGCAGAAGCTGCCTGCAAAGGCTCTGCTCCTGCAACAGACTTGTTAGGGCAGCACTGAAGGGCAATATGGGACTGGAGTCCCCACAAATGGTCCACCTGAGGGCACTGCTCAGGGGAGCTGTGGGAATGAACCCACCCTCCAGACCCTAGAAGGGCAGAGCCACTGGCAGCTTTCACCCTGAGCCTGTAAAAGCCACAGGCACTCAACTCCAACCCTTGAGAGCAGCCACGGGGGCTGCAACCTGCAAAACCAGAGGGGCAGAGCTGCTCAGGGCTTTGCTAGCCTATCTGGCATACCAGTGTGCCCAGGATGTGGGACACAGTCAAAGATTGTTTTGGAGCTTTAAATTGTAGGACCCACTGCTCCTTTCTTTTAGCCAATTTCTTCCTTTCGGAATGGGAATGTTTACCCCATGTTTGTACCACATTATATCTTGGAAGTAAATAACTTTCATTTTGTCTTACAGGTTCATAGGTGGAAAGAACTTGCCTTGAGTCTCAGATGAGACTTTGGAATTCAGATTTGGGACTTTTGAATTAACACTGGAATAAGTTAAGCCTTTAGGGTACTATTGAGAAGGGATGATTATATTTTGCAGTGTGAGAAGAACATGAGATTTGGGGGCATATGACATAGTTTGGATGTCTGTCCCCTCCAAATCTCATGTTGAAATGTGATCTCCATTGTTAGAGGCAGGGCCTGGTGGAAGCTGTTAGGTCACAGGGGCAGATCCCTCATGAATGGCTTGGTGCCCTCCCCATGGTAATGAGTGACTTCTCACTCTGTTAGTTCACACTGGTTGTTTAAAGGGGCCTGGCACCTCCTGCTCTCTCTTGCTCCCTCTCTCACCATGTGACTCACCTGCTCCGCCTTTGCCTTCCACCATGATTGTAAGCTTCCTGAGGCCTCAACAGAAGTTGAGTAGTTGCTGGCACCATGTTTTTACAGCCTGCAGAACTATGAACCAAATATATCTCTCTTCTTTATGAATTACCCAGTCTCAAGTATTCCTTTATAGCAATGCAGAATGGACTAATGCAGACACATTGACATCAAATTGTCAAAAGTTAAAAACAAAGATTTTTAAAAGCATCAAGGGAAAAGTAGCTTGTTACATACAAGAGAACCCATATTAGACTATCAATGAAGTTTTCAACAGAAACCTAGTAGGCAAGAAGAAAGTGGAATATACAGTCAAAATCCCGAAAGAAAAATACAACTGTCAGCCAAGAATACTATACTCAGCAATGCTATCTTTCAAAAACAAAGGGGCAATAAAGACTTTCTCAGACAAACAAAAGGTGAAGGAGTTTATTGCCACTACCTTACAAGAAAAGCTAAAGAAAGTTCTTCAAGCTGAAGGAAAAACAAAGCATAAAAATCACTAGTAAAAGCACTGTCAAATTCAAATCACTCTAATGCTGTAATAGCAGGTTATTGATCAATTATATCTCTAGTATACAGGTTAAAAGACAAAACTAATAAAAACAACTATAGCTACAATAATTTGCTAAGAGATACACATTATAAACACATGTAATTTGTGACATTAAGAACATAAATAGTGAGAGCAGGGAGAGTGAAAGTGTGGAGTTCGGGCACGCAGTAAAACTTAAATTGTTATCACTTTAAAATAGCCTATTGTGTTTTTTTGCAATCCTCAGAATAACCACACAGCAAAATGAGAACACATTGGATAACTAGAAGAAATGGATTAATTCCTAGAAACATGTAACCTACCAAGACTGAATAATGAAGAAACTGAAAATCCGAACAGGCCAATAAAGAGTAAGAAGATTGAATCAGTAATAAAAAGTTTCCTCCTATCAAATAAAAACCCAGTACCAGATGGCATCACTGCGAATTTCTACCAAACATTTAATGCAGAATACCAATTCTTTTCAAGCTGTCAAAACATTGAAGAGGAGGGAATACATCAAATTCATTTTACAAGGTCAGCATTACCCTGAAATTAAAGGCAGACAAAGACACTAAAAGAAAAGAAAATTACAGGTAAATATTCCTGAATACAGACGCAAAAATTATCAATAAAAACATCAGCGGCTGGTACAGTGGTTCATGCCTGTAATCCCAGCACTGTGGGAGGCCGAGGCGGGCAGATCACGAGACCAGGAGTTTGAGACAAGCCTAACCAACATGGGGAAACCCTGTATTTATTGAAAATACAAAAATTAGCCAGGCGTGGTGGCACATGCCTGTAATCCCAGATCCTCAGGAGGCTGAGGCAGGAGAATTGCTTGAACCCAGGAGGCAGAGGTTGCAGTGAGCCAAGACTGCACCACTGCACTCCAACCTGGGTGACACAGCAAGACTCGGTCTCAAAAACAAACAAAACAAAAAACAAACAAACAAAAAAAACACTACCAAACCATATTCCACGGTACAGTAAAAGGATCATTCACCACGATGAAGTGAGATTCATCCCTGAGATGTAACAACAGTTCAACATGTGCAAATCCATAAATGTGATCCACTGTATTAATAGAATGAAGGATAAAAATTATATAATCATCTCAATAGATTCAGAGAAAGCATTTAACAAAATTCAATAGTTTCATAATAAAAACTCTCAACATCAAAGGTATAGAAGGAATGTACTTCAACATAATAAAGGCCATATATGATAAGCCTACAGCTAACATCATGCTCAATGGTGAGAAGTTGAAAGCTTCTGATCAGGACTGAGATAAGGATGCCCATTCTTACCACTTCTATTCAATGTACTGTTTTAAGTCCTAGCCAAAGCAATTAGAAAAGAAAAAGAAATAAAAGAAATCCAAACAGGAAAGGAAGAAGTGAAATTGTCTCTTTTTGTTGAAGACATACAAAATCTTATGTACAGAAAACCCTAAAGACTCTACCAAAAAATGATTACAATAAATGAATTCAGTCAAGTTGCAGGATACAAAATCAACATACAAAAAATCAGTAGCATTTCTATCCACTAACAATGAACTATCTGAAAAAGAAATTAAGAAAATAATCCCATTTACAAGAGCATCAAAAAAAAAACTACTGAGGAATAAGTTTAACCAAGGAGGTGAAAGATCTGTACAATGAAAACTCTAAAAGGCTGATGAAAGAAATTGAGGATGACACAAATACAGTAATGAGTTATGCAATGACAAGGATACGTTCTGAGATATGTGTTGTTAGGTGATTTTGTCATTGTACAAACATCATAGAGTACATTTACACAAACATAGATGCTATAGCCCACTCCCTAGGCTATATCTCCTGGGCTATAAACCGGTATAGCATGTTACTGTACTGAATACTGTAGGTAAATGTAAAACAATGGTAAGTATTTGTATATCTAAACATAGAAAAGGTGATGCCTTGCACTGCAATGTTACCATGGCTATGACATCACCAGATAATAGGAATTTTTCAGCTCCATTACAGTCTTATGGGACTACCATCTAATACACACTCTGTCACTGACTGAAAGGACCTTATGTGCCACATGACTGTAAATTGAAAGATATCCCAGGTTTATGGATTAAAAGAATTAATACTGTGAAAACGTCTATAATACCCAAAGTCATCTACAGATTCACTGCAATCCCTATTAAAATCCCAATGTCATTCTTCATAGAAATAGAAAAACCTGAAAATTCATATGGAACCACAAAAGACCCCCAAAATAGCCAAACCAATCCTGAGCAAAAATAACAAAGGTGGAGGCAGCACATTAGCTAATTTCAAATATATTATAAAGATATAGTAATAAAGAGAGCACAGTATCTGCACAAAAAGATACACTGTCCAACATACCTAGGCTATATCTCCTGGGCTATAAACCAGTATAGCATGTTACTGTACTGAATACTGTAGGCAAATGTAAAACAATGGTAAGTATTTGTATATCTAAACATTTCTACATAACAACACATATCTCAACGAAATATGATAGGCAGCCCAGAAGTAAACCTATGCATTTATGGTCAATTGATTTTCAACAAAGGTGCCAAGAATACACAATGGGAAAGGACAGTCTCTTCAATCAAGTACTAGGAAAACTGGCTATCCATATATAGAAGAATGAAATTGGGCCCTTATTTCACCCCATATACTAGAATCAGCTCAGAATGGATTAAAGACAAATGTAAAACATAAGACCTGAAACTGAAACTACTAGAAGAAAACATAAGGGAAAACCTCTTTAACATTGGTCTCAGCAATGAATTCTTGGATATGACTCCCAAAGCACAGGCAACAAAAGCAAAAATAGACAAATAGGAATGCATCAAACTAAAAGGCTTCTGCACAGCAATGGAAACAATCACCAGAATGAAGAAACATCTCACAGATTGGGAGAAGATACTTGCAAATCATACATCTGATAAAGGACTAATATTCAAAATATACAAGAAACTCAAACTACTCAATAATAAGAAAACAACCTTATTTTTTTAACATGGGCAAAAAACCAGAATAGACATTCCTCAAATGAAGACATACAAATGGCCAACAGATACATAAAAACAAAACTCAACATCACAAATCATCAGGGAAATACAAATTAAAACCACAATGAGAAAACCTCACACCTGTTAGAATGGCTATTATCAAAAAGATGAAAGATAACAAGTTGGCAAGGGTACTGAGAAAAGGGAATCTCCTGTACACAGCTGATGGGAATGTAAATTAGTATAGCCATTTTGGAGAACAGTATGGAGGCTTCTCAAAACACTAAAAGCAGAACTGCCATAGGATCCAGCAATCCCACTTCTGGGTACACATCCTAAGGAATTGAAATTAGTATGTTAAAGGGATATATGCACTCCTATATAAAGGGATATAGCACTATTCACAATAGCCAAGATACAGAAACAACCTAAATGCCCATCAATAGGGAAATAAGCCAGGCATGGAAAAACAAATATGCATGATTTCACTTATATGTAAATCTTAAAAAGTCAAACTCACAGAAGTAGAATGTAGAACAGTAGTTAACAAAGGCTGGGTAAAGGAGAGGAGGTAGATAGGGAAAGAAGAGATTGTTCATCAGAGTACAAAGCTCCAGTTTAAGAGGAGGTATAAGTTCTAGCGATCCACTGCAAAGTACATTGAGTATAATTAATAATAATGTATTGCATATTTCAAAATTCTTAAAAGAGTAATTTTAAATCTTTTTGCCACAAGGAAATAAGTATGTGAGGTAATAGATATGTTAGTTAGCCTGATTCAATAATTCTACAATGTATGCATGCATCATAGCATTACATTTTACCCCATAAATATATACAATTATTTGTCAATTAAAAATGAAATATAAAAAAAGAAAAAAGAATAGACTCTTTAGTTAACAAGCATTTATTAACCATTTCAATTTTAAATATATTTCTTGTTATTAGGTAAAGATGAGGCCAATGTGGGATAAATGAGGACCACTGACTTTTTAATTGTTGTTTATTTTAATATGGATTTTTCATAAACCTTTTCTTGTTATGTAGAAACAAGTGATACATAAAACATGTTAAATATTTAAGGTGTGATAATTAGGTACCTAATTAAGTATGTCAAATTGTCCCTGTTTGCAGATGACATGACTGTATATTTAGAAAACACCATCGTCTCAGCCCAAAATCTCCTTAAGCTGATAAGCAACTTCAGCAAAGACTCAGGATACAAAATCAATGTGCAAAAATCACAAGCATTCTTATACACCAATAACAGACAAACAGAGAGCCAAATCATAAATGAATTCCCATTCACACTAGCTTCAAAGAGAATAAAATACCTAGGAATCCAACTTACAAGGGATGTGAAGGACCTCTTCAAGGAGAACTACAAACCACTG
>NW_016804595.1:695819-717380 GCF_001698545.2 Rhinopithecus bieti | reverse complement strand
TAAAATTTTTAAAGACTTCAAAAACCTCTTTTAATTTACAATAAATATGGGAGAAGAAAATGACCAAATTAATGGCATGAAGCAACATTCTAGCTTTTAACCTTAATATGTCTCTTTTATTTTAAAATAAGAACCAATCTTTTTTTATTACATGAAAATTACATTTGTTTTTAATCAAGCGAACAGAATACCGAAGTTTATATACCTAATTAACACATTTTAAGTATCTGTTTAGGAAAGAAGTGATAGTAACTCTAGCTCTACCACAGAATGACAACTCTTCATTTTGTAAATGTTTTCTAAGTAATGTTCAAATGAAAATTATTTCTCAGTTCTTTTGCAAATATCCATCTCATCTGCCAAACTACTGTGACTTAATAAGTAGTGAAGCAAAATTCTTCAACCTACAGAGATCTAGTTCATTTTTGTTACCTTTTTTCACCAAAATCCAACATTATTAGGTCATCCCTCAGTGAACTGGTCTGTTCCTCAACTATTCTCATCCTTTGCTGAAGTACTGTGAATGTTTCAGAAGCTGTAGCATTGATGTGGGTTGGAGAAAGGACCGGTCTGGACGCTGCAGTCTCCATATGTACCTAAGAATACAGTCACAATCTTAGTGTGGTACGTCCTATTATTGTTCAAAAATAGTCACTGCCATTCCTGTGCCAGGATTAGGCATCACTGTCCTGTTGAACTCAGGAATGGTCATGTGTTCTGCTTTGGCCAATTAAATGTAGGTGGAAGTTATGAAAGCCAGCTTGTTCTTCACCATCTCTCTCTTTTCCCTCCCCCATGAGATGAGCAACATCCCAGGCAGGACTTTCTCCATGCACTAGGGTCCCAAGGTGACGATGACATCAAACAGACCCACAACCCATTCATGATATACAGTGTGCATGTCATGACATACAATAAACCTATGTTGTTGTAAGCCAGTAAGATTGTTGAGTAGTTTATTTCATCATAATTTAATCTATTCTATTTGCCACTATTAGTCACACACGAGGACCTATGACTTGCTGAGGGAAAGGCTTTTATTACTAGCCATTTTCATCATAACATTATTACCATTCAACCTTCTTGAAAAACATTCTATACTTGGACTTCTGTACAGCTGTCATAAAATAAATGATTTACCAACTATGTATCCTACATTGAAGCAGCATTTTTAAAAATAACATGCAACCTTAACTTCAAGCAAAAGCAAAGACCTTTCTACAGCTATTGACATCAAATTTCCACAGGCTCCTCCCCCAAAACCCAATGAAAATAAGAATAGTGAGAATACTCTTTCAAGATATTAGTGACAGAAGCAGAATTAGCTTATATGTGGTCCCAACGTGTAAATGAATCGTGTTCAATGACAAAGTAATTGATGAAAACTTTAAAAACATTTTCCTGCAACTCCATCCTGTACAGACATTTCTCTACTAATCATGCTGTAAACCTCAGCCATTTCTAGGGATCGTGTTCATATGGGAATGTGTTCATAAGGGTCCAACTTGGAGTATCAGGAATACACCTTGTTACCACTTCCTACGTAATTAGGTATCTCCCTGACCCTCACCTTCCTGTAAGTGAAAGGGGGGTCCACCTCATGTTCAAGTTGCTGAAGGTGGTCCCAGGACCCAGGGCAAGAATTCATGAAGTGGGAGGACTCGTGGGAGCAAGAATCATGGTGGGGCTGAGCTTGCTATACCTGCTGAGGATGTTTCTTCATCCTGAAATAGCTCTCCAATTCACTTTCTATCTCTTCTCACAGGTCCCAGAAAATGGTCTATTTTTTTCTTTTTTGAGGCGGAGTCTTGCTCTGTCACCTAAGCTGGACTGAAATGGAGCAATCTTGGCTCACTGCAACCTCCACCTCCTGAGTTCAAGCAATCCTCCCACCTCAGCCTCCCGGGTAGCTGAGATTACAGGTGTGTACCACCAGGCCCAGCTAATTTTTTTTTTTTTTTGTATTTTTAGTAGACACGAGGTTTCACTATGTTGGCCAGGCTGGTCTCAAACTCCTGACCTCAAGTGATCCGCCAGCCTCAGTCTCCCAAAGTGCTGGCATTACAGGCATGAGCCATCACACCCAGCCTGTTTTCTTTTACTCTTATTATGGTGTTTCTGACCAGAATTTTCTTTCATGCCCTACTGTGAAACAATGCATTTTTTGACACAAGCTTTTGCATTCTTTAGATCTGCTGTTAAGTCAGCTTAACGACATGGGGTGAAAGAAGCTCCCTTCTATTAACTAACTTTCTTTTTTTTCAGTTCATTCCTGAAGGAAAGACAAAGACATGCAGATACTGATGCAGTCTCTGGACATACAAAGATTCAAAGTAGGGTTCGTCTATATTTCTGGGGGAAAAAAAAACAGATGTGGAGACTCCTGGTAATGTTACCACATGAGCCGGTATAGTATTCCTCAAGTAGTAAAAGGAAGAGCCTCTGAGTAAGCCCATAGGGCTGGATCAGCTGCCATAAACCAGGGCTGGAGTTGGGGGAGCCACCAATAGCACTGGGTGGGCAAAAAATGGAGGGGTAACAACGGAGAAACACCTCCATGCTATTTTCTGTCACCTGCTGTCCAGCTACTGACCTAGAGATAAATCAGGCCAAAGGTGGGGAGAAAAAGTAAGGAAAGGTTGGCTAACAGGTGTGTGCAGACACAGCTCCTTTGTTCTCTCTCCAAAGGCAGCAGAAAAGCTCATGACCCCAGCCTCGCCTCAGCGGCACACTCATGTGAATATTCTGGCCAAAGAGACTTTGGGCAGAAGTTTGCAAAAGGGCTCCTAGGCAGGATTTTGTTTTCTAAATAAAAGGAGAGAAAAGATGGCACCTGTCTTTTCCTACCCCCTTACAATTCCCAGAGCGTTCTATCAGTCAGGCATGCAGCACCTCACTCTCAAATACAAACAAAGAGCCAAGGATCACCAGGGTCTGATAAACACAAGGAAAAGACAGTGCACCTCAGACTAACATGACATTTGGGCAAAACCAGTAATCTTCAAACTCTGCTTATGTGAGATTAAAAACTTTTGTTTTTTTGTTTTAGTCACTTTCTTCTCCATACGGTAGGCCCAGGCATTAGCTGGTGGAAAAAAAGTAGAAGGAAGAAGTAAAAATGACAAGCAGTGCCACAGCGGGGGAGGGAGAACAATTTCTGTGGCAATTTATTAGGCTCAGGTAGCCAGTTATAATATAGAGTCTTGTCCATGTTCATTTATATCAGAAGCCAAGCACATAATACTAATATGCATATTGCAAAAGTCTATCTTCGGAAAAAAAATATATAGGAAATGGAGAAGCTCCCCCACATAGTTTGAATAGGATGCAGATTCCCAACTAAAATTTTTTCATGTCATTGTTCAAATGTCTAGTTTTGTTGATATTTCCCTAAGGAACCTATGATCTGTATTAAATGCTCACATTCACTCTCCAGGACATGTGTACATTCAGCCATGAAATGAAAATGGCAAATCATTTAAGTTGCTTCATTTGTTTTAAAAAAAAGAAGGTCCAACATGTCGTGGTAGGAATTTGGTTTGCATCCACACCCAATGCCATCCGACCCTGCTCTACACTGAAGCTTCTCAGGCTTCCACAGAGAAAACATACTTTCAAAAAGGAGGAACCAACTTGCCCCGGTCTCTGAGGGGCAGGAGGTTTGTAGAAAATTCACCCTAAGAAGGGGGAGATTGAGGTGACTGGGACACTGATTGATGGTAGGCAGGGGACAAAGCTTTTGAGTGAAATATATGGTGTTGTCCTTAAAATATCCTCTTAGTCAATCGCTGAGAATCCTGTTCAGGTCATCAAAGTTGCTGACGCAAAAATTAAATAAGCCAATCTGGCCTTTGGGGATTTACTAAAAACAGATCTCATGGCCAGGCACAGTGGCTCATGCCTGTAGTCCCAGCATTTTTGAAAGGCCCATGTGGGAGGATCACTTGAGGCCGGGAGTTCCAGACCAGCCTGGCCCACATGCCAAGACCCTATTCTCTACCAAAAATGTTTAAAAATGAGCTGGGCACAATGGCCTGTGCCTGTAGCCCTAGCTACTCAGGAGGCTGAGGCACATGGATCACTTGAGCCCAGGAGGTACAGGCTTCAGTGAGCTATGATTGTGCCACTGCACCCCAGCCTGGGTGACAAAGCAAGACCCTGTCTCTAAAAAAATAAAAATAAAAACAAGTCTCAGGGTTAGCTGAAAACCTTCCCTCCCAACCACCACCTCCACTTCCCACCATGGGAAAACAAAAACAAAACCAAACAACGCCAAGGTCAGGAGAGTCCTTGGAAGCAAGGGAGGGGGCAGTGATGGCTGAGCAGCAAGAGGACAGTCTTAAAGCCACCAGGCAGAGTCCCCAAGTATCTGGGAGGCTGTTAAAGTATGAGATAAGAACTTTCAGTCCAGTAAATTAATCTACCAAGTTGGGGCTTAAAGTTAAAGAAAGATTTTCATTTTCACTGCAGTTGCTCATACCCTTGTCTGTCCTCCCTATCTGGTAGGCCCAAGGCAGAGCAGAAATGCCACCCACACCCATACACACATAAATACACACACACTCTCCATTGGCCACTTGGCAGATCCTCATAAGTCATAGTTCTATGGCTCATAGTCCAAGAAGAACAGTATTACATGAAAAGAATCTACCTCTACTGGCTGACATTCTAGCAAAGAGAAAACAGCTTTAACATATCTGTGCTTTGTTGTGTTTGAAAAGGAGCAAATATTGATTGCTGCCCTGAACCTAAGTCCTAATGCTTGATAGTAACAGCAATAAAAATACTGAGATATAAACTTTTAATTTTAAAGAAGTTCATTCATAGCTAATTTTTATGCATATATCATTATCAAACTAATAGAATTCTGTCTTAATGTTTAGGAAGAAAATTTCCAAAGAGCTTCTAGGCAGGTAACCTTATGGAAAGCATGGCAAGAAAAAGACCAATGTCACAAGTAATATACTAGTAAAAGCCAGATGACTTTTAAAAGAGAACACTTGCTTCTGTGGACACAGGCTCCATTCCTACACCTGGCAATAGGTGCACACTGGCAAAAGCATATACAAGTATATGCCATTGGTTCCAAAATAACAGTCCAGGGAGTCAATGTTGTTTATCACAACCACTGGAAAATAATATGGTAACACTATCTTCATTCACTCACACATCTAACAAACATTTCCTGAACATTTACCAAGAGCTAGACACTGTTATAGGCAATGGCATGGGGCGTGGACGGGGTAGAGCAGTACCGACAAAACTCCCTGCCTTTGGAGCTTACATTCCAGTTGAAGAAGACAGTAAGTAAAATAGTCTGTTTATTGGTGATAAGTGCAAAGGAGGAAAGTGAAATAGGAAAGAACATGGGATGAAGGCTGCAGGGCAGGTTTTCATTTTAAGTAGTGTGGTCAAAGAAAGCCTCATAAGATTTGAGCAAAGACCTGCTATATAGATATCAGAGGGCAGAAAGGCCCAGAAGACGGAAACAGCAAGTGCAAAGGCCTGAAGTTAGAAGGTCTGATGAGTTCACATACAATAAAGACGTGGGTTTGGCTGGAGAGGAAGGAGCAACACAGAGAACATTGACAGATGAAGTGAGAGGGTAATAATAAAACCAGAATACGGCCGGAAGCGGTGGCTCACGCCTGTAATCCCAGCACTTTGGGAGGCCGAGACGGGAGGATCACGAGGTCAGCAGAACGAGACCATCCTGGCTAACACGGTGAAACCCTGTCTCTACTAAAAGTACAAAAAAAAAAAAAAAAAATTGCCGGGCGTGATGGCATGTGCCTGTAGTCCCAGCTATTCAGGAGGCTGAGGCAGAAGAAAGGCGTGAACCCAGGAAAGGGAGCTTGCAGTGAGCTGAGATCGCACCACTGCACTCCAGCCTGGGCGACTGAGTGAGACTCTATCTCAAAGAAAAAATAAAAATAAATCAGAATACACAGGGCCTTGAAGGCCAATGTAAAAGTCTGGCTTTTGCTGTCAGTGATTCTCAGAGCCACTGGGGGTCTATAGCTCAGGAATGCTATCTAACTTTCCTTTTAACTGGATCACTTTGACTCCCTCCCACTCCAAATGGTGGAAGAACAAGAGCAGAAGTAGAGATGCTACTGGTCAGAACCAAGGTGACAGCAGTGGTATTCTTACTGTAAGAGAGGTTAGTGGCTAGATATATTTGAAAGATAGCTTTTGCTGATGCATTAGATATGAGATATGAGGGAAAGGCAAAAGCCAAGATTACTCCAAGGTTTTTGGCCTGGACGGTGCTATCACTGAGACAACGGAAACTTATTAAGGAAGAATCCGTTTTGTGGAAAAGATAGTAGTTTTTAAAATGTCAAATTTAAAACATGAAAGATACATTATTGAATTTGTGGATCTAAAGTTTGGGGATGAGGTGTGGACTGGAGATTAGTTTCTGAAGAGCTCAAGAAAACCATAAGGCGGGATAACAGAACAGAAAGGACTAAAGGACCTAGTCCTGAGCATGCCAAGATTAACAAATTAGAAGCACGTGTGTGCGGGCATTTGCGGCAGACTAACAGAACTTCCCCAAAGTGGGGTCAAAATAGACACTTTTCTATCTTTCGAGCCCAGTACAGTGCCTGGGAAATTATGGGTGGTAAATAAACAGGAGAATACTTCGACAGGAACTTAACGAATGTCTATTCCGTTCTAGCAAAAGCGCCAGGTACTGCAGAAGCCGTAAAGAACAAGTGCAAATTCCTGACACCTATATTCTGGTAAGCAAGCCAGGGAGGATTAACTGGGGGTAAAAAGCAAACATTAACGCCGAAATAGCCTTCCCAGGAACTTATTAACCTCCAACTTAACACATAAATAAAGGTGGTATTGGGCTTATCTGGAGGCTTCCGCGGCTATCTCCCATCCCTCAGCTGGAGCCAGGCCAATGCAAACTTCTCTCCTTAGGCTTTCATCAGCAGCCAACGCCGAAGAGCCTTAAATCAGGGCCCTGAGGTCCAGGGAGTGAGACTGGACTCCGTCAGGACAGGGAGAGGGCGCCAGGGAGTGGTGACTGTCCTTATCTGGGCCGACGCCTCTCCCCAACGAGCCTCCGACCACAGCTCACCCGCCCAGGGCCCGGCAGCCTCACCCTACAGTCCATCTGTCCGCCTGAGGCTCCGTACTGCTGCAGGCGAGCGGGTTTCCTTGAAACTAACACAGCGTTTTAAACCAACCCGCTCCCCGGCGCAGTAGCTCCGGTACGCAGGCGCACCCGTGGCGGGGCATGTCGGGAACTGTAGTTTTCCTGGCCCGGGGGGGCCCTCCGCACTGGGCGGGACCCAGGCCGGCATCCGGCGGCGCTCAGGGAATGCGTAGCGTCGTGAACCGAATGACGACAGGCTCCATTGTGCTGGCGAGCGGGACACGCCGGGATATGTAGTTTCTGGCCGCTACCCTCCGGGAGGTCCTGTGCTATCTACTTCACAGTGACTTGTCTCTGCCTGGTGAACTCGCGGTGTTCTGCTAATCTTGGTAAATACATACCCTACAGCAGAGTAACGAGCATAAAAATTGGTTAAAAATTCAGAGCTTAAGCATTCTTCTCGTTAAAGGAAAAATCATGTCCCTCTTCGTCCTCGTCCATGATGGCCACATGGAGAATAAAACACAGAAATGTGCTTTCTGGTCTTTCGTCTCTTCAGCATAAATTATTTCTTGCCCTGTCGACAAGATAATAGGTATTTGTAAATTTGAGTTTAAGTAGCTATGAAACGAAAAAGAACATTGAACTACCCCTGGGTTTTTTGGTGGTTTGCTTTTTTGAGATAGGGTCTTCCTCTGTGGCCCAGGGTGGATTACAGTGGTGCGATCTCTGCTCACTGCAGCCTCGACCTCCCGAGCTCAAGCGATCCTCCAATCTCAGCCTCCCCCGTAGCTGGGACCACAGGCGCGCGCCACCACGTCTGGCTAATTTTTGCATTTTTTCGTGGAGGCGGAGTTATCACCATATTGCTCAGGCTAGTCTGGAACTCCTGGGCTCAAGCCATCCGCCCACCTCGGCCTCCCAAAGTCCTGGGATTACAGGTGTGCATCACCACGCCAGCGTTTCTGGGTTGTTTTGCTTTAAGAATACGTATTCTCACTTAAGGGAAAGACTTCCATAGTGCAAAGACAATGCAGCTTTGCGTTTTGGTAGCTGGAAGAACACCTGTTATCCCTGCCAGGGCAATTAAAATGCATTTCTCTCTTCTCCCTAAGAGTGCAGCCAAGAATCACTTCAGCCCTCTCATATAAGCAATCAGATCCGAGATGAGACCTCATTTACTTAGCCTGACAATTGATCTTGCTATTCTAATTCTTTTCATAGCCAAGCCTCAACGTGAGATGGAGAGACTGCCCATCAAACCACGGCCATATTCATCAAGCTTTGAGCCGATCCGGTGAAGGAGAAATGAGCACTGCATGCATTATTCAGGGAAAGGGACCAAATAAAGCTTTTAATAGGAAGTGAAAATGTGTTTTAAAGCGTCAGTGCAAAGAGCCAATTATTTTTATTATGTATGTTTTATCTTACAATGACCTCTGGTTTATCAGTGGAATTAAGAAATGAGTGATACCTGTATCTACGTGTTTCTGTGTAATGAGAGTTTTCACCTTCTCCTCAAATCTGCATATTAAGAAGCAGTCAGGGAACCAAACTGATTATTTATTATTATTTATTATTATTTCATTTGTTTTCCCCATTCACTATCTGGCAAACCGTGTAAGAACTTAAGCAATTACAAAGTTAGAGAAAAGGACCCGAAGTCTTCAATAAACTTGAAACTAGGGAGTATAGTCTTCCAACTTTGTCCTTTTTCAAATTTGTTTTGGCTGTTCCTTTAACTTTCTAGTTCCTTTACCTTTCTCCCAAATGCTTTGAATCAACTTGTTGATACCTACAAAAATTCTGCTAGGATTTTGATTGAAATAATGCTGAACATACCGATTTTCTTGCTGATTTCCCTCTTGATTTTCAGTTGATAAATAGTTCTCAGACATTACCCCATTTATCAAAGCAGATCATTTCAATTCATGGAAATCCTAGATATTTCGTGAGGACCACATTCTCTTTCATTACAATAGCCTCCTAACTGGTTTCCCTATTACTCCTTCCAAAGTATCCTTCATATGGCTACCAGATTTTTTACAAAAGTAAATCTGATTATCTCAGGCCTTTGCTTAAAAGCATTTAATGGTTCCCCCATTGAATTAAAAGTTTTCCGTTGAGCAGGATGAAGATCAAACTGGTAATAGCTTCAGCTGAACCCTCCAGGCTCCTCTGCACCTAGTGCCCCAGTGGAACTCTGAATTCAAGCCTGCTAGCATAGAATGTCTTTGTGCTTGCAGGTTATGCTCACTCTGCTGGGAATGGCCTTCCTCTTGTCAGTCTCACCAGCTCAACAGAAACTTAGCCTCTTCTGTGAAGCCATTCTATTCCCTCCCAAAGCACTTCATAATTGTCAGTGTATCTTATTTCCCCTTATTTGAGCTGTAAGCTACTTAAAGACAGGAATTTTTGTTGTTTATTTTCAACACCAAGTACAATACCTGGCACACATTAGGGGTTTGGAAAGTTTTTGTTAGGTGAGTGAATGAATACATTTTGAATGGCCCTACTAATAGAGGCTGTGTTTCACTCTCTACTTGTATGCCAGGAAAAGGCCTCCAAATAGAATATATGCTGCTGATGATTTGACATTGTAGTTACACGAATGGCAGTAAAGTTACCTGCAACTGCTTCACCTTGGAGTTGGAAATGTATTCCTTGGACAAATAAATGCAAACAAAACACCCAAAGTTTTCATATCTTGTTGGTACAATAAAGAAATAAGAATGGCAAATTCACTAACTGGTTCCTCGCCTTGTGTGGGCAATTCAGATATTTTGGTAAAGTACTGGCTCCGGGTATAGAGATTAGGATTGAAAGAGTCTTTGACTTTTTAATGAACTGGTGAATCAGCCCAAGGCTGAGAAGATAATTCTGTTAATTGAATTGGCCAAGGGTAACAGTGTTTCTTATAAGGTCTCTGTCACTTAGCTCCACCAACTAAATTTTATAGTCAGGTAGATTTTCACCTTGTTACGTTAACCAAACTTATGAATAAGGTCAAGGCTATGATGATGCTGCTGCAGCTTTATTTTACATTTCCTAAGATTAAAGTACTCTTTGGTACTTTATCATATCACCACACTTGATTCTGACTGTAACCTTTGGTGTAGTAGTTATATTCTCATTTTACTGATGAAGTAACTGACACGGGGGAAAGTTAAGTAACTTGCCTAAAGGCCATACAGCCAATAAGTGACAGAATGGGTGTTTGGAGTTGGCTCTGTCTCACTTCAAAGCCTATACATTTTGGTTAGACTCCATCCCCTACCATTCTCCACCCCATCTGACAGCAGTGGGGTAAGACAGAATTTACAGCATCTAACTACGCAATGAGAAATATATGAATTAACTTCACACAATCAAATACCATGTTTATCAGAGAAAATAAGGAAATTCAGGTGGTGGTATGTGAGTATTTGCTATGCCATTCTTACAAATTTTCTGTATGTCTAAAATTATTTTCATGATAAAAAATTTTTATGAGGAAAATTTCTATGTACTTATGGAAAATTCTATAGGATATATTTTAAGTTGAACAAATGAGGTACTGTGTAACACCAGGGGGGATAAGAATTTTATATTTGCATAAATAAGCACTGGGAATATACACAAATCAATAAAAGTATCTTTTATTACCTGTGTAGATAGTGTGACCATATAATTTTCATCCAAACCAAGATAACATATCTCTCCACATGTCTAAGGTCTTCTTTGATTTCTTTAATTAGTGTCTTACAGTTTTCAACATATAGATACTATATATTTTGTTAGATTTGTATTTAAGTTTTCTACCTTTTGTTAATAGTGTTTTTTAAAAATTTCAAATCCATTGTTTGTTGCTAGTATATAGAAATATAATTGACTTTTGTATTTTGATCTCTTATCCTATGACCTTGCTAAACTCCCTTACTAGTTTTAGGACTAGCTTTAGAGATTTTTTTATATGTTATTTGGGATTTTTTTTACATAAACAATTATGTCATCTGCAAATAGAGTTTTTTCTTTCCCCTTTTGATCGGAGTGACTTTTTCTTGCCTCGTTGCACTGGCTAAAACTTTTACTATGATATTGAATAGCAGTGGTGAAAGAAGGATGTCCTTATCTTGTTCCCATCAAGTATGATGTTAGTCACAGGTTTTTATAGTTGTCCTTAATCATATCCAGGCAATTTCCTTTCATTTCTAGTCTGCTGAGAGTTTTTGTTGGAAAGAAATTTGAATTTGTCAAATGCCGTTTAGATAATCATGCTTTTTTTCTTTAGTTTGGTAATCTGGTAAATTACATTGGTTGACTTTTCCCAAATTGAAACAATCTTGCATTCTTTGGATAAATCCCACTTAATCATTCTGTATTTTCCCTTTTTATATATTTCTAGAACCAATTTACTAATAATTTGTTGAGTATTTTGTGTCTATGTTTGTGGGGATATTGGTCTTTCTTTTCTTTTCTTTCTTTCTTTTTTTTTTTTTTTGGAAACAGAGTCTCACTCTGTCACCCAGGCTGGAGTGCAGTGGTGTGATCTCAGCTCACTGCAACCTCTACCTCCTAGGCTCAAGCAATTCTTGGGCCTCATCCTCCCAAGCAGCCTGGACTAAAGGCATGCACCACCACACCCAGCTAATTTTTGTAGTTTTAGAAGAGAAAACGTTTCACCTTGTTGGCCAGGCTTGTCTCAAACTCCGGACCTCAAGTGATCTGCCCGCCTCAGCCTCCCAAAGTGCTGGGACTATAGGCGTGAGTCGCCGCACCTGGCCTGGTCTTTATTTTTCTTTCATTATACTGCTGTTGTTGGGTTTTGTTATTAGGGTAATGGTAGCTTCGTAAGCTGCATGGGGAAGTGTTTCCTTCTCTTATAAATTCAGAAAAAGGTTGTATAGAACTGTTATTGTTTCTTCCTTAAATGTTTTCTAGAATTTTGCAGTAAAAAATACAGGCAGGGTGTTTTCTTTATTGAAAAATGTATAACTACAAATTCAATTTCTTTAATAGTTGTAGAACTATTTGGTTTTGTCTAGTGAGTTTAGGTAGCTTGTGTATTTTAAGAATTGGTCTGTTTTATCTAAGTTGTTGGATTTATGGGCATAGAGTTGTTTTCAGGACAGTAAATCCTTACTTAACGTCCTCAATAGGTTCTTGGAAACGGAAACTTTAATTGAAAGTTTAAGGAAACCACTTTTATTTATTTTATTTTATTTTTAAATTATACTTTAAGTTCTAAGGTACATGTGCACAACGTGCAGGTTTGTTACATATGTATTCGTGTGCCATGTTGGTGTGCTGCACCCATTAACTAGTCTTTTACATTAGGTATATCTCCTAATGCTATCCCTCCCCCATCCCCCCACCCCTGGACAGGCCCTGGTGTGTGATGTTCCCCTTCCTGTGTCCAAGTGTTCTCACTGTTCAATTCCCACCTATGAGGGAGAACATGCAGTGTTTGGTTTGTTGAGAATGATGGTTTCCAACTTCATCCATGTCCCTACAAAGGACATGAACTCATCCTTTTTTATGGCTACCTAGTATTCCATGGTGTATATGTGCCACATTTTCTTAATCCAGGCTATCACTGATGGACATTTGGGTTGGGAGACCACTTTTATTATAGGCTAATTGATATAAATGAGATGTGCCTATGACATACTTCTGGTCACAAAAACATCACCAAATTTCTAAATAAAGACCAGAACACTTCTAATATTAAATATTGAAATAAATGAGAGCTACACATATATTTAAGAAAGATTAGTAGGCCAGATGTGGTGGCTGACGTCTGTAATCCCAGCACTTTGGGAGGTCGAGGTGGGTGGATCACCTGAGGTCAGGAGTCCAAGACCAGCCTGGCCAACAAGGTGAAACCCCGTCTCTACTGAAAATACAAAAATGCCAGGCATGGTGGCACGTGCCTGAAGTCCCAGCGACTGGGGAGGCTGAAGCATGAGAATTGCTTGAACCTGTTAGGGGGAGGTTGCAATGAGCCGAGATTGAGCCACTGCACTCCAGCCTGGACGATAGAGATGCCGTCTCAAAAAATAATAATAATAATAAAAACAAGTAAGATAATTATTTACCCAGTTATCCCAGTTCAGGGTGTGGGTGGCCAGAGTCTATCCCTGCAGCTCAGGACACAAGGCAGGAACCAGCCCTAGGCAGGATGCCATCCTATCTCAGGGCACACACACACACACACACACAGACACACACACACACGCACAATCAGTTACATGGGGACCATTTAGCACAGCAGTTTACCTCACATACCCATCTTTGGGATTTGGGAGGAAACTGCAGTAACCAGAGAAAACCCACAGACATGGGGAGAACATGCAAACTCCACACAGACCGTGTGTCATTAATCAATTTTTTGTTAATCAATCTCATCGAAGTTGAATGAAATGACATACTTTGAGGACCTCCTGTGTTCCTTTTATCATTTTAATTTCTGTGGGGGTCTGTCATGATAGCTCCTCTTTTATTTCCAATATTGGTAATTTTGTCTTCTTCCTTTTTTTCGTGGTCAGTCTGGCTGGAAGTTTATTAATTCTATTGACTTTTTAGAAGAATCTGCTTTTGGTTTCATTAATTTTTTTTCTATTGCTTTTGTTTTCTAGTTCATTGATTATTTTTTTTCCTCTCATGTTTATTATTTAAACTTTTGAGAGTAAATGGGGGCAGTATTAATAATTAAACCAAGAAAAAAAGGCATAAACTGGAAATGTTCTTGGGGAACCACAATGTATGATCACCCTGCCTATAGGATATGTGACAGGGAGAAGCAGATGGGAACCTCTGTGGGAATAAAACTTTACAGTGTATACCTTTTAGGACTATTTTGATTTAAAATCATTTGGAGTTTTTTCCCAGCTTTATTGAGATACGATTGACAAATAAAAATTGGATATATTTTAAATATACAACACGATATTTTGATATATGCATACATAGTAAAATGATTACCACAATAAAACTAATTAACGTATCAATCACCTCACATAATTACCTTTTTTCATGACAATACTTGAGATCTACTCTTTTAGCAACTTTAAATTGTACATTATTATTAACTATCGCTATCTGATATGGTTTGGCTCTGTGTCCCCACACAAATGGCATGTTTAACTGTAGTCCCCAGTGTTGGAGGTGGAGCCTGGTGGGAGATGATTGGATCATGGGGGTGGTTTCTAATGGTTTAGACCAGTCCCTTAATGCTGTCTCATGATTCAGTTCTCAGGACATCCGGTTGTTTAAAAGTGTATGGCACCTTCCCCTTTGCCCTCTCTCTTCTGCTCCACCAGGTGAAGATGTGTGTGTTTCCCCTTCACCTTCTGCCATGATTGTAAGTTTCCTGAGGTCTCCCCCAGCCATGCTTCCTGTACAGCCTGTGGAACTGTGAATCAATTAAACCTCTTTTCTTCATAAATTACCCAGTCTCGTGTGGTTTCTTATAGCAGTGCGAGAATGGACTAATATACCATCATACTGTACACTGGGTCTCCAGTACTTATTTACCTTATGGCTGAAGGTTTGTACCCCAAATATCTTCTTTTGTCCCCTTCTCCACAGCCTCTGGTAACAATCATTCTATTCTCTGTTCTGCGAGTTCCACTTTTCTTTAAATTCCACATATAAATTAGATCATGCAGTTTTGTCTTTCTGTGTTTGGTTTCTGCTACTTAGCATAATGTCTCCAAGTTTGATCCATGTTGTTGAAAATGGCAAGATTTACTTAGTTTTTAAGGCTTGATAATATTCCAGTATATATGTGTACCACATTTTCTGTATCCACATCATCTGTTGACAGACACTTACGTTGTTTCCACATCTTGGCTGTTGTGAATAATGCTACAATGAACATGGGAGTGCAGATATCTCTTTGACATACTGACTTCAATTTCTTTAGATACATACCCAGAAGTGAGATTTCTGGATCACATGGTGGTTCTATTTTAATTTTTTTGAGAAACTTCTATACTTTTTTCCATAACAACTGTACCAATTTACATTCTCACAAAAAAAAGTCTAAGGGTTCCCTTTTCTCCACATCCTTGCCAACACTTGTTATCTTGTGACATTTTGGTAAAAACCATCCTAACAAGTGTGAGGCGATAGGTCAGTGTGAGGGGATATCTCAGTTTAATTTTCAGTTTTCTGATGATTAGTGAGGTTGAGCATCTTTTTTTTTTTTTTTTTGAAATGGAGTCTTGCTCTGTCTCCCGGGCTGGAGTGCAGTGGCTGGATCTCAGTTCACTGCAAGCTCCGTCTCCCGGGTTTACGCCATTCTCCTGCCTCAGCCTCCCGAGTAGCTGGGACTACAGGCGCCCGCCACCTCGCCCGGCTAGTTTTTTGTATTTTTTAGTAGAGACGGGGTTTCACCGTGTTAGCCAGGATGGTCTCGATCTCCTGACCTCGTGATCCGCCCGTCTCGGCCTCCCAAAGTGCTGGGATTACAGGCTTGAGCCACCGCGCCCGGCCTGAGCATCTTTTCATATAGTTGTTGGATATTGTATGTCTTCTTAAGGAAAATGTCTATTCAGGCCCTTTGCCGATTTTTAAATTGGGTTATTTAGTGGTTTTTTTTTTTTTTTTTTTTTTTTTTGCTATTGAGTTTTATGAGTTCCTTACATATTTTGAGTGTCAACTCATTATTGGATATGTAGTTTACAAATATTTGCTACCATTTAATAAGTTGTCTTTTAATTTTGTTGGTTGTTTTCTTTGTTATGCAAAAATTTTTTAGTTTGATACTGTATGTTAGGTACATTTAGTTTTATTACTGTACATTGCTTATTTCTGTTTTTATTGGCTTTCCATTTGGTATCAAATCTGAAAAACTATTGCCAAGATCAATGTTGTAAAGCTTTTCCTTTATGCTTTTTTCTAGGAGTTTTATAGTTTCAGGTCTTATGTTTCAGTCGTTACTCCCTTTTAAATTGATTTTTATGTATGCTATAAGAGAGGAGTTCAAGTTATTTATTTATTTATTTGTTTGTTTGTTTTTCTTTCTTTCTTTTCTTTCTTTCTTTCTGCATGTGGATATCCAATTTACAGAACCATTTATTGAAGAATCTATTTTTTCCCATTGTGTATTATTGTCACCTTTGTTGAAAATTGGTTGACCAAATATGTATGGGTTTATTTCTTGGCTGTCTATTCTGTTCCACTGGTCTATGTGTTTGTTTTTATGCCAGTACCATACTGCTTTGATTACTATAGCTTTGCAATATAGTTTGAAAGATGTCTTCAGCTTTGTTCTTCTTATGCAAGATGGTTTTCTCTATTTGGGGTCTTTTGTGGTTTCATATAAATTTTAGGATTTTTTTTTTTCTATTTCTGTGAAAAATGCCACTGGAATTTTAGTAGAGATTGCATTGAATCTAGAGATCACATTGGGCAGTATGGACATTTTAATAATGTTAACTCTTCCAATAGATGAACACAGGATATCTTTCTATTTCTTTGTGTCTTCTTCAATTTCTTGCATGAGTGTTTTAGAGTTTTTATTGTATAGATCTTTCACCTCCTTGGTTAAATTGATTCCTAAGTATTTTATTTTATGCTATTGTAAAAGGGATCGTTTTCTCAATTTCTTTTCAGATCATTCACTCTTAGTGTAGAAAACATAACTGATTTCTGTATGCTGATTTTGTATCTCACAATTTACTGAATTTATTAGCCCTGTCATTTGTTTAATGAAGTCTTTAGAATTTTCTATATGTAAGATCATACCATCTGCAAACAGAAGCAATTTCACTTTTTTCTTTCTGGTTTAGATGCTTTTTATTTATTTTTCTTGCCTAACTGCTTTGGCTAGAACTTGCAACACTATGTTGAATAGAAGTGGTGAGAGTGAGCATTCTTGTCTTGTTTGTAATCTTAGAGGAAAAACTTTCAACTTTTCACATATTTATGTGATGTTAGCTGTACGCTTGTCATACATGGCCTTTATTGTGTTAAGGTATGTTTTTGCTATAGCTAATTGGTGAGAATTTTTGTTATAAAAGGATGTTCAGTTTTGTCAAATGTTTTTTCTGCATTTGTTGAGAAGATCATATATGGTTTTTATCCTTCATTCTGTTAATGTGTTGTGTCACATTGATAGATTTGTGTATATTGAACCATCCTTGCACAGCAGGAACAAATCTACTTGACTATGGTATATGATCCTTTTAGTGTGCTGTTGACTTTGGTTTTCTAGTATTTTATTGAGGATTTTTGCATCTATGTTAATCATTTGAATGTATAACCTATTTAAAAATAAAATAAATGCATTATTCAAATACTGGCATAGTTTCTCACATGTAATAAGATCTCAGTGTAAGCTTGTTGAATAAATGAATGAATCAATCAATCTGTTAGCATTGTGATTACCTGGGCTTCACTGAAGAAAATGGAGGTAATCATTACACATCCAAATCTGAAAGCCTATATAACATATGTAGCAGAACTGAACGATTGATTTGTTCTGCATTCCTAATCTTTGGGTTTGGTAACATAAAGTATTATCAACACAGATTTTGTTATTTTGTTTTTATTATTTATCCTTCTCTGCCTATTTTCCAATTCATTTGAGGCATCATGCATACAAAGAAAGAGTAAACTGCAACTTGCTGTAAAAAATCAGGATGAAAGAAAAGGAGACTACAGATTCTCTGTAGAGGTTGTCATTGAGGGTCTCCCTATCTCCAATCCTTTTCCTCAAAATCTGTTCTCTATCTACATGGTGACTGTGAGAATTGTCATTTTCATATATGTTCTAAATGTGTGTCCCCAACACAGCCAGTGCCTCTTCCACACAATTTTTGCACAACAAAACCTATACAATAATAGGAAAACTGATTGGAAATAAAATATATAATGTGGTTATTTAGAGTTAAATGTCTGAGTGAACTGTTCTAACAGTCAGAACTTTGGTTCATTTGTACCCAGCTGCATTTTTGGATATTTAGTATGTCTTTGAATTCCAGAAGCCAATAAATCAGATGAATAGAATACAGTTGTTTTATTTCTGGAATGAAAGGGGCTATAACACTATTCCTTCTGTAGATTTTGGGGAAAATTATGTCTTTCCTAAAAATCATATGAAAAACATGTGCACATACATATATATCCTAGAGAACTGATTTGATAAATTAAAACCAAGTAATACGTTCAGATAAGTACAGTTGTTTCTTGGTATCCATGGGGGATTCATTCCAGGACCCCTGTGGATAAGAAAATCTGGGAATGCTCAAATCCCCTACATGAAATGACACAGTATTTGCATGTAACTTATGCAATCCTCTCCTATACTTTAAATTATCTTTAGGTTGTTTATAATACCTAGTATTATGCCTACACATCACTTCATTTATGTGGGTGGATTCAACGTAGTATGTGGTGCCCCACAAATTCAAGTTTTCTTTTTATGGAATTTTTTTTTTTTGAGACAGGGTCGCTCTCTACTGCAGTGACTCAGTCATGGGTCACTGGCACGATCATAGCTCACTGTATCCTCAAACTCTTGGCCTTGTAATCTCACACCTTGTAGCTCACACCTTGTAATGTCAGCACTTTGGGAGGCCTAGGCGGGCAGATCATCTGAGGTCAGGAGTTCGAGGCCAGCCTGGTTGACAGAGTGAGACCTGTCTCTAAAAGTCATTATTACAACAACAAAATGTCTCATCAAAGATGTAGGAAATTTCAGGTGGCTGACAAAAGTGAAAATCAAAATAACATTTTCCCGAGACATTGAATTTAAAACAATTGGTTTATAAATTTTATTTCTCAGGATTTTTTTCCCTTTTTGGAAAGGTTCTCTGATTCTTTTCTAGATATTAATTATATTCAGATACAGATGACATCTTATTGTTACAATAGTGGTAACCCCTACAGAATACAAAATATATATTCCACTAAAATCATTAAAATTGAGCTCAAGGTATCACTTGGATATCTTAGTGAGACGATTATCAGATGGTAAAAGGCTAAATCTTTATAAAACCTTCTTTGATATGATTATATTACAAAGTAGAAGTGTTTCTCCTCTGGCCCTCAACAAATAGAAAAATCCATATTCACATTGGTTTCTTTGTTGCTTCCTCATAGGGATCAGTAGAGAAGACTCATTGAAGTAGTACATCAATCAAACATATTGACAAAAAATCAAGTTTCTACATTAGCCCTGAAGTGCATACTGTCTTTCGAAACTTTTGACAGCTTGGCTGCTTTCATTTTCTATCCCTATACATTCTCTTCCTGGAAAGCATCCTGGCTTCTTTAAATAACTGTTAATGGAAAACATTCTCTCTAGCTACAGCAGTACCAAGACACAATTTTTTCTTACATAAATGGAACAGCTTAATAAATTCAAAAAGTCTGCTGTTTTAAATGATAATGAAAAAATCAACCAATATGCCTGGCTCTACTATTCATTTGCTGTGTGATCTTGGGTAAGTTCCTTACGCTCTCTGTGTTTTAGTTTGTATATTTGAAAAGTAGAGTATATTTGTAAAGTAAAGAGTATTAAGTTAATAAATACCATTAGGAGACAATTGTCTATAGGTCTTTCCCATTTCTACATGACTTATTAGAAAAGGCACTGAATGCCTTTTATTTCGGACCATCTTTTCAAGAATATTTGCATAGGGAACAGCCTTGGAAAATGGAAATAATGTCTTCCTCTGAAGCAAAGGGCAGTCTTGCTTACCACCAATTATAAAAAATTTGGATTCCCTAAATTCAGGAATCACCTACTGAAATACAACCTGCTACATGTACAAGTACCCATCTGGACTGATATGTGATGTCCCTCTGGTACTTTGGGTCAAGAGCAACTCATGCAAACGTGCTGACGATCGTGCTGATTGCTGTGTCATGAATAACAAAGTCCTTCATCTCTGACCCAGGAGTTTCAGGGCTCTGTCAGCATCCATGAAACTGGCAAAATAACTTCTTAGCTTGCAAGTAAGGTCAACTCTCAGATCCTTTACAGTTCTTGACACATAAAAGACTAAGAGTCTAGAATATGGCCAGGCATGGTGGCTCACACCTTGTAATCTCAGCACTTTGGGAGGCCGAGACGGGCAGATCACCTGAGGTCAGGAGTTCGAGGCCAGCCTCGCCAATATTGTGAAACCCCGTCTCCACTAAAAAAATACAAAAATTAGCCAGGTATGGTGGCACACGCCTATAGTCCCAGCTACTCGGGAGGCAGAGGTTGCAGTGAGCCAAGATCGCACCACTGCACTCCAGCCTGTGTAACAGAGTGAGACTCTATCTCAAAAAAAAAAAAAAAAAAAAAGAGTCTAGAATGTAGGAAGCGCTCAAGAAATCAACAAATATTAACATTATTAATATTAATATTTATTACTATCAACTTTATGTGGCTTCAAAAATACTAAGCTCTCATCTAGCAATTATATTTCTGGGAACTTATCTGGCTTAGAGTTATAAGGTATTTTCTTTCCTTTTTTTTTTTTTTGCAATGGGGTTTTGCTCTGTGTGATTGCAGTGGTGCAATCACAGTTCACAGCAGCCTAACCTTCCAGGCTCAAGTGATCCTCCCACCTCAACCTCCTGAGTAGCTAGAACTACAGGCATGAGCCACTGTGTCTGGACACAAGATATGTTTAAAAGGATGGATATTAATTACAAAACTTTATAACAACAAAAAATTAGAACCAACCTAAATGAGCATTCTATAATGCCTTATATTACATTCTTATAGAACATTCTATAATTCTTATATTGCCACAGTAATACTGCCTAACGAAATCACTGTAAAACTCAGTGTTACACACAAATAAGCATTTAATCTCATCTACTGCCTACAAGCTATCTGGTACAGCTCTGCTCCCTGTGTCCCTTTCTGGGGCCCAGGCAAATGGGACCTCACTCTCTGGGGCATGCTTTTCTTGGCCACGATAGAAAACGAGATGACAAATCTAACTGCACAAGCACATTTCAAGCCTCTGCTTGTGTCACATAATAACATCCTAACGGTTGAAACAAGCAACATAACTGAGCCCAAAGTAAAGGCAGAGAAAACCACATTGAGGCCACCCATGGCAAGGGTGTTGGATATATCATAGAAGAGTAAATAATCAGAATCAATAATTCAATCTACCATACTCATTAACAGGAAAGTGGTTAATAATTGTATATCCATACTAAACAGCTATTAGAAAGAATGAGTATATCTGAATGTTCTAAAATGGAAAATGTTCACAATACATCACTGAATGAAACAAACAAGGTGTATAATATCTATAATATGATCCTGTTTTTATTTTTAAAACTGTACATACACATATTTATTTTATATGCATAGTAAAGAGATAAATATATAAACTGTTAACAGTATTTATCTCTCAGTATTAGAGTTGGGAGATGAAGAAATAACTTCCATTTTATACTTTTACGTACTTTTGCATTGTAGGAAAATGTATATATATATATATATA
>NW_016804595.1:686284-695612 GCF_001698545.2 Rhinopithecus bieti | reverse complement strand
TGGCTCTGTCGCTCAGGCTGGAGTGCAGTGGCATGATCTTTGCTCACTGCAAGCCCCGTCTCCTGTGTTCACGCCATTCTCCTGCCTCAGCCTCCCGAGTAACTGGGACTACAGGTGCCCACCACCATGCCCGGGTAATTTTTTTGTATTTTTAGTAGAGACGGGGTTTCACCGTGTTGACTAGGATGGTCTCGATCTCCTGACATCGTGATCTGCCCACCTCGGCCTCCCAAAGAGATAGAGAGCTATAAAAATGTAAGGTCTCAAGGTAAATATCTATTTCCAAGGATCCTGTTGTCTTTGTATGTCTGCTAACCTTCTTTTGCCTCCCACAGTGTTGTCTTCAATCTCTGTTTTTAAACCATCCTCACCTTACCACCTTCATCTTCCTCCAGTGCCTCCAGCAGGTCCGGGGAGGGAGATAGCGCTGATAACTTCTGTGAAAAGTACATGATTTTCTCTCCCAGAAGGCCCAGAAAACACCTTCTCACATGTTATTGACTCTGGGTAATAGCTTCAATAAATGACTGACTGGGAGAATTTTGCCTCCTTATTATTTTATTTTATTTTATTTTTGCAATAGGTTCTCACTCTGTTGCCAAGGCTGGAGGGCAGTGGAGTGATCTTAGCTCACTGCAGCCTTCAACTCCTGGGCTCCAGTGATCCTCCTGCCTCAACCTCCCAAGTGGTTAGGGCTATAGGTACACACCACCATGCCCAGCTTACCTCTTTAATTATTATCTTGTCTTTAGAATATTCCCCTGGCTTTTGATCTTCTGTGTATAGATATGTCCAGATGGCCATTTGTTGGGGGAGAAGGGAGTGGGTAGAAAAGAGTACATAAAAATAAAACAAAAACCATTATTTGACCCCGGTTATCAAGCCACCAGCCTGAAAATGAGTGGGGAAAATAATTGAACAAGAGGGAAAACAATCTGGCTCTGTTAACTTTCTAGCTGTGTGACTTTGGGAAGTCACAATCTGAGACTTAGTTTCTTTATTTGCAATATAAAGGTGTAATAGTTCAAACAATAACTAAGAAAAACTCTATGATTTCCTTTAATTTGCAACATAAAGAATTTTCTAAACTGTTTCCACTTCTTTCATCTGCCTATTTTTAGGCACTGTAATTGGATGGTGATCTTCAGTACTTTCCCTGCAGTGGCCATCGGGGATGGCACTGTTGACCTCCATCTTGCAGGGTCCTGGTGACTTTAAAAACTCTTGTCTTCATTCTTTCTGACCTTTCTGTAGTGTGTAACACCATTGTCCATCCTTGTTCTTTTGGGCATACTGTGTTTACTTCAGTTTTAGGAGAGAGTACTCTACGTTAAGCACAGATAGACTCCCAGCCTCAAAACTGAGCTGAAGTTAGGCTCTTCACTCTAACAAAACTTAATGAGTCTCAGGCTAGATGGAAGCACATTGGAGACAACTGGCTACCAGGTATAGTTCTTTTCGTACCCATGGTTCATCCATACGGGTGCTCTTTTGCCTGGTTACCACGTATTTCCCTGTGGCAGACACCAGTTTCCTTTACCACTTATGAGTAGCTTCATGTATGTTCTTGGAGCCCAGGCCTAGAGTGGTGAAAAAAAAAAATTCCTTCTCATCTGATTTAGCATCCTCCTCTTCCCAACATGATTGGCAGTGAAAACAACCATGCCCTTCATAACAGCTCACATATCCTCCTCAATATGACACCTCAGAGCACAGTATCCAATATCGATACAGGAGATGCACACCCAAAAGCAGTAGGATTGCAATCTTAAATGTCCCACTTCCAAATAGCAAAGAGACAAAAAACATTTCTTAAACATTTATCAAACCTGTGTTGTTATATTTTCAATAATATCATATCCTTGACAGCAGGAATTCAGTCCAAGGTGAGCTTTGCTAAACCCAGTCTGGTTCCTTTTATGACTTCTTCTCTAGTGTGAGATGAATAAAATGTCTGAACATGCTTCCTGCAGTTTTGAGGATTACAGGGCCTTATCTGTAATAACTGCTCAAATGAGAACACAATAATCTCAACAAAACCCAGCAACATTTGCAGGCATAAGGCAGTTTAAATCTACTTACAGAAAACATTTCTCCGAAGAGGACATGGATTGCAGACATTCAGCTCTGGCTATAGCATAAAGAAAAATGCATGACCACAAATGCAGTTTAGCTTCTTAGAACTCACAGCAGATACTTGGGTGTCCCAAACAACACCCTTAGCCCAGGTGATTCCAGCATAGCTATGGTAGACAATTCCAAGCACAGTGTCACATTCGACCTCAAATGTGGGCAGTGGCATCTCTCTGCCTTTCTACTTCAAGACTTTCCTTGAAAAACAGAAGGCCACTCAGCCCAACCCAAACAGATTCAGCTGAAAAGTTCAGACAAAAGCATAGGAGGAGGCGGCAGTTGCTCCTGGGCCAACCCTCAACCAACTCCAGTTGCCCACAACTCAATGAGGCACTCTTTGTTGGCTTTTCTCCCTTCTCTGTTTTACTTTCTCCACTCACTTATTTCAGCTGCCTGGGATCACTTCCTAAATAATCAATCTGCACCCAAGTCCTTTCTTAGATTCAGGTTTTGGAAAAAACCAATGACTAAGAACTCCAATATCTACACTGTCTTATATGGGCTTTGGTTTTCTTTTGTGCAATTAAATGTTCTATTTGAGTTGTTTTTTCAAATTAAAACTATAACCCATATCAGAGCTGCTTTCAATTCTCAGTGCCTTCTTTTTTTTTTTTTTTTTTTTTTTTTGAGATGGAGTCTCGCTCGCTCTGTTGCCCAGGCTGGAGTGCAGGGGCGCAATCTCGGCTCACTGCAAGCTCTGCCTCCCGTGTTCACGCCCATTCTCCTGCCTCAGCCTCCCGAGTAGCTGGGACTACAGGCGCCTGCCACCATGCCTGGCTAATTTTTTGTGTGTATTATTAGTAGAGATGGAGTTTCACCGTGTTAGCCAGGATGGCAGTGCCTTCCTTCTAATACACAAAGACTGATTGCAGCTCTGAGATGTCACTGAGCCCTATCCTCAACTTTCTACTATTTCCACCAATGCTTAGGAGATCTTAGGCCTGTATTGAGCCAAGACTCAAGCTCAAAAAACCATGTTCAACCTCCCACCAGCTTTTTCTAGAAAGAAGAAGCGCATTTGCTTGGTCCTGAGCTGGAGGCAGAGGAAAAGCTGCTTTCCTATTTTACATCTTGCTCCTGCAAGAGTCTCTGCCTTCTCCCTGTGTAGTCAATAACTGCATTTTCTGCCAAACTCTATATGAGGTGTGAGCTGACTTAGTTCATTAACTGACCACTTATTGCTTGGATAAGACACTATGCTAACTGTAGGGGTAGCAAATTAATAAGGCAAAGTTCCAGAAGACAAGGACCTCACTGTCTTGTAAGAAAGACTGAAACCCAAACAACTAAGCCACCTCCTGTGATGGAAGTCCAGTAGGCTCAGGAGGGGCATCTAATTTGGATAGGGGTCTGAGAAAGTTTTCTGGAGGAAATGATGTCATAGTTAAGTGAAAAGCGATAAACAGGAGTGATCCAGTTGACTACGGGCAGAAAGGGAGCCCCAGGTGAGAGGAACAACCCGTGCAAGTGTGTTTGGTAGTGAGAAAGCAAGGTCCATGTGAGAAACGGAAACTGCAGTGTGACTAGAGCAGAAATGGTGAGGAATGAAAGTAGGCACTGCTTAGATCGAAGTTACGGTAAGGACTCTGAACTTCGTCTTGAGGCTGTCTGAATTTTGCCAGTAAGCCATTGATGTCATTTATTTATGGAATGAAATGGTTGGATTTGTGCTTTGGAGAGATAAATTTGGCAGTCTTATGAGACTGAATTGGAAATAGTAAAGGATAGAGGTAGAGAGACAAATTAAAAGGCTATGGCAGTGATATGGCAGGCAAATAATTCTAAAGACCTGAATTTACATGTGGCATACTTAATTGACACTGAATTTGTGTGTGTGTGTGTGTGTGTGTGTGTGTGTGTGTGTGTAGAACACCTATTTGAAGTCTATGGGACCTAGTTTGGGAATTGCTGATTGAGGAAGCTATTCAGGAGGCAGAAATGATGGCCCACAGAGACTGATTAAATGTGGTAGTGAAGAGGGAAGAATTCAGAATGACTTGGTCAACAGGGTAGAGTATGCAGCCATTTAAGGAGACAAAGAAAAGAGGAAGAGGATGAGATTTGGGGGTAAATTTGTTGTCTATTGCTGTGTAATACATTTTCATAAACTTAGCAGTTTAAACAGCACATTTGTTAGCTTACTGTTTTTTTTTTTGGTCGGAGGGGGTTTGGTCAGGAATCTGGGCATAACTTAGCTGGGTCCTCTGCTTAGCATATTACAAGGTTATAATCAAAGTGTTGGCCATTGGTTGCTGGCAGAGTTCATGTCCTGTGGTTGTAGAACTGAGGGTCCCCACTTCTTACTTTAGCTCCTTGAGGCCACATGCAGTTTCTGAAGACTGGTCACAGTTTCTTGCCACTTGGGCTCTCCCAACATGACTACTTATGTTATTAAGTCAGCAGAGAGAGTCTCTAAAGCGATCCTGCTGGCAAAACGGAACGTTGTATAACACAGTATGACCATAGGAGTGACATCCACTACTTTTGCCGTATTCTACTGGTTAGAAGCAAGTCACAGGTCCTGCCCACACTCAAAGGGGAGGGGATGACACCAAGATGTGAACACAGTGTGGCAGGGATCAAGGAACTACCTTAGAATCTGTCTACCCCAAGGGGAAAGATAAGTTCAGTTTGGACATTTTGAGTTTCTTGTAACATTCAAATACAAATATTCAGTGGGATACGTGGGTCCAGGGCCAGAAAAGAGGGTTAGAGATGGAGCGGTAAGTTCAGAATCCACTTGTAGATCCACAACCGGTAGGTGAAGCAGTGGAAGTAGATGAGATTGCCCAGGGAGGGTGTATATAGTGAGAGTAATGCAGGCATCTGTGGAAATGTAGATGAACTATCCTTTCTTTAAACTTGAGGAGAGCCGATTTGTTCCTCGGCCTTCTCATTTTCAGAGTGAAACAAGATCCACTTCTATACTTCTTTACACTTATTCCCTTTTAAAATCCTTTATTTTGTTTGCTCCCCTCTGGACTGTCTCTTGTTTCTCTATATTACACTTAAATGAAGGAATTAAAATTACGAGGTAAAGCTATAGTTATCAAATCAGCATGGCAATGGCATAAGAACAGACACATAGACCATGGAACAAAATAGAGAACCCAGAAATAAATCCAAACATTTATAGCCAACTCATTTTCAAAAAAGACATCAAGAACACACAATGGGGAAAGAACAATGTCTTGAATAAATGATGCAATAAATGGTGCTGGGAAAACTGAATATTCCATATGAAGAAGAATGAAATTAGATCACTGTTTCTTGCCATATCCAGAAATCAATAAAAATGGATTAAAGGCTTAAATCTAAGGCCTGAAACTAGGAAACTACTAGGAAAAAAACATTGGAGAAATGCTCCGGTACATTGGTCTAGGAAAACATTTTTTTGTATAAGACCTTAAAAGCACAGGCAACCAAAGCAAAAATGGACAAATAGGATTATATCAAGCTAAAATGCTTCTGCACAGCAAAAAATAAAAAAAAAAATAAAAAAATAAACAAAGTAAAGACATGATCCACAGATTGGAAGAAAATATCTTCAAACTATCCTTTTGTCAGGGATTAATAGCCAGAATATATAAGGAGCTCAAACAGCTTAATAGCAAAATAATAATAATATGATTAAAAATGGGCAAAAGATTTGAACACACATTTTTCAAAAGAAGGCAAACAAATGGCCAACACAAGCATGAGAAAATGCTCAACATCACTGACCATCACAGAAATGCAAATCAAAATCATGAGATATCATCTCATCCCAGTTAAAATGACGTTTATCAAAAAGGCAGGGAATAATAAATGCTGGCAAGGATGGGAAGAAAGGGAAACTCTCATACACTGTTGATGGGAATATAAATTAGTATAGCTACTATGGAAAACTGTATGGAGGTTCCTCAAAAAAACTAAAAATAAAACTACCAGATAATTCAGCAATTCCACTATTGAGTATATATCCAAAGAAAATAAATTCAATATGTTAGAGATACCTGCACTCCCATATTTATTGCAGCACTATTCGCAATAGTCAAAATATAAAACCAACCTAAGTGTCCATCAATGGATGAATGGATACAGAAAATGTGGTATACATATGCAATGGAATATTATTCAGCCGTAATAAAGAATGAAATTCTGCCATATGCAGCAACATGGATGGAACTGGGGGTCATTATGTTAAGTGAAATAAATCCAGCACAGAAAGACAAATATTACATGTTCTCGTTCATATGGGAGCCGAAAAGGTGGATCTCATGAGCTGGTAGATTGGTAATTACCAGAGGCCAGGAAGGGTAGAGGGGAGGATGAAGAGAGGTTGATTAATTTCTTCTATCAAATGTACACTTTGGTAGAAGAAATAAAACCTAGTATTTGATAGATCAATAGGGTGACTACAGTTTACCAGAATCTATTGTGTATTTCAAAATCGTTTAAAAAAGAATAATTTGAATACTTTCACTATAAAGAAAAGACACATAGTTAAGGTAATATATATATATGTGTATATATATATATATATATATATATATATTGCCCAAATGTAATTACCCAATTACACTGATTTGATCCTTACAAATGATAAGAATGTTTTGTTATCGTATGTACCTCAAAAATAAGTACATCCATTATTTATCAATTTTAAAAAGAAGAAAGTTTAAAGGCAGTGCATTAATAAAGGTTCTAATTAATTCCCAATAAAGCAGAACTATCTTCTGGGTATTTCATAATTTTTTTTTGTTTGTGCCAATAACATCATTTAAAACTTTTAAACAACCTGTTGCATCCGTAATTGCATTTCACTTATCTTGTACAATATTGCAGGAAGCTGAAGATAATTGAAATTTTACCAAAGTAATTAAAAATCTTGAACACATCTAATAGTAATTTAAAGGAGTAAGAATTGAACATGTAGTTATTGACATGTTTAACAAATTAATTTTGGCATCTCTGGTGAAGGGTAATAAATAAGGGGAAAATGTTACTTGTGCATTCAAAAGATTAACCTGGTTTAGTCTTTCAGATTTGAGAGTCAGAATTTAGAAGAAAAGAATATATTGTACATGCCATAGAGTTATGTAAATTAGGTAGTAATATTAGTTCTTTCAGTGTTACATCAAATGATCAAAAAAGCTGAAAAAGAAAGAGCATCAACAGGGTGATGACTTAGGGGGTATGGATTTCTTTTTGGGGTGATGAAAATGTGCTAAAATCAACTGTGGTGATGAATGCATAACTCTGAACATAGTAAAGACCATCCAGGCCGGGCGCGGTGACTCATGCCTGTAATCCCAGCACTTTGGGAGGCCAAGGACGGGGGATCACCTGAGGTCGGGAGTTCGAGACCAGCCTGACCAACATGGAGAAACCCCGTCTCTACTAAAAATACAAAATTAGCCGGGCGTGGTGGTGCGTGCCTATAATCCCAGCTACTTGGAGGCTGAGGCAGGAGAATCGCTTGAACATGGGAGGTGGAGGTTGCGGTCAGCCGAGATTACATCGTTGCACTCCAGTCTGGGCAACAAGAGCGAAACTCCATCTCAAAAAATAAAAAATAAAGAAAAAATAAAGACAATCAAATTGCACACTTTTAATGAGTGAATTATATGGTATTTGAAGTATATCTCAATAATTTTGTGTTTTTTGTTTTGTTTTGCTTTTTAAGGCAGGGCAATGGTATTTATGGTATTTATTTGCTAACAGCATGTGTTTCTGCTGTCATATTTCTGTTTCCTGCTAGGGGAAGGTGAAGGATGGAACACTCAGCAATTCTGAAGTTGTTCAATTGACAAGAAGACAGAATCTTTTCTCTTGTCTTGCTGCCTCCCTAAAACATCAGAGAGGAAAAACCAGTCTACCCTTTCTTCAGGGAACTCTGGAATCAATCTCTCTCTCTCTCTCTCTCTCTCTCTCTCTCTCTCTCTCTCTCCATCTCTCCATCGCTTTCTCTTTTCTGTTGTTGTTGCCAATGCATAGTAGTAAACAACTGTAGTGTCAGAAATAAAATTGTAGTTTAATAACTTGGATTTTTAGTTTATGGTTATATGGAAGGAATTAGTTAACACATCATTTTAAAATTAAGTTTATGGGCAGGGCACGGTGGCTCATGCCTGTAATCCCAGCACTTTGGGAGGCCGATGCGGGCGGATCACGAGGTCAGGAGATCGAGACCATCCTGGCTAACACAGTGAAGCCCTGTCTCTACTAAAAATACAAAAAAAAAAAAAAAAAAAAAAAAAAATTATCCAGATGTGGTGGTGGGTGCCTGTAGTCCCAGCTACTCGGGAGGCTGAGGCAGGAGAATGGCTTAAACCCGGGAGGTGGAGCTTGCAGTGAGCCAAGATTGTGCCACTGCACCCCAGCTTGGGCTAAAGGGGGAGACTTTGTCTAAAAAAAAAAAAAAAAAAAAACTTAAGTTTATATACTATCTGCTAATATTTGTGTTAATTATGAAAGTACAAAACAATCACATTGATAATTATCTGTTTGCCTTTCCAAATCAATTTTCTCCCCTTCCGTTTCCCGTTGTGTGGTACAAGAAACTGACCTTTAAGGACAGCCTCATATATTATAGGTTCTCCTGGCTTCTGGTTGGTTTTGGTCAATGAAAGTCACAGACAGGAGATTGGGGGAGGAAGGAACAAGAGCCTGGTATTTATTTCCCTAGCAGACCTTGGCTTAAGCAGCAAGTGAGATCCTCTAATTTCTCTGCTGAAGTTCTCAGCTCTTTTCTGACTCCTGTTCCACTGCTGCAGCTCACTCCAGGCCCTGGGATCACTACTCCCTTCCCCTCCCTCTTCATATTTGGAGGTGGTAAGGGTTTCCCGCTGTCATCACTCCCTGGATGTTTTACCATGTCTTCTTGTTCTTTGAAATTGCCAATCCCTCTTTAAATAGTCTCTTCATTGCCAAGACAATCCTAAGTCATAAGAACAAAGCTGGAGGCATCATGCTACCTGACTTCAAACTATACTACAAGGCTACAGTAACCAAAACAGCATGGTACTGGTACCAAAACAGAGATATAGACCAATGGAACAGAGTCCTCAGAAATAATACCACACATCTACAGCCATCTGATCTTTGACAAACCTGAGAGAAACAAGAAATGGGGAAAGGATTCCCTATTTAATAAATGGTGCTGGGAAAATTGGCTAGCCATAAGTAGAAAGCTGAAACTGGATCCTTTCCT
>NW_016804595.1:670829-685011 GCF_001698545.2 Rhinopithecus bieti | reverse complement strand
AAAAAAAAAAAAAGAAAGCCTATCATAAAATTCAAATGTATTAAAAAAAATAGTCCCTTCATTACACCTCTATTTATTCTGTCTCTAATTGACCCTTTTTGAGGGTGCCATCAGTTTCTTGCTGGGATACTAACTGATTGAACCATAGTATATCTTGTATCTGAATATATGCACATGAAGAAAAATGTTACCAAAATGAAGCAAAAAACCCACAAATAAAGGATGGGAATTATATACATCAACTTCAGGGTAGTGGTTATTTCTGAGGAAGAGAGGGAAAACGGGAATTAGGACTTTTAGCTTAGTTCTTTTAGGAATTTTCCTGCTTAGTTCTGAAAACAGTATTTAACTTCTAAAAAAAAGATGTGAAATAAATATGGCTAATAGTTTGTTTGTTTAATCTCAGTCATAGACACCTGCATACCCATTTTGTATATTTTTGAAAAATTAAGCAATAAAATTTACCTTATTTTGGATTGAACCTATTTGTAAAAGAACCTATGCTGCATGATAGGTTGGCTGTACAGATGAATGAGAATTTGGTATATTGGACTAAGAAAAGGGAAAACAAAGACTGAACATTTAAGGACCTAGACTGGTTGTCCAAAAAAGTAGTTGCGTCTATACATATGACAGAGAGAGGCTCCTGCTGTTCCCATGAGATGGTGCAAATTCTATTTCTGGGTTCCTGAAGAAATCTCTTAGGAAAGTGGTCTGCTGCCACCTTAAATGTTCTACACAACCTCTGAGTTCATGTACTTGCATACTATGGCACTTATGATTCCCTCCCTGGTTCACGGCCATATTGTTTGTATGGGATGGACCCCACTCCCATCTGTAGGGGGAGATCCTGATTGGCATAAACCAAACCAATTAACCTATTTCAGCTTCTTTCCCCTGAGGTGACTGGTTCAGAAATACACACTTAGGCTGGGCACAGCGGCTCAAGCTTATAATCCCAACATTTTGGGAGGCTGAGGTGGGAGGATTGCTGGAGTCCAGGAGTTCAAGACCAGTCTGGGCAACTGTATTAGTCCATTTTCATGCTGCTGATAAAGACACACCTGAGACTGGGAAGTAAAAGAGGTTTGATTGGACTTATAGTTCCATATGGCTGGGGAGGTCTTAAATCATGGCAGGAGCTGAAAGGCACTGCTTACATGGTAGCAGCCAGAGAAAATGAGGATGAAGCAAAAGCAGAAACCCCTGATAAACCCATCAGATCTCATGAGACGTATTCACTATCATGAGAATAGCATGGGAAAGACCTGCCCCCGTGATTCAATTACCTCCCCCTAGGTCCCTCCGACAATGAGTGGGAATTCTGGGAGATACAATTCAGTTGAGATTTGAATTGGGACACAGCCAAACCATATCAGCAACATAGCCAGAACCTGTCTGATATGGTTTCGCTATGTCCCCATCCAAATCTCAGTTCCCATAATCCCCACATATGTGGGACGGATCTGGTGGGAGGTAACTGAATCATGCAGGGGGCAGGGAGGGTGGTCACCTCCATGCTATTCTTGTGGTAGTGAGTGAGTTCTCATGAGATCTGATGGTTTTATAAGGGGGTTCTCCCCTTTGGTCTACAGTTCTCCTTGCTGCTTCCATGTGAAGAAGCATGAGTTTTCTTCCCCTTCTGCCATGATTGTAAGTTTCCTGAGACCTCTCCAGCCATGCTGAAGTGTGAGTCAATTAAACCTCTTTCCTTTATAAATTACCCAGTCTCGGGTATGTCTCTATTAGCAGTGTGAGAATGGACTAATTCACCATCTCTACAAAAAATTTAAAAAATTAGCAAGGTGTGGTAACATGCACCTGTAATCCCAACTACTTGGGAGGCTGAAGTGGGAGAATCCCTTGAGCCCAGGAACATGAGGCCACAGTGAGCTATGCACTCTAGCCTGGGTGACAGAGTGAGATGAGGAAATTCACACTTTATCAGAATCAATAATCGATAGAAGACCTTGTAGGAGCTTCAGTAAAAGAGAGGCTTTCACTCTTTTTCTGAGATTATGGAAATAAAGATATGAAGAAGATGGGATTGTTGCAGCCATCTTGCTACCATAAAAGGAGCCAGCCTGATGATGAAATCCCAAAGAGGCAGAGTCGACCTAGGTCCTAATGTTCTAGTTTGACCTAAAGTCAGGCTATGTCTGATGCCAGCCCTAACTGAAAGTTTTAGTTATAGGGGCCTACATACTCTTTTTTCTTTTTGCTAAGTTTAGTTTAGCTTGACTGATATAGAGGCACACAGTGCAGTGTGACTCTCAACAAATACCCCCTTGGGCCAACTGACATGGTAGATTTGCTGAGTAAGTTTGTTGATGTTAGTTAGGCAAGAATTGTGTTTGGCCGACACAACATGGACATCAACAGTACTTAGGTACCCAAGAGTACAATAAGCACAGAGTTTGGCAGTTTCAGACTGGGGTATAGCGGTCCCGCAAAGGCCTAGGCTTATTCTACCCTTTTTGCTTCGCTATCCTAGACATAGATTACATTCCCAATATTAACCTCACAGTCCAATGTAGCTATTGGACTCCAGCCATTACGTCTGTGTTTGAGGCAGAAGGGCAGAAGGAAAGAGGAAGAAGAAAAGAGTGTACTTTCCAGCTAAATCAACATCCTTTAACCATTCTTCCCCAAAGGCCCACCTATTTGCATATTATTGCCCAAAATTTAATATTATAACAGTATCTGGAATATACATATAAATGTATTATTTAAGATGATATAGCTACATGCGGCAGACTGAATAGTGGCCACCCTAATCCCTGAAACCTGTGAATATGTTATTTTATATGGAAAAGGGGCTTTGCTGATGTGATTACATTAAGAATCTTGAGATAGGGAGATTGTATTAGTCTGTTCTCATGCTGCTAATAAAGACATACCTAAGACTGGGTAATTTATTTATTTTTGAGACAGAGTCTCGCTTTGTCACCCAGGCTGGAGTGCAATGGCACGGTCTCGATTCATTGCAAACTCTGCCTCCTGGGTTCAAGCCATTCTCCTGCCTCAGCCTCCCGAGTAGCTGGGACTACAGGTGGGTGACACCACGCCCAGCTAATTTTCTGTGTTTTATTTTTAGTAGAGACGGGATTTCACCATGTTAGCCAGGATGGTCTCGATCTCCTGACTTCGTGATCCACCAACCTCGGCCTTCCAAAGTGCTGAGATTACAGGCTTGAGCCACTACACCTGGCTGAGACTGGGTAATTTATAAAGAAAAAGAGGTTTAATGGACTCACAATTCCACATGGCTGGGGAGGCCTCACAATCATGGCAGAAGGCAAAGGAGGAGGAAAGGCACATCTTACATAGTTGTGGGGAAGAGGTCATGAGCAGGGGAACTGCCCTTTATAAAACCATCAGATCTTGTGAAATTTATTCACCATCATGAGAACAGAATGGGAAAAACCTGCCCCCATGATTCAATTACCTTGCACTGGGTCCCTCCCATGACACGTGGGGACTCTGACGGCTAAAATTCAAGATGAGATTTGGGTGGGGACACAGCCAAACCATATCAGAGATTATCTTGAATTATCCAGATTGGGCCATTGTAATCACAAGGATCCTTGTAAGAGAGAAGAAAGAGGGTTAGAAGCGGAAGAAGGAAATAGAGGTTGGACAGTGAAAACGGAGATTGAAAATAGAGGTTGGAGTGATGAGTTTTGAAAATGGAGGAAAGAGTTTCAGGCAAAGAGAGATAGGTGACCTTTAGAAACTAGAAAGGACAAGGAGATAGAGCCAACAGAAGGCAGACCTGCTGACACCTTGACTTTAGTCCAGTGAAGCTGATTTCAGACTTCTGACTTCCAGGACTGCAAGATTATAAATTTGTGGCTTTTTAAAGCCATCAAATTTGTGGTTATTTGTTACAAATTTGTGGTTATTTGTTACAGCAGCAGCAGGAAACTAATACATTGCACTAGATGAAGTCAATGTTCTGTTACCAAGGAAATAGACTCTTTCAGTTTCTGCTGGAGTGGTAGATAAAAAATGTCTGAAGTGCTGTGCATTTCCCAAACCCACTGCTCCTTGGGTGCAGCCAGTTGAGAAGACAATTACCATTACATTCTTCTAACCATAAAAGTGTAAGTCATCTAGGCCGGGCATGGTGGCTCATCCCTGTAATTCCAGCACTTTGGGAGGCTGAGGCAGGCAGATCATGAGGTCAAGAGATCGAGACCATCCTGGCCAACAGGGTGAAATCCCGTCTCCACTAAAAATACAAAAATGAGCTAGGTGTGGTGGCACATGCCTGTAATCTCAGCTACTTGGGGGGCTGAGGCAGGAGAATTGCTTGAACCTGGGAGGTAGAGGTTGCAGTGAGCTGAGATTGCGCCACTGCACTCTAGCTTGGTGACAGAGCAAGACTTTGTCTCAAAAAAAAAAAAGAAAAAGAAAAAAAAAGAAACTGTGGGTCATCTAAAAAGATAATTGCCTTAAGCCAATGCACTTTAATTTGGAACCACATTGGTGGAAAAGTCCCCACATTGTCATTTTGATCAATTCTTTAGGTCATAAGAGGCATTTTGGGTTATTTTTGGTGGTAATGGTGGAGCGAGGAAGAGGAATAATAGCACCTTATATTTGCCACAGCTTTAGTTAATATAACAAACTATATATATTATATTAATATATATATATGTATATATAATATAGTTATATATATATTGCAACTGGATTTCAAGAAGTGGTTAGAGAGTTTATAGTTATATTAGAAAAGCTACCACTGAAAGTCTGATTGTCATGAATACAATGATTACAAAAAGAGTATTTGGACAATTTTAATCACAGTGTAATTTTCTAATGTTGTTGATACACACTAAGCATTTTGAAGACGTTTGCATGTTGAATGTCAATGAAGTAATAATGAACCTGAATTCTTCCCCTAAATGGGAAGGCCAGGAAGGTTTTCCTGTGTCTTTTGACAGCTGAGTGGTAAGACAAAATTCGTTACAAATAAACTAAATGAAAAGAATCAAATGCCTAAAATAATAAACTATTCATTACTAAAATAATTATATCATGCTCAGAGAAAACAATATTTTCTTTAAAAGAGTTAAGGCAAAGTGAAAAGAAATTTTTTATTGTGAGGTTTCTTTAATGCTCATTAGTTTCATTTCTTGAATGATGTTTAAACAAAGTCCCTCTGGCATGGCAACTGTTGCCAGATAGGGCTTAGCTTCCTAAGGAGTTCATTGAGATAAGAGGCTGCTTTTAATCAACAAGCTAAAGGAACCAGATGTAGCCAGTAGGCTGAGCACACAATATTTGGTCCCACAAGTCAATACCCAGACAAAATAAACAAGAACCAAAGTGGCCATGGTGCAGATCTCTGTCCATATGCAAAGCTGAGAAAAAAGCTGCCTTTCAAATGGGGAGCTGCTGGCACCGTGGTAGTTTCTTAGATGGCCCTCCAGCCATTTGATGATTTGATGATTTTCCTCCAACAGTGTGACCCCCCCCTTAGCTTATTTTGGTATAAAGTCAGCCAAATAAGACTATAGGAAAGTAGTCTTGTGTGTGTGTACTTTTATTTATATAAAATAAAGTGAACAATTTTAACCTTTTTTTTTTAATATAAAGTTCAGTGGCATTAAGTGCATTCACATTGTCTTGCAACCATCACCACCATTCAGCTCCAGAACTTTTTCACCTTTCCAAACTGAATCTCTGTATTCATTAAGCAACAGCTCCACTTTTTCCCCTGCCACCCTAGATTTTAGCAACCTCCATTACACTTTGTTTCTATAAATTTGGCTACTCTAGGTATCTTATATAAATAGAATCATACAATATTTTTCCTGTTGTGTCTGGCTTATTTCACTTGGACTAATATCATAGCATGAGTCAAGATTTCCTTCCTTTTTAGGATAAATAATATTCCTTTTTATGTACATGCCATATTTGGTTTGTCCATTCCACCATTGATGGACATTTGTGCTGTTTCCACCTTTTCGCTGTTATGAATAATGCTGCTAGGAACACTGGCATATAAATATCTGTTCACATAGGAGCATGGTTTTTAACTATGGAAGTAACAATTCACCTGGGACATATTCTCAAAATATGTATGACAAGAAAGTGGGAGGAGACTGTCTTAGTCTGTTTGGGCTGCTATAACAAAATAGCACAAACTGGTAGCTTATAAACAACAGAAATTTATTTCTCACAATTCTGGAGGCTGAGAAGTCCAAGATTCAGTCACCAGCAGAGTCGGTATCTGGTAAGGGCCCATTTCCTGGTTCATAAATGGTATCTTCTAGCTGTGTCTTTGCATGGTGAAAGAGGCAAACAAGATACCGTTTTTTTTTTTTTTTGTTTTGTTTTAAATAAGAGTACTGATTTCATTTATGAGGGCTCTTCCATCATTACCTAATTACCTTCCAAAGGCCCCACCACCTAACACTATCACAGTGGGCATTAGGTTTTAATATAGGAATTTTGGAGGGACCCAAACATTCAGAGCACGACAGAGACTCTAAGTATAGAGGCTTTGATTCAGTGTGTGTGGTGATTCCAAGGCACACATCTGGTTACAAATCACTGCTCTTATGTATCAAGAAGGCATATAAATAATGAGATTAAAAAATGGAAACACATCAATGGGACTCTCCAGAAATAGCCAAGCTTAAGAAATGATTTCTAAGCAATTTTGTGAATGGGACCAGAGTGTTCTCATCTGGAAAAGTGTTATGTTTCATCTGGAAGATATCCAAAAAGGAAAAGAGGCTAATGTAAAATAGTTGTTACGTTGGACATTATTATTTGAAATAATGTCATGGGAGAAGCTTTTAGTACTGTCCATTAGTACCCCCTTGGAGAAATTGGGTGTTAGTTTGTCAGTAGGTCTATAGCATTGTCCAAAAGAGGGCAAGTTTTGGTTTAAAAGTGGTACTGGTAATTTTTTAAAAACTTTTCATTGACTTGCAATATAAATACAAAAGGTAAGCCCCTATTGTAAATGTACAGCTCAATAAAGTTTCACAAATGAAACTACCTGTATAACTAGCACCAAGATGAAATAAGATAACATCACCAGCTTCCCAGAATCCCCTCTCACGGCTCTCTTTCAATCATAACCTCCCTACCCAAGGTAACCGCTATCCTGACCATACAATGTATGCTCTTTTGTGTCTTTTTTCACTCAACATTATGCTTGGGAGATTCAACCATATTGTTTCAGACAATGGTTGTACAGACCTTGACTTACAATGGTTCTACTTATTATTTTTCCACTTTACCATGGTGCGAAAGCAGCATGCATTCAGTATGTACCTCAACTTACGATGGAGCTATATCCGGATAAACCTGTTGTAAGTTGAAAATATTGTAAGTCAAAACCCACTTTCAACTTACAATGGTTTTATTGGAATGTAACTCCATCATAAGTCAAGACATATTGGTATGTAGTTATAATTTGTTTATCCTTATTACTGTATAGTGTTCCCTGTAGGTACTGTGTTGTTTGGTTTTGTTTTTTAAATGTAGGCATACACTTGTGTATATAACAGCAATTCATATGTCAACATAAATTCATGGGAAAATCCCTTAAAAATATCCAGTGCCTCTAGTTCTGTGATCATTACGATACAAACATCTGATATGTTATTTCAGATTCTAAATGGTATTACCCAGCAGAAGGGAGAACCCTGGGTGGTTGGCCTAATAGTTTTGATACCAGAGATTTTCTTCTACAAGTTAATAAATTGAATTTTAGAATTATCACTCAGTGTCCTATGGGTGTGTTTGACATAAATAAATTCCCTATGGTTCCATTATCTCCAGGCGATTTGATAAAATTAAAAGTTTTGAACCTGCAAAATGTAAGTAAAAATTCTCAATGAAGGTAGGTCTCAAATGACCTGATGGCAATTGATTTGGTTTGTATTGACTCAAACTCTATTAATCTGAACTGTAAAGACTGTCTACTCTAAATGGAGTTCTAACTGTGTCTGAATCTATCATTTCTTGGAGTGTAAATATCCTGAAAAAGAATGTCGGTCAAAAGCTCAGCAGAAAATAGAAGGCATATTGAGCTGCGATGTTGTACATAATGTCACAAAACATCTATTCGCAGAGGCTTGGGCAGAGTTAAGAAAATTAACAAGGAATGTTGAAGCACCCCAGGATCCACAACACTGGGATGCTGCTACTATTTATAGGCACAAAGGGACAAGGGAAGGCAAGGATGTCCCTGGAGTCCAGAGAGGGCTGGGGCAGTGGAAGGGGCATGGACTGACAGGAGGGATGCGGGACCTGCATCACCAAGTCGAGGAGGAAGTTGGGGAGGAAAAAAATCACTCTCACTTTTCTTTTCTTTCTTTTTTTTTTTTTGAGACAGAATCTCACTCTGTTGCTCAGGCTGGAGTGCAGTGGCATGATCTCGGCTCACTGCAACCTCCCCCTTCTGGGTTCAAGTGATTCTCCTGCCTCAGCCTCCCGAGTAGCTGGGACTATGGGTGCGTGCCACCACGCCCAGCTAATTTTTGTATTTTTAGTAGAGACAGGCTTTCACCATGTTGGCCAGGATGGTCTTGATCTCTTGACCTTGTGATCTGCCCGCCTCGGCCTCCCAAAGTGCTGGGATTACAAGTGTGAGCCAACTCGCCCAGCCACTCTCACTTTTCTCTCTTCCTCCTCTCCAACCTCCTCCAGTTCCAGAGGGCAAGAGAGCCTGCTTTGCAGTCCATAGGGTCAGCCTCTCAGGACTCAAAGAAGGGCAGGGAAGGGTAGAACATGGGTCCCAGAGAATTGGCTTGGCATACAGAGACAATCAGTGCCAAAGGATAAGTTTTGTGTTGTATAACATTGGCACGGGACATAGGTAAAGAATAACACTTAAAAGGGTACCATCATTAACATTCTTAATTTTATATAATTTTTCAAGGACCTCACATTTTAAATTTAGCAATGTATTTTCTATGTTTCTGTTTCACTTTAGCTCTCCTTAGATTAATTGCTGCATCAGCTGTCACCTCTGTGTCCTAAATCACCACATAGACTCCTTGGTCCAAGTTTCAGTAATGATACAGCTTCTGGGAAAGGTCTTTCCGTTGGCCAAAAGCTGTAGCATCACCCACAGTCTCCTCAACAGACAGAATCAAGTTTTGGGTTAGAATCTGGAGCCAAGTGGAATCGCTGAGTTGATCTATTTTTCTATAAATAAGAAAAAATAGGTAAATTAAATGATCTATTTTGGATTTTTTAAAGCATTCACTACGTATATACACACATATATATACATATATACACATATACACGTATATACACATACACACACACGCACACACACACACATATATATATATTTTAGATAGAGTCTCGCTATGTCACCCAAGCTGGAGTGCAGTGGCACAATCTCAGCTCATTGCAACCTCCACATCCTGGGTTCAAGCGATTCTCCTGCCTCAGCCTCCTGAGTAGCTGGGATTACAGGCACCCACCACCATGTGCCCGGCTCATTTTGTATTTTTAGTAGAGATGGGGTATCACCATGTTGGCCAGGCTGGTCTCGAACTCCTGACCTCATGTGATTCACCCGCTTCAGCCTCCCAAATTCCTGGAATTACAGGTTTAAGCCATCTCGCCCAGCTGATATTTCTTAGATACATAATTATGCTTAAGAGATTCACCCATATTGTTACCATATTGTTACAGATGGTAACCAAATATTAGAGGATAATAACCAAAGCATTATCCTCTCAGGGGTCTCTTTCTATATGTTTGTTTATTTTGCCTTCTCATCTTAGGAAGTTGTGAAGATATATATTCATTCGAAAAGTGATTTGGGGATTTTCCTATATAAATATTACTGAAAATGCTATAAGGGGATAGTAGCATCATGAAATATACTAACAAATAAAAACAATAAGAAAATAAGAAACTTAAAAAAACGATTGGAACAAATGCAAAAGAAATCTGAACAAGCGAGTAATTTGAATGAGAGTGAGATTAATTTTAGGTGTCTTTAGGAAAGAAGTAATTTTAAAGCTATCTTAGCTTAACATAAGAGACAATACCCCATGGTAGAAAAACCGCTGGACAAGGAGTTCAAAACCTGGCGCTCATCCTGGTAAATGACTTATCCTTTCTGTGCTTCAATTTCCTCACCATTAAGTTAGAATAATAGTGCAACTTATTCCTCAAAAGAGAAGTAATATAGTGAACTTACTGAGTTCAGTACCCTTTGCCAATATTGCAAGTGCAATATTTTAAAAATACCTCCTGATTTAGTTTCCCTCATTGTTAAGCAGACCTCTTTCCCCATCTTTACCTCCATGGAGGCTTAGCAGTGTGGCTGGGTTTGGGAGGGAATACACGCTTAAAGGCACTGGAAAGCCCAGAGGCTCTGCTTCTGACCAGAGGAAGTCCCAGGTAGACAGGAAGGGGCAGTGAAAGAAAAGACATCTCTTCCAGGTCTGGCAGGTCATGCAAGAAGGCAGAGATAGGAGAGGCCCACCGTGTGGCAGATGTATTCCTCAAAATATATGCCCTTTCCGGGCTTTGGCCCAGAAGAGTGGATATGTTAGGGCAGGGACTCTTGCTTCAGCTTATATTTGTTAGGAAGGAGACTGCCTCACAGGATGCCCTGGTGCCAACCTGAGAGCAGCTGTAGCCAAGTAAATTCAGAGGTGCAGTATCACGGTTAGGCAGAGGGAAACTCTGAGTTTAACTTTATTTACTGAGTCCAGGCCATGGAATTGATGGCACATATGACTAAACGTTAGAGGAATCTATAGCAGCAGCAGCAGCAGCAGCAGCAGCAACTATGAGGAGGTCAAATCAGCTAGGAAGCAATGCTGGGCCCCTTGCAAGCTGAGAGATCAAACTGTGAGTCACAGCAGCCACAGGCGTCAGTTACTATAAGTGGAACCATCAGGGTGGGACCAGTCAACCTTCTGCAGTCCAGGCAACCCAGACGGCCACTCCCCATGAGAGGCCAGTACGCTCAACGATGCCACGTGGACAGCTGGATCCAGCAACCAAGCCGCTGTCATGTAATCACAGAAGCCACCATTGCCATCTTTCCTCCCAGCCACTAGCTTGAGAGTGGAGACAAATCTGGGAGACTGAGCCTTGCCAAACTAACCAAATTGAGAATTAATCTAAATAGAATCCTTTAACCATTATATCAGACTAATTTTACCGGTTTGGCTTTTTTTTTCTTAGATTAAAAAAATGTTTTTGTTACCAAGCAAGAAAGATGAATCACACACACAAAACAAAATGAAAAATAAGTATTAATAATAATAATACCTTTGCAACAGAATCATAAATATATTTACATTACACCCATATCATTGTATTGGTCCCTGGAATACTTAACTTTTTTGAATAAATGGATAAATGAAGTTCATAAAAATAATACTTTTTTTGAAACTTGGTATGGGCAAATACTACTGTAAAGAATCTTAAAAACGGCTGGGCGCGGTGGCTCAAGCCTGTAATCCCAGCACTTTGGGAGGCCGAGGCGGGCGGATCACGAGGTCAGGAGATCGAGACCATCCTGGCTAACACGGTGAAACCCCGTCTCTACTAAAAAACAAGAAAATTAGCCGGGCGCGGTGGCGGGCGCCTGTAGTCCCAGCTACTCGGGAGGCTGAGGCAGGAGAATGGCGTGAACCCGGGTGGGGGGCAGAGCTTGCAGTGAGCCGAGATCGCGCCACTGCACTCCAGCCTGGGGCACAGAGCAAGATTCCGTCTTAAAAAAAAAAAGGAATCTTAAAAACAAGGTGATGGTGGACAGAATCTCTGATACAGTCAGCACTTTTGTACTTGCTGTTTCCCTTCTTCTCCTTCTCCTTCTCCTTCTTTTGAGACAGAGTCTTCCTCTGTTCCCCAAGCTGGAGTGCAGTAGTGACATGATCGTAGCACACTGCAGCCTGGACCTCCCAGGGTTGAGTAATCCTCTCACCTAGCCCCCTGGACTCAAATGATCCTCCCATCTTGCTCTCCCAAAGTGTTGGGATTACAGCGTGAGCCACTGCACCTGGCCTGTTTCTCATGACTGCTTGTTTGGTTCTTTTTCTCAGGTCTTTATTTAAAAGTCATCTTCTCAGGGAGGGTGTTTCACTTTACTATCTAATATTCCAACACCTTGAAAACTTTCTATCTCCGTCTTCTTCTCTTTTCTTATACTTATGTGAACATAATTTACATTTTTAAATTTATTTCTGCTTAGGAGAAGTAACACTAGCAGTTCTGACAACTCCCTAATATGAGTAGCTTAACATGAGAAATGGTTATTTCTTATTCAAGTAACAAGTCCGGGGTAAGTGGAACTATTCTCTTGGGTAGCTCTTTTCCTCGTGAAACTCAGAAAGCCAGACTTCCATGTTGCAATGCTGTTATCTTTCAAAATGTGGCCTTTCATGGTCTCTAGGGAAGGGGGAAAGGGAGACAGAGAAGGCACGTTATGTAAATTCACCATCTCAACCCAGATGTGACCTATATTACTTCTGCTCACATTTCACTGGATAAAGTTAGTCACATACAAGAAAGCCTGGGAAATATATAGAAGGACATAGTTATTGGTAAAGACCAATATATTGCCTTCTGGTAACCAAATATCCATTTTAGGGAAACAAATGAGTGAAGTCTCTGACTGTGGGTGAGATCTAAGTAGCTTAACACTTTCTTGCTCACATTACAGGACCCCACCAAATGATGGCTCAGGGATCCAGTCTTCTTCCATTTTGTGAGGACACCTTTTCAACGCATGGCCTCTGTGGTTTCCAGTGAAGGCAAAGAGAATGAGAGAAGTCACACTATATTCTTAATCTTCACAGCCACAAGTGACACCCATCAAAACTGCTTAAATTCTATTTGCCAGAAGTAGTCACATGGCTATCCTAATTGCAAAGGAGGATGGAAAATGTAGAAGAACATATGGATTTTGCAAGCACTGACACTCTGCCACATGTTGCTTATTATTCGATCTCTGCTTCCCTATCCCACTAGAATATCAGCATCACAAGGGCAGGGATTTTTGTCTATTCCCTTCACCTCTGTATCCTCAATAGTTAGAAGAGATCCTTTCTCATTAGTAAGTGGTTATTAAATATTTACTTAAAGAATATGTGAAATGGAGAACCCAGAGAGATTCTCATCATTGGTAATGAGTGAGAATTAGAAGACAGAAAGAAAGGATACTGAGCAACCAAAACAGATATCACAGAATTTATGCACCAAAGTTCATGTCCATTATCCACTGAACCTCCTCCCTCCCACAGCCATTTTAGACAAAGTTCTAATATTTATTTAGTCTGTCAATTCCATACAAAACCATAAGCAGGAAATTAGAATGTGATAAGAAAGATTATCAAGAAAGGAAAAAAATGAGTGGTGACAGGAAAAAAATGCGAGGTCCTAGAGAAAAAGTTACTCTCAAAGTACCACAACAACAAAAAACCCGATAGTAGCCTGAGGCCATTTAGTGTAACGGCAAGACCACTTATACATACAAGCTTCTAAGAGTATCACTGGATTAGAGTATGATAAATAAATCATAGCCACTATGAGAATAATGAGTCAATTATATTTAGTATACTTTTTTTAAAAAGGCAGAAATGTCATAATACATCTAAGAATATATTTTGGCATTCAAATCGATATTCTTTGGTCACTCTACAAATTCCCTGGCTGTAACTACTAATTCATTTTCTTAGGATGGTTGACAGATAAAATACTACAGAAATGACTGTCTCAAGGCAACATTGTGCTTTAATTAGTCATCTCTTCAATTGGAAGCTCCCACATTTTTTGAGATGGAGTCTCACTCTGTCACCCAGGCTGGAGTGCAGTGGTGTGATCTTGGCTCACTGCATCCTCAGCCTCCCAGGTTCAAGCGATTCTCCTACCTCAGCCTCCTGAGTAGCTGGGATTACAGGCACCCACCACCATATCTGGCTAATTTTTGTATTTTTAGTAGAGACTGGGTTCCACCATGTTGGCCGGGCTGGTCTCGAACTTCTGACCTCAAGCGATCCACCTGCCTCAGCCTCCCAAAATTCTGTGATTACAGGCATGAGCCACAGTGCCTGGCCTGGAAGCTCCCGTTCTTTGAATACAACACAGATTAGGTCACACTGAGGACAGATTCAGGTTCTGTGGAGACTGAAGATGATACAATTCAGGATACCCTTTCCCTCCCCCTCCCTTC
>NW_016804595.1:668091-670555 GCF_001698545.2 Rhinopithecus bieti | reverse complement strand
TCTCTCCCCTCCCCTCCCCTCCCCTCCCTTCCCTTCCCTTCTTTTATTTTCTTTTTTTGAGACAGAGTTTCACTCTTGTAGCCCAGGCTGGAGTGCAATGGCATGATCTTGGCCCACGGCAACCTCTGCCTCCCAGGTTCAAGCAATTCTCCTGCCTCAGCCTCCTGAGTAGCTGGGATTACAGGCGCCTGCTACCACACCCAGCTAATATTTTGTATTTTTAGTAGAGACAGAGTTTCACCATGTTGGCCAGACTGGTCTTAAACTCCCAATTCAGGACACTCTTTAAGAACAGAAAATACACATTATAAATACAAAGTGAGGTACCGAAAATAATATATATCCAGAATAAAAAAATTCACAACAATTTACACATTTAAAAAATCTTACAAGGCTGGGCATGGTGACTCATGCCTGTAATCCCAGCACTTTGGGAAGCCGAGGGGGGTGAATCACTTCAGGTCAGGAGTTTGAGACCAGCCTGTCCAACAATGGTTGAACCCAGTCTCTAATAAAAACACAAAAATTAGCCAGATGTGGTGGTGGGTGCCTGTAATTCCAGCTACTCTGGAGGCTAAGGCAGAATTGCTTGAACCTGGGAGGTGGAGGTTGCAGTGAAAGAAGATCGCACCACTGCACTCCAGCCTGGGCGACAGTGACACTCCATCTCAAAAGAAAAAAGAAAAGAAAAGAAAAAAAAACCTTACAAGTATTAGACTACCAAGTACAGAAAAATACCATGATCTTTAAATTAATTAACTGCCTGACATACCTCTGTGATACGTTTTTCGTATGTATTTCGGCTTTATACTCTTTGATTTATTCTTCATATGAAAACGATTTTGTGACATTATGTTATATAAAGTTAATAGATATTCCAGTGTTTTCACTAGTAAAGTTGACTAAAATTTGTTTTTATTATTGGTAGTTTAGAGGAGTTTCTTTTGAGTCCACAATGCATTATTGGGAAAGTAACATATGTTTAGGATTGTTTTCAAATTTAGGAAGATCACTATTAAATTTATTTCACATATAAACAATAAGATGTGGGAGGGTTTTCCATATTCTAGTCCTGAATCCGTACATACATTTCAAACATCATTTACCCCGTTACCCACATACTTCTGTGCTGAGTGCTGAAGAATGCAGTTATTAATACTTGGTGGTATAATTTTTGTGTCACAACACTGAAGGGCCCAAGTGACTGTAAGTCTTTGCACAGTCAAAATAGATGTCACTGTTACAACTTTAATGCCCACAGACCACATAAATGTATTCCACCTAACCAACTCAACTTCCCTTTAGCCAGATCCCCACAAATGTCCACAATCATTCCACTTCTTTCACAGCAAAGGGTATTAGGACAACAGGGAAGTTAGAATGAAAAGAGACAGCAGTCTTGTCTTAATTCAAGCTACAATAACAAAGCATCCTAGACTGGGTGGCTTATGAACAACAGAAATTTATTTTTCACAGTTCTGGAGGCCGGAAGAATGAGATCAGGGTGCCCATATGGTTGTGATGTGGGTGGGAAGGCCCTCTTCCAGTTGCAGACTGCCATCTTTTCTTTGTATCTTTAAGAGGCAGAAAGAGGGTGAAGAGCTCTTTTGGGTTTAATAAGGGCACTTATTCCATCACCTCCCAAAGGCCCCATCTCCTAATACCATCACATTAGGGGTTAGGATTTCAACACACGAATTTAGGGGAGCACAAACATTCAGTCCACTGCAAATTGCTTGAGGTTAAAATATATGACTTTGGAAGCTTTTACAAAAATATAAGACCACATGAACATGTCCCTCAGGCTCCTTCTGTGTTGTTGGAAGAGGGCTGGAGTATGAGTTTCCTGGAATCTGCCTTTGGGTTTAGCTTTGGCCATATGCTTCAGAAGGAGCAGTCCTAAACCTGAGCACATCTGTAGAAAGGAAGCAATCTAGGATGATGAAGGGTCAAGACACATCGCCATATGACTTCTGGGTCATGCAAAGATCTTGAAAAAGAGACAATTCAAGTGGTTCACAAGTTTGTTTTTAGTGCTTGGAGTACTGTCAGGTGGAAGAAGTATTTTAACTCAATGTAAGGGATCATTTCCTAATGTCAGGCCAGTTTCAAAGCAGAATTGACCAGCTTGTGAAATACTGAGTTCTATTTAAGGGAATGGCTCCAGGAGAAGATAAGTGAGACCTGGTCAGAGATCCTGTGAAGGGGAGTGGTGGTGATGACGAATGGGGAGTGCAATGTGAAAGAACCTACCTAATCTTTACACATCTTTGCAAGTCTGAGATTTTTAGGATGACTTTGCTATTAATGTTCTTTGATGCCTTAGTCTTGGTTTTAATGGTTCATATGTAGAAAGTTTTAAAGGTAGTTGGGGTTGCTTTTAAAGTGAGACAAAAATGTTTTTTAAAACCTAGAGCAGCAATAGTGATTCACTTAACCTGTATTCATTTTTAGGGTTCTTCTT
>NW_016804595.1:663171-665980 GCF_001698545.2 Rhinopithecus bieti | reverse complement strand
CCTCCCTCCCTTCCTTCCCTCCCTCCCTCCCCCTCTTCCTTTTCTTCTCTCTCTCTCTTCCTCCCTCCCTCCTTTCCTTCCTTCCTTCCTTTTCTTTTCTCTCTTTCTTTTTCCTCCTCCTCCTCCTTCTTCTTCCTTTTCCTCTTCTTTTTTGACAAGGTGACAGGGTCTTGCTGTCTTCAAGCTGGAGTGCATTGGTGCAATCACAGCTTATTGCAGTCTTGAAATCCCGGGCTCAACTGATCTTCCTGCCTCAGCTTCCAGAGTAACTGGGATTACAGGTTCAGGCCAGCATGCCTGGCTATTTTTATTTTTATTTATTTTTTAATGTATTATACTTTAAGTTCTGGGATACATGTGCAGAACGTGCAGGTTTGTTACATAGGTATACACGTGCCATGGTGGTTTGCTGCACCCATTAACCCATCATCTACATTAGGTATTTCTCCTAATGCAATCCCTCCCCTAGGCCCCCAACCCCGAAAGGCCCCTCGTCCCTGATGTGATGTTCTCCTCCTTGTGTTCATGTGTTCTCATTGTTCAACTCCCACTTATGAGTGAGAACATGCAGTGTTTGGTTTTCTGTTCCGGTGTTAGTGGGGTCTCACTATGTTGCCCAGATTGGTCTTAAACTCCTGGCTTCAAGAGATCCTCCTGCCTCAGGCATGATTACAGGTGTGAGCCACCGCACCTGGCCCATTTTGAATAAAATGTAACATAGCGGTTATATCAACACAGGAAGCTAAGGATTGCAGGTGTGAGGTTGCTGGATTTGAGTAAGTTGTAAAGGACAACATCACATGGGAAAGAAGCTCTAGGATCCCCGTTCTTCCAGCAAGAATTGGATTTGGGTCTTTTGTGGGGTGGGGTTCCTTGATTCTGTGGAGGGGCCTAACAGTGATGCCTGGGCTGATAGATCCAGGGGACTAAGGAGTCAGGGCTCCTTTGCGACATGTGACAAAACACAGCTGACACTGACTTGAAATAAAAGGGAGAGAATTTATGGTTTCAAGGGTAGAGTTCACTGCAGACACATTTACCTCCTGAGGTTCCTCAGAGAGTGAGACATCACCCTCTCACCCTCAGCTTTTCCTCCCTCAAAGGTGGCTTCATTGGCATGCACTGTTGGTCTTCGTTACCGTAGGCTTATGTCCTTCCAATTTAATTATACCAGGTTAAAGAGCTTATTTTTCTGCAGTAATACATCCAAAGCCCCAGACCGAGTTCCTGGATCAACATGCCCATCCCAGAACCGATCACTGCGGTCCGGAAGATGACCGGCTAGTTCTGGAGGCTGAGGGTGGGAGGTGTCAGTACCCTGGAGCCACAAAGACTCATTGTGGGTGAGGGGGAAGGGCAGTTCCCATAGGAATAATGAACTGCTGTTACCAGAAAAGGCGGAGTGATGGATAATATTGAGCACACATACTCAAAAGTCCCAAAGGAATGGATATCCATTATTTGGGGACTTACTCCATATGGATATAGTTAAATTGTAAAACGGAATAAACCTTCCCTGTATCTGGATAGACGCAAGGGTGGGTGGGGAGGGACACAATATATTTACACTTTAGCATTTTTACTTTTTCTCCTACGTGGGACTGGCTTGATGAAGATGCTATAGACGTAAATAGCCGAAAGTACTAATACAGTAATTTTAAATTTTAGTGCCCTCTTTAGGCAAAGTATCCCGGGAACGCTTTCAACAATCCAGTTTTTTCATCGTGACCACACCCTGTGTGTGCGACATGAGTATTACCGTCTTGCCCTTGCAGTTGGGGAAACCGAGGCATGACATTCCCCTATTCAGCTCTCTGGTGGGGCTGAGGAACAGTGTTGTCTGCATGACCTCAGAGGGTCTCCTGCATCCTCCGCGACGCCTCTAGGAATCCTCCTGTCCTTCGGCTTCGCAGAAGGAGAGCAACTCAGGCTCCGCCGCAACCTCGGGACTCGTCCTCTGCCCAGCTGCACCCGCCCCGTTCTTCCGCACCTTCCTCAGGGAGGTCCCGTTGGCCAAGGTCTGGCTGTCCCTCCTGTCCTCTGCCCCCGCCTCCCTTCCACCGGTCCCCGACGTGCCGGCAGCTCCCAGCCCAGCCTTCCCGCAGGGCGGTGCGGACAGATGCCGCCGAAGCGTCTAGCGGGAGGGGCGCCGGCGCGGCTGGAGGTGAGGGGGCCAGGCCCTTTGCTCTCCGCCGATCGGGGCGCCGCGGCTGGAGCTGCCGCCGGGCACCCGGGCGGGAGGAAGGTGGTGGCGGGGAGAGGTGAGAGGGTGGCTACGCGGGCTGGCCGGCGCCTGGAGAGCGAGCAGCGGGGAGCCGGGAGCTGCGGGGCCGCGCCGCGCTCGGCCACAAACCTCCCGGAGGTGCAGGACCCCCGGCGCCCTCCCGAGCGCGGGCGGGAGCCATGGCTTCGCGCGTCCCCGCCGCCGCTGCTGACTCAACACAATCGGCGGGTCGCGCGGGGGCCGTAGCGTAACCCGGGGGTGGGCGGCGGCGCGGAGCCGCCTCGGGAGCTCTCGGTGTCGCTGGGAGCTAGGAAGATGCCAGCACAAAGGCAAGCCGAGACCCAGCCCGCTGCGGAGGGCGGCGGGAAGAGCCGCTGAGGGGCGCGCCGGGCGCGCTCTGCCCTGCGCCGCGTCTCTCTGGGCGCTTCTCGGGGTCGGGGACTGCAGCGCAGAGACTCTCGACTCCGTGGCAGCGGCCGCAGCAGCCGGGAGCTGCATGCAACGCGCGGCGGCGCCCCCGGCCGCTTGCTTTCTCTGCGGCGCGCACGGACCGGCCGGAGGGCACCGGGGCCGCGGGTCCGGGCG
>NW_016804595.1:633777-661054 GCF_001698545.2 Rhinopithecus bieti | reverse complement strand
ACTGCGGGGGCGCCTTCCCGCCCCGCGGCCCGGTCCCCACCCGCAGCCCGCGGCGACGGGCGCAGAGCCCAGGTGAGCGCGCGGCCCTCGCCGCAGGTAGCGGACGGCGGGAGGTGGCTTTGTTTTTCCTCCCTTGCGCCCCGGCGCGGTCATTCATTTGACATTTCGGTTTCCGCTGCCCAGAAACGCGGGCGAGAGACACCAGGATGTGTTTGGTGGTTTGGTTCTCCCGGGAAACTGGGACTTTGGGGTCTATTTGAGCATCAGTTGAGGGAGAGGACGCTTCATTTCCTTTTTGGTTGGGAATGTGCGGTGAACATCCTCTGCTGGAGCTTGGGGCCTGGAGGAAACTGGGGCTGCAGATTTAGACGTAGACGTTTCCGAGGACGCGCGACTGCAGAGGTCTGGCTCTCTCATGCCTTGTCTTCTCTATTAGCAGCGCTCGGGTGCTTTTCGTCGTTTATTATTATTAATTTAGAGAACATCTTTACAGGCACATTTATTTCTTTTAGAGTTAGAAGTCTTTGGAGTCAGTAGAGAGAGCTCACAATTGGAGTTACAAGGGTTCAATCGATATTAAACTTCAGGAAGGAAAACATTTGTGATCATTACAGATAGAGGTGGACAGCATGCAAACTTCGGGGCCTTTAGCTTTTGGATACGATTTCTGCTTTCACTGTCCTAGACTCACGCAAACTCTGTTTTTCGTATATGTATACCTTTGTGAAAGTGTGAAACTTGTCTTTTCTGGAGTAGTGTTCTATAGTTTGTCATTTAGAAGAAGAATGTTTTAGTGTAATTAGTAGAGTCCTCCATGTGTTTGTCTTATAAATATATGATTTTCTTTTTACTGTTTCTCCTATTCCCTCAAGGGTTCATTTTTTCTGTTGCCTAGAGAGAGCTTTTTTTCTCTCTCCTCCCAACAGATGGCTGTATATTCCAAGAGGTTATCTTTAAAATGACACACACATTATCTACAAAGAAAAAAGATCAGTTATTGACTTTATCTTTGGAGTTATTAAAATAAAAGACCTAATCTGGATGGGGATATTATTGATGGTGTGAAAAATCTGGAGTTTGCTAATCTGTTTGGTCATCAGAAGATTCCTGCGGGGATTGTTTATATAGCGTGGGAGACAGATGGCATCCCTAGCTGACTAGAGAACCCAGTCATAAAGGGTCATTGTATTCTTCAGAAATTATCCACTTCACTATTAGAGGTGGGGTAGGGTGGGGTGGAGGGTGGCAAAGACATAATTTTGATCTCTTAAAGGAGACACTATAACATTATCGTCCAGCAGTCTAACCAACTTAAATTTTCTTTTGTTGAATATTCAAAAGTCCCAATTGAGCTATTTGTTTTGATTATTTCATTGGCACATTTTGGCTTTAATGTGGTTGTGTGAAGCAGTTTATTAACAAAAATGTCTTTGAACTTAAAAATAATCATGCTGCTTCAGGGGGAAAATCAGTTGCACCTTTCTTAGCTCTTGTATATAAATGGCCCCTTGGACTCAAACCGTCTCATGTCTGGAAAGACTTTAGTCTGCGTTAGTTTGAATCCAGTTTCCTTCACCATCTCCATGACAGGTGGTTTCTTAATTCCCAGCATTTGGCGGCAGACTCTGAGGTCTGGGCAGTACTGTACTTCCATGATGATTTCCCAGCCTAAGACATTCACTTCACCATCACCTCTATCACTGTATTGGGCAACATTTGGCAATGAATCTTTATGAATGACTGTAGTGTCGGTAAAGAAATCAAAATCATTCTGAACATTTGAGATAAACCAGCTGGAGCTTTTCTGCGCCTACCACTGTTGTGGATTATCTATGTGCTGTAGATTGCAACCAGATCACAAAACTGGTTTTCCCTCGTTATGATATGAAGGAAAATATTCCGGTAAATTAACGTTTGCCAGCCACAGGACTAAATTTAGTGAAGAATATGGACAATGTTTGACCCCTCTGAACAGGAGGCAAGAAATAAAAGTAAGCACTGGTTCTGTTTCACTTGGGCAATGTGATCTTGGGAGAAAAGCCTATTTTCTTACTCTTTTAAAAGGCTTTTGCAACACTGATTTCAGCCAAAGGCGAAGAAACCAAGGTTGTTACCTATAGTTGAGGACAGATGCTTTGGTGTTTTCTCCTAGATCAAGGTGTTTGCAGGAGAGGTGGCTTTTGGGATCTTCCCAGTTTTAATATGTGCCTACACATCAATGAAATGATCTTGCATTCAAAATGCTTGTTAAATCTATATGGTTGGCATCTGTGTAACCTCTAACCAGGTGCCAGGTGGCTTTCTCTGTTGTAAAGTGTTCCTTTAAGAGAAACCAGAGGCTCCTCGCCTGGGGCTTGCTGTGGGCCTGGCCTGGATCCACATTCTTGTGCATTGCTGACTGCTTTCTTGGGAAAAACTGGAACCAGTTTTGCTTGGTGTGTTGGATAGAGAATGGCAGCGTTGGGTGAAAACCTTTCCAGCTCTGTTATCAAAAGCCAGGCCTGGCCTGAAAGAGGGAGGACTGTGTTTGAAGTTTGATTGATTTAACAGAGGCAGAGGTTGCTTCATTACACACAGGATGCCTTTTATATCAGGATATGAATGAGAGATTAGAAAGGTGACCAGATGCCCTGCTTTGCTTGTGACAGTGCCAGTTTATTACTGTTGATTTATCTTAATTATCAAAACACCCCTTTCACATGCAAAAAGGCCCTGGTTTGGGTGATAAGTTAATTATCTGGTCACCCTAGGTATTAAAGAATCCTGAATTTTTTTTCATCACCCCTCTTCTGACACTAGATTTTGAGTCTTGCTTTATTTCAGTCTTTTATTTATTAAATGTAAAGATAGAAAATCAGAAAAAATTTAAACCTGAAAAATACATAAGAAAAAATGAAATAGGAGGAAGGAAGATAGGAGAATGAGATAATTGCTTGTCATCTATTTATACACAGAGTGAATAAAATAGTTTTATTCTTAAATTATTAAGTGTCTGCCATGGCTGTAAGCCCATACTATTATTGTCTTCAAGCACCATACAAATTAGCACCTGTCCATATATCTAGAGCTGACATTAATTGGGACAAATCCTATGATTTGGGAGAGCAGTTTCTACAAAACCTGTTTGCAGACCTGATGGTTACCATGGCTCTTAGAGATAGGAATGCGAGTTTCAAGATCTAGTGTCTGGTCCAGATCTTGGATATTTACTGAGATTCCAGAACACAAGTGTTGTTGTGAAGACTTGACTCCTCATTCTCTTAGTTTCCAAGCTCTCTGGGACATAAGGATAATAGGAGGGCTTTTGTTTTCTGTACTCTCTTGTGTCTCCAGCGTTTGGTTTGGATCTCAGCTTTTCATACAGAGGGGTTGCAGAGAGGGAGAACTGGTGTGTCTGTTCACCACATGAAAATTCTCATGGGGGTTTGACATTATGCAGGTGACCTGGCAAGGGTTTGGGTTCTTTACCAAAGTTAGATATATGAAGTTTGTGGCATTTGCTTCTGCAGTAGTTGCTATGCTCCTTTACCAAAGAATTGTGTGTTTGTAACACAGCTCACTTGCTATGTTGGCCAGTGGATGTTACAATTAATTATGGCTGTCATCTTTCCCAAACTCACTCCACTTAAGTCCTCAAAAGCTTGGTCAGCATGTCTAAATAAGAAGAAATTTATGTTTTTTTTGTTTTTTTTTTTTTAAACAAGGTCTCACTCTGTTGCCCAGACTGGAGTGCAGTGGCATAATCTTGGCTCACCACATCCTCTGCCTCCTGGGTTCAAGTGATTCTTGTGCCTCAGCCTCACAAGTAGCTGGGATTACAGGCATGCACCACTACCACTGACAAATTTTTGTGTTTTTAGTAGAGACGGGAGGACTTCACCATGTTGGCCAGGCTGGTCTTGGACTCCTGACCTCACTCATGATTCACCCTCCTCAGCCTCCCAAAGTATTGGGATTACAGGCGTGAGCCACCGAGACCAGCTGATGTATCTTTTTTATAAGTAGGATGACTATATAATTAAAAAAAATCCAGACAAGGACACTTTTGAGAGTAAAATATGGTACTAACTGGAAGGGGCATTAGATCAACAAGTATAAACTGAGACTGTACCAGGAACACTAGGATTAATGGCTATTCTAACTATGACTCAAGTCATAAGCTTTTATATATATTATATCCATATGATAGAGAAATATCCTTAGCTTCTTCTAGGCTTGTTCAACATATATGTTTATGTGTGTGTATGCAATGTATGTATAGATAAACATTGATAATATATCTATAGATATGTGCATTGTAGGTTTGAAATAAACTACTTAAGAAGTCCTAGTAATTGGACATTTACGGCCTTATCTCTTTCATTGGTTGTCTTCTTAACTAAACTCTTTGGATCTAGCCTCTCCAAATTTTAAATCATCTCCTGATCTTGTCTATTTTGATACCATTCTGTTGATATAATTCTTTTGCTTAAAAACCTTTGATGGCTTGTCATTTTCTTTTTAATTTTCAAAGTAAGATCCATAGGCAGTTTGGTGGTTGGAAGGGAAAACCAGTGAAAAAATTTAATTCATTCATCCATTCGTTTGTTCATTCAGCTAATATGTATTGAGCTCCGTCTGTGGGTTAGTCTCTGATCTAGGTGCTGGGAATATATCAATGAATAAAACAAAGATCCCTGACCTTGTGGAGTTTTCATTCTATTGGGGGCAGGCAGGTGGGAAGTGGGAGACAGATAATAAACCAAGTAACTAAATTGTATATGAGGCTAGAAGGAGATGAGTGCTTTGAAAGAAAGAGAAAGTAGGACAGGGTAAGTGTGGTTGAGTAGACTTCATGGAGAAGGCTTCATGGAGAAAGAGACCTTAAACAAAGAGTTAAAAGGAGGTAAGAGAAGTTACTTAATATAGATACCTGAGGGATAGAGTTGCAAGATGGCCAGTGCAAAGGCCCTGAGAAAAGAATGTGGATATGTTCAAAGATTTGCAAGATCAGCATGATGGGGTCGAGTGACGAGGTGGGAGTCAGAAATGAGACCAGAAGGGTGGTGTGGGTGTTGCAAAGCATGTAGGGCCTTGAGATAGGCCATTTAATTATGATTTCAGCAGACATCCCCTTATGTTCTTAAAACTTATTATAATATTTAAGCTTGTATTTGTGCTGCAAAGACTGCACTGGTGAGTGCGTATAGCTTACATTTTGTTAATGGTCCACTTCATGTTTGTTAATATAGTTTTTATATCATTTACTTATTTTTTATTGTTAAAAGATTATTTTTTGTTTTTGCTGTTCTTTTTTTTTTTATTGTACTTTAAGTTCTAGGGTACATGTGCACAACGTGCAGGTTTGTTACATATGTATACATATGCCATGTTGGTGTGCTGCACCCATTAACTCATCATTTACATTAGGTATGTCTCCTAATGCTATCCCTCCACCCTCCCCGCTCCCCACAATAGGCCCCGGTGTGTGATATTCCCCTTCGTTTTTGCTGTTCTTAAATTGTATTCCCATTTCACAAAATTAGATAAGTGGTTCAAAAGTAGTTCATTGAAGTGTAAAAATAGTGATGAAAATAGTACGGTAAATGCTACGTTTCAGAATACCATAAACATAATTGGAGAACTGAATCTCACTGTAAATAAAATGGGAATACGTATGTGTAGAGACAAGGGAATCTGTGAGAGTGACAATTTCAGAACAGTAGCTGAAATTGAAAAGTGCAAATGGAAATATGACAATGACTATCTCAAAACTGTTTTTTTACTGGACTTGCTATCCCTGTTAGGACCAAATGAATCCGTAATCATTGCCTGTTATGAAACTTTGTCCAATAGTGGCATGAAGCCATGGATGTTTTTGTGTCGTTTTCGAACAAAGCACAGTGGCTTCTCTGTTATACTATTGAAGTTTTCTAGGACAATCACACAATAATGCTTTCCTTTATAAAATTAATGTATTATGTGGCTAAAGGTAGGTAAGAGATTATAATTCTATTACCATCATTCAAGGATCCTTGCAGCAAAATAAGTATGAGTCATATTATTGAAGTGACACTTGGAAAATCAACTGGAAAGTTAAAGACAAACATCCTTAGAAAGAAACTAGAAGTTATTGACAAAACTCCTTTGTCAAATGACATGGTTGGCTGTGGCATAATATCAGTGGAGTGGAGTGTGGAAGAGCGATTACTATCAAGTGCACGCTAGCAGATATTTCACTTTATGGTTGGATGAAACCACCAATGTCATGCAGAGAATGAATCAGCTTTTGGCATTTGTTCAGAGATGAGTGCTCGGTGATGCTTTTGTTCATTTATCACTGAAAACTCGTGTTATGGGAAGAGGTTTTTTTTTTTTTTTTGGTTAACCATTATTCATGAGATTGGAAAAGTTGCTCGGGACAGAACTGACAGGGTACTGGGCTCAGGTACAGATAAGGTGATGGCTTCGTGAAGAAAGGAAGTTGTACTTAGAAAGAAGCCAATCCACATGCTACCCACTTCATAAAGATGTAGTGCCTTCTGATCTTGAGGAAACACAAAAAGAGACAGTGGAAACTATGAATTCAACCAAACTGTGGCCCCTGCATCTATGAGTTTGCTGTGCAAAGTGATGGGCAGTGAGGGTAAGACTGCTTCCCCAAGCTGACATATGCTAACTGCATAGTGGAAAGGTGCTTGTGTAATATTTTATCTGTGGAGTGAGATGTCTGTGGAGTGAGAAAATCATTTCCTTATGATGCTGATTAGAAATGATTTCTATTATATCAAGTGGTATACCTAAGTCATATGTTTAGTCTGTGGTGAACCATGGCAAGGACAGAGAGGGAAGGGAGACTTATTAACAAATAAAACAATATGCCACAATCTTAGACTATGAAATTTTTTATTAGAGAGTTGGAAGTTCACATTGACTGTAAATTAAGGGAGTGATATTTTCAGTAATAGACAGCCATTTATATAATAAGCATAGTGTCTCTCAGTGACCTGCTAGAAGAATAAGAGCTCAAAGTAATAGAACTTAGACCCAGCAAGTTTTGATGGGGAGTGGACACAAATGTATATGTGGTATTTGAGAGCATGTAGAGAACCATGGCAGGAGAGACCCAGACTTTTAGGATTTTGTATTAAGATACTGGGTGGCAGGGAGTACAGGCCAAAGGAGGTAGAGAAAACTGTCAGATGTCTCTGACAGTTGGATATGACCTTTCTTATGTTTTTGCCTTAGGCTTCACTTCATTTCATCCAAATGGACTTCATACTCAAAGGTTTTCAGGACATAACCTATATTGCCGTTGGCCTAATCTAGAAAAAATGAATGATTTCTTATGGTCTTATAGTGGTCTTGGATTCTTTCCGTATAGGCCCCCACCGCTTCCTCCCTCCATTTTTTCCTCCCTTCTTCTCTTTCTCCTTCTCCTCCTTTGTTCTCTCCTTCTTTAAGCTATTGAGTTGGCATCTCTAAGCTAGATGAGCTAGAAGAGCTCATCTTCTGTATCACTGTTGTCTAGGCAGCTATATGTGCTATTCAGGGAACAAGGGAAAGGAGCCCCTAGGGAAGGGAAGTTCTGTACCTTGCTCAACTAACTCATCCTGATGTCTGATATCCAGCTATAGCATGCATTTAAATGTAAACTCCCATTCTTCAATAAAGACTCATTTCTTTTTTTCCCTTTTTGGATTTTTAGTAAAGATGGAGTCATTGTCTTTTGTTCAATAAGTCGTCTATTGTGATGGCTATTATTTAATACTAGGACAAAAGTCATTCATGCATTTTTCATTGAACCTTATATGCCAGGCTCTATGCTAAGTAATGGGTATAAAAGAGGTTAATAATCAGACATGGCTCTGTCCAGATCAGACAGAATCTAATGGAAAACAGACCATACAGATATGAATAAATAAATAAGTAGATAATTGCAAAGCAAATATGGCAAAAATATTAATGTTTGTTAAATCTGGGTGTTGGTATGTATGGTATACCTCAGTAATATACTTAGCCCGCAGTGAATCATGGCAAGGACAAAGAAGGAAGGGAAAATTATTAACAAGTAAAACAATATGCCACAATCTTAGACTATGAATTTTTTTATTAGAAGTTAGAAGTCTACATTGACCATAAATTAAGGAAGTAATATTTGGTATATGGGCTACTGTTATGTTAACTTCTTAATATGAACTTCTAAATGTGTATTTTAAATATTTCATAAGCAACAAATGAAAAAACCTAGTTGGAAGTACATTAAGTGCTTTGTCGAGGTGGGCTTTGGCAGATAATATTGTGTAACTGAGACTTCCTTTAGATGGAGTGCTCAGGGAAAACCTGAAGTGTAATTCATCACTTGCCTATATAAGAGGGATGGGGATAATTTGGAAAGGGTTCAGGGAAGAGTCACAGAGACGATTGATGACAGAGTTGAAAATAGCCCTATGAGAACAGTCTTAGGGAACTGGGGATGCTGAGCAGAAATGGAATGCTTAACCTAATGCAGTGATTTCGTTTTTTTTTTTTTTTAGTTTATAGGGACTTTTACACATCCACATTCTCTTCACTTGTCTCCCATGATCAACAGCAGGCAAGACAAGTGATTCAATTTAGAATTATGGGTTAGAAGAGAATCAGAGTTTTGTTCTGCACTTGAGGAAAAATTGGAAAGGATCTGAGAGGTAAACTAGTTCAGCCTTTTGTAAAGTAATATCTCTTCAGTGTTTTAACAGGTGGTCATCGGGTTTTAGGAGATAGTTTCCATGCTTCCTCCACCAAGAACAGGGTGATGGTGAGTGGGACACTCTAGTTTACTTTAATTAGACAAGTCTTCTTCCTGTCCCATAAATACCCTAGACTTATCTCCACCTCAGTACTTTTACCACAGGAAGCACCTCCCACCTGGAATGCCCGCCACTTCTACTTACTCTTTCAGGCCCCAGGTCTCCATTGCCCTCTGTATGCAATTTAAAACAGTGGTTTTGTCATTTTCCCACCTCATTCTTCTGAAGAATATGCCATTCCTGGAATTCAATGTAGTTTCCCTCGTCAGTGATTGAGAGTAAGAATAAAGGTAGGGTAAGTATCTTATAGGAGGAGTTGGGAGAAAGTGTGTTTAGCCTTCCACCCAGATGCTGATGTGCTAACCTCTATATAAGTACAATTAATATCAATATATATATATATATATATTATTTTTTTCTGACGACCGAGAGCCGACGCTCAATAACATACGCAACCTCGGAGTGCAGATCTGGCCGGATCTCGGCTCACTGCACGCTCCGCCTCCCGGGTTTACGCATTCTCCTGCCTCAGCTCCCGAGTAGCCTGGGACCTACAGGCCGCCCGCCACTCGCCGGCTAGTTTTTTAGTATTTTTTAGTAGAGACAGGGGTTTCACCGTAGTTCGCCAGATGGTTCTCGATCTCCTGAATCGCTGATCCGCCCGTCTCGGCCTCCAAAGTGTGGGATTACAGGCTTGAAGCCACCGCGCCCCCGGCAGCCATTACAAATCTTAATCATCTGCTGTTTTAGGTGGTGCACTAGTTATTGTTTTCCTTTAGTCTTCTTGCCAACTAGATTTTAAGCACTCTAAATATTTGGAAACTTGGCAGATGCCCATGTGTAATGCCCAGTATTGATCACATAGTGAATATTCAATAACCAATGCCTAAAGGCTAAAGGAACGATCTATTTCTTCTTCATGGACCATTATGAAGGGTTGTTATTTATATAGATCAGATATTAATTGACACAGGATGCTAAAAAATTAACACTTTGGACTTTTAAAATGTCAGAAAGTCAAGTCTTGTAGGCCTAATTCATTCAGATAACTCTCATCTCAGAAACTTTCTTTCTTCATAAGTCTTCTAACTCCTTGCTATTCAAAGTGTGGTCCACACAGTCCAGGCAGCATCTCTTTCTGTTGCCCAGGCTAGATAGAGTGCAGTGGCACCATCTCTGCTCACTGCAAGCTCTGCCTCCAGGGTTCATGCCATTCTCCTGCCTCAGCCTCCCAAGCAGCTGGGACTACAGGTGCCCACCACCATGCCCGGCTAATTTCTTTTTTTTTTTTTTTGCATTTTTAGCAGAGACGGGGTTTCACTGTGTTAGCCAGGATGGTCTCGATCTGACCTCGTGATCTGCCCGCCTCGGCCTCCCAAAGTGCTAGGATTACAGGTGTGAGCCACCACACCCAGCCTCAGTCTGCATTTTTAAAAGATCCTCACATATGTTGGATGCACAATAAAGTTTGAAAAACATTTCATCCGTCTATGGATGAGATCCTCGGTGCCTTCTGCCATGTGGTCTGGAATTTTGCTACTTCATATAGGAGCTTGCCAGGCCAGAAGATGCTCGCAGGAGTTCCCTGGGGTAGTTCAGGTACGTAGGTGATATTTAGGATTGGTGATTACAGGAAGAGGAAGCAGTTGTTGGCATGAGAAACTAGAAGAGGTTGTCATAGGTAGAGGAGCATGGCAATGCAACCCTAAACCAAGAGATCGCTTTGTGATTGGACACAACTTCTAACTCCCTGGACATGGCCTTGTCTCAAACTCCAACACCTCCAGAGCCAACAGATCACAAATGAAACCAGCTGGATGTGTTGTACATGGTAGCCTTGTGGAGTGGTGAGGATCATGGAGAGACACACTTCATCAAAAGGAAAGGCGATGTCGCCACTTGGCTCACCTTATTGTTGCCACATGGGAATTTGGGCCCAGCATGGCCAAATCTTCAGATTTTTCATATGAAGCTAAACTTAATTACATGGAAGTTTGTATGTAAAACATCTCTTGGGTGTAATTTGTTAGTAAGTAATTATACTGTTTTTAGAACAGTTCATGCCAAACGAAATTCATGTGCTGTTGTGCAGTCTGTGTCTGGTTTGCAGTACCTGTTCTGGATCAACTGAATGTATGAGGTGGTTTTGATACCTGGCTTCTTCAGTGCAGGGCACCAGGCACAGGCATTATGGATCTTTACGAAGAAAATGAAATAAAAAGACGTAAAGGAATGGAGCTGCATATGCGTTGATGGCCTGACTTAAAATCTGTGATAATCTGAAGAACCTCAATGGTGTTCGAAGAAAGGGTTATGCGCCTAAAGGAATAAAATCTAGGTTTTGTAAAAACAGTAGGCAGGGGTTGAGGCAAGGGTAAGGAAATACAGAAACAGAAAGTGCTTGGCATCCTCAAGCTAGGATCACACACTGCAACAAAGCAGTCAGGGCGAGGATGCTGGACCACAGATGGGACCTTCTTGTGCTGGAAGAGAAGTGTGACGGTAGCTAGAATTTGAGTTAGTTTATCTTCAGCATCTGGTTATTGAATTTGGTGGCCACTGATACTGAATTTTGCTGAGTTTTCAATTGAAGTTTGTCGTCGTAAAATGACGTGTTTTGAGAGTGAAAACCAGGTGAAGAAACCAAAATTCTTCCTAAAGATTTGCTACTTATTGTATTTGTTGGAGACTAAATTTCTCCAGGGTAAGGATAGTTTATTATTATTATTACTATTATTATTTTTTGAGATGGAGTCTCGCTCTGTCGCCCAGGCTGGAGTGCAGTGGCGTGATCTCGGCTCACTGAAAGCTCCGCCTCCCAGGTTTATGCCATTCTTCTGCCTCAGCCTCCCGAGTAGCTGGGACTACAGGCTCCCGCCACCACTCCTGGTGAATTTTTTGTATTTTTAGTAGAGATGGGGTCTCACCGTGTTAGCCAGGATGGTCTTGATCTCCTGACCTCCGTGATTCACCCGCCTTGTCCTCCCAAAGTGTTGGGATTACAGGCGTCAGCCCCCGCGCCTGGCCATCGTTTATTATTTGTCTTTGCATCCCTAGCATCTATCACAGTCCAAATCAATGAATGTTTCTTGACCTGAACTGATTATAAGACAAAATAAAGTTTATTTTCTATCTTGCAAGTCTTTCTGTAGGTGTTCATTTTCCTGACTAAATTTAAAAAAACAACTTTATTGAGATACAATTCACATACCATAAAATTCACAATGTTAAGGTGTATAATTCAGTACTTACTATTTTTATCTTTTATTTATTTATTTTTTTGAGATAGAGTCTCACTCTGTCGCCCAGGCTGGAGTTTAATGGCGCGATCTCAGCTCACTGCAACGTCTGCCTCCTGGGTTCAAGTGATTCTCATCCCTCAGCCTCCTGAGTAGCTGGAACCACAGGCATGTGGCACCATGCCCAGCTATTTTTGTATTTTTAGTAGAGATGGGGTTTTGCCATGTTGGCCAGGCTGGTCTTGAACTCCTGACGTCAAGTGATTCTCCCTTCTTGGTCTCCCAAAGTGCTGGAATTACAGGTGTGAGCCATCGTGCCTGGTCAATTCGGTACTTTTTAGTACATTCACGACAGTATGCAACCATCACCACTATCTAATTCCTGAACTTTTTCATCACCCCAAATAGAAACTACATACCCATTAGTAGTCACTTCCCATTTTTCCTGCTCCCAAACTCATCAACCACTACTCTAGATTTGCCTATTTTGGACATTTTGTATGAATGAAATCATATGAAGTCTTTTGTGACTGACATCTTTCATTTAGCATAATATTTTTAAGGTTTATACATGTGTAGCATGTGTCAGTACTTCACTCCTTTAAATGACCAAATATTTCACTGTATGAATTTTGTTTATTTTGTTTATCCATCCATCAGTTGATGGACAATGGGATGGTCTCACTTTTCAGCTATCATGAGTAATGCTGCTATGAGCATTTATGTAACAGTTTTTGTGTGGATGTATGTTTTTAGTTCTTTTGCATATATACCTAGGAGTAAAATTGTGGGCCATATGGTAATTCTGTGTTCTGAGGGCCTGATTAACAGAAAGTAGGTGCAACATTTTATATTGTAATGAATGATGTATGAGAGCTCCAGTTTCTGCACCTCTTTCCCACTTATTTTATTTTTTTTGCCATTGTAGTGTGTGTGAAGTTGTATTTCATTAAGGTTTTAGTTTGCATTTCCATAATGACTAATGATGTTGAACATTTTTTCATGTGCTTATTGGTTATGTATTTATCTTCTTTGAGGAATTGTCTATTCAAATTCTTTGCTAATTTAAAAAATAGAGTTGTCTTTTAATTGTTGAGTTTTAAGATTTCTTTGTATTATGGATACTAGACCCTTAAGAGATATATGCCTTGCAAATATTTTCTGCTGTTTTATAGATTGTCTTTTCACTTTATTGATAGTGTCTTTTGAAGCAGAAAAGTTTATAAATTTAATGAAATCCAACTTACCTTTTTAAAAATTGTTCCTTGTGCTTTTGGTGTTATAACTGTCCTTGTTGATCTTTAGTTGTTTTATCCATTAGGAAAAGTGGGGTGTTGATGTCTCTGATTATTGTTGTCCATTTCTCCCTTTAGCTTTGTCAGTTTTTGCCCATGTATTTTGCTGCCTTGTTAAGTGCATATATGTTTGTAATCATTATGTTTTCCTTTTCAATTGATCCTTTTATCATTACAGAATATCCTTCTTTGTCTTCAGTAACAATTTTTGTCTTAAAGTCTATTTTGTCTGATACTAATATTATCACTCTAACTCTTTTTTTGGTTGCTGTTATCATAGTGTATTGGTTTGCTAGGGCTGTCATAGAAAGTACCACACTCTGGGTGACTTACACAACAGAAATTTATTTTCTTGCAGTTCTGGAGACTGGAAATATAAGATCAAGGTGTTTTGGCAGGTTTGGTTTCTTCTGAGGCTTCTCTCCTTGGCTTCAGGTGGTCACCTTCTTGCTGTGTTCTCATAAAGGCTTTCCTTTGTGCATGTATATCCATGGTGTCTATCTGTGTGTCAAAATTTCCTCTTCTTATGAGGACACCTGTCAGATTAGATTAAGGTATATACTAATGGCCTCATTTTAACTTAATTACTTCTTAGAGGTGCTATCTCCAAATTTAGTTACATTTTGAACTACTTGGGGTTAGGACTTCAATCAATATATGAAGTTTCTTATGGGGGGGCAATTCATCCTATAACACATGGTATGTATATTTTCTACTTAAAATTTTATTCTACTTTTATCTCTGAATATACAGTATCTCCTGTAGACAGCATATAGTTGGATCACTTAAAAAGTGTTTTCTGCCAATCTGTGCCGTTTGACTGGATTGTTTAATTTACTTCCATATAATGTAATTACTGATAATTAAGTAGCATTTGTGTCTGTCTCTTTTGTATTTGTTTTCTACATGTCTTCTACATGTCTTGTAGAAGAGTTCCTGAGTTCCATTACTGTCTTATCTTGTGTTAAATACATATTTTCTAGTGTACCATTTTAATTCTCTTGTTGCTAATTTTTTGGAGAAGGAGATTTTCAGAGGTCTTTACTCCATAATTCCTGATGATACTGTTATGGTATTTTTTGAGTTATTTTCTTAGTAGTTGCTCTGGGGATTACAATTACATTTCTTAACTTAAAACAACCTAGTTCAGATTAATCAACTTAAATTCAGAAGTATGCAAAACTTCACTCCAATACTTCACTTTGCTCTTATTGTAATATAAATTACATCTTTATACATTAGAAGCCCATCACTACACACTTAAAATAATTGCTTTATGCCATTGTCATTTAAATTCGATAAAAAGAAAGGGTTAGAAATAAAAATATATTTATCCTTTCTGTGTAGATAGCTTTACCAATGCTCTATTTCTGTGTGGATTTGAGTTAATGTTTGGTGTTGTTTTTATTTCAGCCTCAAGGACTCCTTTTAGTATTTCATTTGTAGGATGTGGTGGTGACAGATTCTCTCAAGTTTTGCTTATTTGAGAATGTCTTAATTTTGCCTTCATTTTTTGAAGGATAGTTTTTCTGGATATAGAAGTCTTGGTTGACCTTTGCTTTTAGCACTTTGAATTGTTGTACTATGGCCTTTTGGCATCCTTGATTTCTAATGAGAAATCAACTGTTAATTTTATTCAGGTTCCCTGTACATGATGGAATATTTTTTCTTGCTGCTTTCGTTTCTTTCTTTGTGTTTTGACATTTTGACTATGATGTATCTTGGTGTGAATCTTTTTTAGTTTATCCTGTTTGGAGTTTGTTTGAGCCTCCTGGATACATAGATTAATGGTTTTCATCAAATTCAAGAAGTGTATGGCCACTAATCTTAAAAATATTCTTTCCATTTCTTTCCTCTTTTCCTGGAACTCCCAGTGTGCATATGTTGCTTTGCTTGCTGGTGTTTCACAGGTTTCTGAAGCTCTGTTGATTTTTCTTTGTTCTTTTTCTTTCTGTTCCTAAGACAGCATAACCTCAGTTGATATATCTTCAAGTACCCTGATTCTTTTTTGTGCCTGTTCAAATCTACTATTGAACCCCTCTAGTGAGTTATTCATTTCAATTACTGTATTTTTCCACTCCACATTTTCTTTCTGGTCCTTTAAAACTTTTTTCTTTATATTGATATTCTTTGGTGAAGCATCATTTTTATACTGTACTTTAATTCTTAAGACATGATTTCCTTTAGTAATTTGAACCTATTACATGGCCTATGTAAAGTCTTGGTCTAATATGTCCAACACCTAGGATTTTTTGATTGCCTGCTTTATTTCCTGTGAGTGGGCCATGCTTTACTGTTTATTTGCATGTCTTGTAAGTCTGTTAAAAAGTGGACATTTCAAATAAGATAATGTGACATAGATTTTCCTGCCTCCCCAGGGTGTGGTATTGTTGCTGTTTGTTGTTGTTTGTTTATTGACTTCAGAATGAATTCTGTAGTCTGTATTCTTTGTCATATGTGGCTACTGGAGTCTCCATCTGGTTATGTTAGTGGTCAGCTGATGGTTGAAAGAGATTTCCTTAATTGTCTTGGACTAGTAAATCTCAGTCTTTGCTGAGAGCTCTGTGTGCATTTTGGGAGCATACCTTCAACAATCAGCAAGACAGTTGACAAATCTCTTTAGCCTTCACTTACTGCTTGCACACATCTTCAAGGTGAGCCAGAGATTAGGGCCTTCTTAGGTATGTTTTGGGTTTGAGTACATACATGTGGCATTATAGATCTTAAGGAATATGTCACAGCTTTCCAAAGACCCCTATGGACATCTCATTCCCCAGATCTTCCTTTTTAAATTTTTTCTTTTTGCCAGTCTTTCCCCCAACATTGGGTCCAATAGATCCCTTTTCTTTGTTAATATTGAAGCCTTAAATAGATGACTAACATTATTATATGTAGTAAAATTTAATAAATGACTTTTAATAAAATGACTAATTTGCAAAAGTAAAATAAAGGTATAGTGAAAACAACATAATTAGAAGTTATAACATAAAAACTGAAGCACAGCACACGTAATTTATTCCTATTTTTCTGGTTTTGAAGGCCTATATATTCCAATTGGGCAACATTCCGTGAATGCAACCAGCTTCTCCACATGTGGTGCATATGAACCTGGAACATATCCATCTTGTAAATACTAATTCTGAGATCAGATATGTCCCTAATAAGTTCTAGCCTATCATTATCTCTTTTCCTTCTTCTTACACTTGCCTTGACAAAATCCATTACTTGCCTCATTTTGAAACATTTGATGTATCATAACTTTGTTGAAGAGTCTTCAGCCATTTTCCTTCCTGTATAAGTGGAAAACATTTTTAGTCTGAGATGCTTGAAAACTGGATTGATTGATGAATGCAATGGTTTATTTTTGTTTCTACATCAATTTCCTTTTTTTCTAATAAGCCTTTTTTCAGCTTTATTGGGGTATAACTGACAAATAGAAATTGTATATTTATAATGTGTATAATTTGGTGTTTCGATATATGTACACATTGTGAAATGATTGCCACAGTGCTTGTTAACGTTTGTTATCTCACATGGTAATCATTTTTTTTTTTGTGGTGAGAATACTTAAGATCTATCATCTTAGCAAATTTTAAGTATAGAATTAGTGTTGATAACTATAGATACCATGCAGTATGTTAGGTTTCTTGAACCTATTCTTCTTGCATAACTGAAACTTTGTATGTCTGACGAATAAATCCCCATTTTCCCCACCTTCCTGATTCCTGGCAACCACTATTCTACTCTGTGCGTCTGAGTTGGACTGTTTTCGATTCCACATATAAGTGAGATCATGCAGTATTTGTCTTTCTGTTCTATTTCACTTAGCATAATGTCTTCCAGGTTCTTTCATGTTGTCACAAATGGCAGGATTTCCTTCTTTTTAAAGACTGAATAATATTTCATTGTACATACATTTACAGTCATGCATCACTTAATGATGGGGGTAATTTCTATGAAATGTGTCATTAGGCAATTTAGTCATTGTGTGAACATCAAAGTGTGTATGTACACAAACTTAGATGGCATAGCCTACTATACACTTAGGCTATATGGTATATATGGTATAGCTTATTGCTCTTGGGGTACAAACCTGTACAGCAGGTTTGTACTGAATACTGTAGACAATTATAACACAATGGTATTTGTCTATCTGAACATATATAAACATTGAAAAGGTATGTTAAAAATATGGTGTTATAATCTTATGCAACCACCATTAGTATAGTTTAGATATTTGTTCCCTCCAAATCTCATGTTGAAATGTGATCCCCAGTGTTGGAGATAGGGCCTAGTGGGAGGTTTGGGTCCCACTCATTTATGTGGGGGTGGATCCCTCATAAACGGCTTGGTGCCCTCCCATTGGTGATGAGTGAGTTATTGCTCTGTTAGTTCATGCAAGAGGTGGTTGTTTAAAAGAGCCTAGCAGCTCTCTTGCTTCCGCTCACCATGTGACACACCTGCTCCTGCTTAGCCTCCCACCATGAGTAAAAGTTTCCTGAGGCCTCACCAGAAGCCAAGCAGATATTGGTGCTATTTGTACAGCCTGCAGAACCATGAGCTAAATAAACTTATTTTCTTTATAAATTACCCAGTCTCATGTATTACTTTATAGCAATGCAAAATGGACTAATACAGTTGTCATCTATGTAGCCCATTGTCTACGGTAAATGTAATTATGTGGCTTATGACTGTGTATATATATCTATATACATATACCATATTTTCTTTATTCATTCATGTATTGATGGACATTTGACTATTTCCATACCTTGGATATTATGAATAATGCTGCTTTGAACATGGGAGTGCAGATGTCTTTTTGAGATACTAATTTCATTTCCTTGGGTTATATACCCAGAAATGAGATTGTTAGATCATATGGTAATTCTATTTTTAATTTCTTACATTCTCACTAACAGTGTACCAGAGTTCCATTTTCTCCAAATTCTTGCCAATACTTGTTGTCTTTCATCTTTCTGATGATAGCTTTTCTAAAAAGTATGAGGTGATATCTCATTATGGTTTTGATTTGCATTTCTCTGGTGATTAGTGATGTTGAACAGTTTTTCATATATATGTTGACCAACTGTATTTTTTTTTTTTTTTGAGACAAGGTCTTGCTCTGTTACCCAGGCTGGAGTATAGTGGTATGATCATAGCTCACTGTAAGCTTGAGCTCCTGGGCTCAAGCAATCCTTCCACCTCAGCATGTGGATATTTAGTTTTCTCAACATGATTTATTGAAATGACTGTCCTTTCCCTGCGGTGTGTTCTTGGCTTTCTTGTCAAAGATCAGATGACTGTGAATGAGTAGATTAATTTGTTGGCTTTTTATTCTGTTCCATTAGGCTATATGTCTGTTTTTATGCTGGTACCATACTGTTTTGATTATTATAGCTTTGTAATATGTTTTAAAATTAGGAAATGTGATGCCTTCAGTGTTGCTCTTTTTGCTCAAGATTGCTTTAGCTATTTGTAGTGTTCTGTGGTTCTGTGTAATTTTTAGGGTATTAAAAAATTTCTGTAAAGAATGCCATTGCAATTTTGATAGGAATTGCATTGAATCTGTAGATCATTTTGTGTAGAGTGGACATTTTAACGTTATTAATTCTTCCAATCCATGAACACAGATGTCTTTTTATTTATCTGTATCTTTAATTTTCTTCACGGATATTTTAGAATTTTTGATATACAAGTCTTTCACCTCTCTGGTTAAGTTTATTTCTAAGTATTTTATTCTTTAATTTTTTTCTTGAGACAGAGTCTTGCTCTCTCGCCCACACTGGAGTGTAGTGGTGCGATCTCTGCTCACCGCAACCTCTACCTCCTGAGTTCGGGTGATTCTCCTGCCTCAGCCTCTTGAGTAGCTGGGATTACAGGTGCACACCACCACACCCAGCTAATTTTTGTATTTTTAGTGGACACAGTGTTTCACCATGTTGGCCAGGCTGGTTTTAACTACTGACCTCAAGTGATCTGCCCACCTCAGCCTCCCAAAGTGCTGGGATTACAGACGTGAGCCACCATGCCCGGCCAAGTATTTTACTCTATTTGTTGCTATGTAAATGGGATTATTCTCTTTATTTCCCTTTTGGCTAGTGTGTTGGTTGTGTATGGAAACACCAGTGATTTTATAATGTTGATTTTGTATCCTGGAACTTTTTTTTTTGAAATGGAGATCCCACTATGTTGCCCAGGCTGGTCTTGAACTCCTGGGCTCAGGCAGTCCTCTTGCTTCAGTCTCCCAAGTAGCTGGGATTACAGGCATGCACCACCCTGTCTGGCTGTTTATTATTTCTCACAGTTTGTTGTTGTTGTTGTTGAGTCTTTAGGGTTTTCTATGTATATGATTATGTTACCTGCAAACAGAGATCATTTTACTTCTTCATTTATGAGTTGGATGCCTTTTATTTCTTTTTCTTGTTGAACTGCTCTATTTCACCAGCCTCTTGTTTGCCATAGCTGGTATTGCTGCCAAGGCATCTGCAGTGTTCAGCAATTGCAGCTGATTGCTTTGAACACATGCTGTGGGGATACGGCTTTTCCCATTGAGTGGGCTCTGAGTCAGGTCCTATTAAGACAAGTCCTGAGAATGGGGCTTTTCCAGCTAACTGCCAGGTCATATAGTGATAGTTTTCTGGGTTGGGGCCTTTTTGGGGAGCTCCAGACCTGTTTGCTCCGTTGTCCACACACTCTGCCAGAGTGCTGTTTTCCATAGTTACCGTGGCTACAAGGATCTGGGTTTTCAAGGGTCCTGTGATGCTGGGGAGAAAGTGATGGAAACAGGGCAAAAAATTAAAAAAAATAAAGCTCACTATTCTTACTGAGACTCAGACATTTTTCTTGAGTAAATAATCCTCATAATATTGTAAGCCTATTTTTGATTTCCAGAGTTGTGGAAAAGTTGATTTTGACATTATTTTGGTCAGCATTCTTATTGCTTTTATGGAGAAACACATTTCTGGAGGTCTTTATTTGATCATTCTGAAAGTGTTTTCCCCTCTTACTGAATTATAAAACTGCCTGCCACTCTCCTCATGTTTTATTTGATTGTTTTCTTTTTTAGATCTGGAAACATGGTTTGTATTATCGCCTTTCTCATCTTTGTCATCTGTTTTTTCACCCCTCCCCTCCCATAGGTACATACTTAAAAAAAAAGTCCATGTGTAGATTTTAAAAGATTTTTAATTGTGTTAAAATACAAATCTTAGTCAGCTCTGACTGCTATAATGGAATACCATAAACTGGGTTGCTTAAACAGCAGATATTTACTTCTCACAGTTCTGGAGGTTGGACAACCAAGATCAGAGTGCCAGCAGGGTTGGGTTCTTGGTGAGGACCCTCTTTCTGGCTTATAGACCACTGTCTTGTGGCTGTATAGACACATGGCAAAAAGGGAGCTAGCTAACTCTGTGGCCACTTCTTGTAAGGATACTAATCCCAGTCATGAAGGCTCTACCCTCATGACCTAATTACCTCCCAAAGTCCCCACCTCCAAATACCATCACATTGGGAGTAGGGTTTCAACATGAATTTGGAGGGGGCAGGCACAAACATTTAGTCAATTGTAACATATACCATAAAATTTGCTATCTTAACTATTTCTAAATGTACAATTCAGTAATGTTAAGTACATTCACACTGTTGTGCAACCAATCTCTAGAACTCTTTCATCTTGCAAAACTGAAACTCTGGGGCATGGTGGCTCATGCCTGTAATCCCAGCACTTTGTGAGGCTGAGGTGAGTAGATCGCCTGAGCCCATGAGTTTGAGACAAACCTGGGCAATACAGTATGACTTCGTCTGTACAAAAATTTAAAAAATTAACTGAGCATGATGGCACATGCATATCATCCCAGCTACTTGAGAGGCTGAGTGGGAAGATTGCTTGAGTCCAAGAGCTGGAGGTTACAGTGAGCTGAGATCATACCACTGCACTCTAACTTACGCAACACAGTGAAACCCTGTCTCAAAAAACACAAAACAAAATCTTCTGAAACCCTGTACCCATTAAATGAAACTCCGTGTCCCTGTTCCATCAGTCCTTGGCAGTCACTACTCTACTTTTTGTCTCTGAATTTCTGAATCTGATTGCTCTTGCTACCTCATGTAAGTGGACTCATACAGTATTTGTCATTTTGTGACTGGCATTTTTCTTTTTTTTTTTTTTGAGATGGAGTCTCGCTCTGTCGCCCAGGCTGGAGTGCAGTGGCCAGATCTCAGCTCACTGCAAGCTCCGCCTCCCGGGTTTATGTCATTCTCCTGTCTCAGCCTCCCGAGTAGCTGGGACTACAGGCGCCCACCGCATCGCCCGGCTAGTTTTTTGTATTTTTTAGTAGAGAGGGAGTTTCACCGTGTTAGCCAGGATGGTCTTGATCTCCTGACCTCGTGATCTGCCCGTCTCGGCCTCCCAAAGTGCTGGGATTACAGGCTTGAGCCACTGCGCCCGTCGTGACTGGCATTTTTCACTTAACATAATGCCCTCTAGATTCTTCCATGTTGTAGCATGTGTCAGAATTTCCTTCCTTTTTAAGACTGAAATAATATTTTATTGTATGCATATACCACATTTTTTATTCATTCATTCCTTGATGGATTCTTGGGTTACTTTTACCTTTTAGCTATTGTGATTAATGCTGCTATGAACATAGGTGTACAAACATCTCTTTGTGACCTTGCTTTCAATTCTTTTGGGTGTATGGTTGGTTTATTTTTGTTTCATATAGAAGCATCTACAGAAATGCCCAACTTGATAATTGATAATTTTTTTTTTTTTTTGAGACAAAATCTCACCCTGTTGCCTAAGCCAGAGTGCAGTAGCAAGTAGTATGATCTCGGCTCACTGCAACCTCCGCTTCCCATGCGTCTCATGCCTCGGCCTCTTGAGTAGCTGGGATTACAGGTAACTGCCAGCACACCCGGCTAATTTTTGTATTTTTAGTAGAGGTGGGGTTTCACCATGTTGGCCAGGCTGGTCTCAAACTCCTGACCTCAAATGATCCACCTGCCTTGGCCTCCCAAAGTGCTGGGATTACAGGCGTGAGCCACCATGCCCGACCTCAATCTGATAATTTTTTAATAGGCCAGTAAACTTAATGATTTCTCAGATTTTATTATTTTTGATATATTCTTCAGTAGACATGACTAAGTATTGTTTGCTGTTTATTCCCAAACATTAGACATTACCTCACTTGTTCTCTTGTGTTTAAAGTGATAAAGTTTAAACAATTTTAAGGGACACAAAGCCATGTCAGGGATTAGAAAATGAGTACATTACAAAATTCAATGTAATCTGACTTCTGATTCCTAGCTGAATCCTTAAACTGCTGTGCTTTGTTATTATTTTTGTCTGAAAGAAGAGTATAAGGGTAAGCAGTATTGTAGTTCTTTTGAATAAGCAATTAACACAGCATTTCATAGTCTAAGTTTCACTGATAAATTAGTAAGTTATTGGGGAAAGATATTTAGGGAAAGAAAGTTACAGTTTTAGTCATTGAGATAGACGTGAGTGGCCATATGTTCTTTGTGCATCAGGGAAACAAACTCAAATACCTGTGCTGCACAAGCAGGTAACATAAGTCTGTGAAGCAAACGGGGTGAAGAGTCTGGCAAGCTGGACTTCACAAGCACTTTCTAAAGGGACAGCTTCTACTGGCTGTTGCTGGTTATTGTCCCATGATGCTAGCTAGGTATGACTATTTTCAAGAAAATCAGAAACAATAATTTTTATGTGAAATCTTTTTATTTTGAAAAGTGAGCAAATTATTTATTTCTGTTTTTTGTATTATGCTTTAAGTTCTAGGGTACATGTGCACAACATGCAGGTTTGTCTGCATAGGGTATACATGTGCCATGTTGGGTGTGCTGCACCCATTAACTTCGTCATTCTACATTAGGTATTTTCTCCTAATGCGATCCCTCCCCCCTCCCCCCACCCCATGCCGGCCCCGGGGTGTGGATTTTCCCCGCCCTGTATCCCAAGTGTTCTCATTGTTCAGTTCCCATCTAGGAGTGAGAACATGCGGTGTTTGGTTTTCTGTCCTTATGATAATTGAGGAAATAATTTAAACATTATAATAAAATACTGTGCTGGTCAACCAGATAAGTTTGCAAACTTGATTTATGACTCTGAGGTCAATAAATTTGTGAATTCAGAGGGTAGCTGGTTTGTTAGACACAATATAAATGATATGTTCATTATCATCTGAGAGAATTGACTAAAATGATTATGATAATTACATTTCTCGTGTTGCAAAGTACCCTAAGGATCATCTAGTGTATCCATTTTATTTTACAGTTAAGAAAACAGGACCTTACAAAGTTTAATGACTTTCTATGTTTCCAGTCATATCTATTGAGACTTTTAGAACCATACAAAGCAAGCTAAAGGGTAACAGTGCCAGTGCTGCCTTCTGAAAATGCATTTGGATATCTCTTGTGTCTTTTATTTTCAGAAACAAGGTATTGCTGTGTTGTCCAGTCTAGAGTGTAGTGGCTGTTCACAGGTGTATGATCGTAGCACATTATAGCCTTGAACTCCTGGGCTCAGGCATTCTCCTACCTCAGCTTACCAAGTAGCTGGGAGTGCAGGCACGTGCCACCCTGCCTGGTTCTTGTGTCCATGTTAGTAATAACTTGGGTTTATATAGAACTTTTCCATGTGCCTTCACATATATAGGTGTTATTCTCATTTGACCAAAGAAGAAACTGAGCCCTAAAGAAGTTTTGTAACTTGCTTAAGTTCACACAGCTCATTTATGAGAGATAGTGTGTTCATTATAATTTATCCTGCAGCCTGGTACATCTTTGGGCATGATAATTACACTGGGACAACAGGCACAAATCGGGGGTCCTGGGAAGTCTCAGATATAGGGTCACCCTAGTGATAGAACTGATGTTAGGATCTAGTGTCCTTATTTGTAAACTTTCCCTGTCTTAGCAGGAAGGTAAATAATATGACAAAATTAAGTTTTCTCGAGGGAAAAATATATGTGTGCAGAATAGAGAAGCATAAAAATGTATCATATGGAAAAAGTAGACAGAAGTCATTTTCTTCTTTATGGTATTTATTTATCAAGGAGAAGTTGATTCTTGAGACACAAAGCCTATGTTATGTTGTGTTATGTTGTGTTATGTTATGTTATGTTATGTTATGTTATGTTATGTTATGTTAGACACAGTGTCTCACTCCGTAACCCAGGCTGGAGTGCAGTGGCACAGTCATAGCTCATTATAACCTTGAACTCCTGGGCTCAAGTGAGCCTCCTGCCTCAGCCTCCTGAGTAGCCAAGATTACAGATGTGTACCACCATGCCTAGCTATTTCTTTTTTCAAAGTTTTTGGAGAGATGGGGTCTTGCTGTGTTGCCCAAGCTGGTCTTGAACTCCTGGCCTCAAGTGATTCTCCTGCCTGGCCTCCCAAAGTGCTGAGATTTCAGGCATGAGCCACCTTGCCCAGCCAGAGCCGATCTTATAATAAAGCTGTGAGCATCTCGTGTAATTTAGTGAATACTGCACTGAAAGTAAAAAACAGGATGGTTGTATGGGCATTCACAATTAACATACACAGCTGAAAGCACACTGGACCTGAAGGATGTTTGAAGCATTGAAGTAAAATTAATTGTGGGTGCTGGGGATGCTACAGCGACCAGGTTATCAGTTTCTCTGTCTCCTAATGAGGCTCGAGAGTAGCTGGTCGGGGACCCTGGAGTATCTATACTTGTTGATGGTTTAGTGGGCGTAGTGCTCTTTAAGAAGTTAGTAAGTATTGGTTTTTTACCTTTGTGATTGTGTGGCTGACTAGGATCTGTGGCTTGCTGCACTACCCAGCATTGCAAGAGTATCACACTGTATATTGCTAGGCCAGAACAAGATCAGAGTTCAGAATCCGAAGTACGGTTTCAACTGAATGCATGTTGCTTTCACACCTTTGTAAAGCTGAAAAATTATAAGTCAAACCATGGTTAAGTCCAGATGCTTCTGGACTTATGATGGGGTTATGTCCTGATAAACCCGTAGTAAAATTGAAAAATCATAAGTAAGCTCACCTATCGTAAGTAAGGGGCTGTCTTTATTTCCTAGTTTTTGGCTTAGTGTTTTGTTAGGCTTTTTATTTTCTCCCATGTATTTTACTCATACATCAGGTCTCCATTTTGTAGTAGATAGGAGTGGGTGAAACGAAGTACTGTTTGAGTTTTTAAGTTGGCTGCACTGACTGAGATGCTTTTAGAAAGTAAGTTTTCATATAATGGGAATACAAAAGTAACTACCATAACATAGAGGATTTTAATTTAGATATATATTTGAATGTCCTAATGACTTTTCCCCCAAATTTTTAAAAAGAAACAGACACACAACTTCATCTTACGAGGTTCTAATGGATCCTTGAAAAGATTTGGAAATGAAAATTTAATAGAGAACAAATGTAGCAAAATGTACAAACCTTCAATTAGAACAATTCAATATTTCTAGGAAATATGTTTGAAATATTATATTTATTAATTACTTTAGATATGTGTAAGGCTAAAGTAAAATGAAAGATTTACTGGATAACTGTGATTAAAATATTTACTGGATAACATGATTAAAATATTTTCTTTCAAGCTTTAAGATAAAATATTTCATTTCTTAATTTCCAAAATGTGAGAAGAATTTATTTCGTGCTTTCAGTTTAATTCCCATTAAGGAGGAATGAAATTAATCTAGAAACAGATTTATCAAGACATCCTACTACTGACATTTTTATTGTAGAAGGTAAAGAAGACTATGACTTTTGCCAAGGAACGTAATTAGTTCCAGGATTTCTTTGTGATAATGGCCCATATCAGTGTCAGATAATTAATTCTGGTTGAACATCTGGAATCAGAGAAATATCTAATTCCTGCGCTTTCCATCATCTACTTTCCCTAGAGCAATAGGCTGTATAGGCATGTGGTTCCGCCTACCTTCAAGGGAGTCTCAGGTGACAGGTTTGCCAGGCATTTTACTGTGACAAACAAGGGTCACCAGTTTATGACCTTTTTCAGTTAGCAGCATCTGCTTTCTTGTTTTGAGGGACCCAACTGCCAAACCAACACTTCATATTTTATATTTATGTAACATCAGCACACCACTTCTGGCACCCGTTTCTGTGATTATTTGGATATGAGCTAAGCTGCTATAATAGGCACTCCTCCAAAGCACAGTGGCCCAATAAAGACAGAAGTTTATTTTTGTCTTAACATTCTTTCTGTTATTTCTCTCTTATTTCTACTTAAGGGAAACAGGTGGGTCAGGATAGACAGCACTGCCCCTTTCTTTTATTTTGTTGCTCTGCCATCCGTTGTCATCTGTGCAGTCACAGCTGCCTCATCCACATTTGTACCCCAGCCTGTGAGAAGGGAGAGAAGCACATGACGTGGAATGGCATGTTGCTTCCACTAACATTGCATCAGTGAGAATTTAGTCTTACGACTATGCCTACACTGAGTTGGGGGCGGGCAGGTGTTTTCTCTCCATGGATGGTCATGTACCCAGCTAAAGTGCTGTTACTAGGAATGAAGGAGAGATTAGATTTTGGGGAATGCCTAGCAATCTGCCAGAGTTACTTAATTCCTTGGAATCTTAGTTTCCTCTTCTCTAAAATGTGGTAGTCATTCTATTTACCTCAGAGAGTTGTCTCGAGAATTGGGCAATACGTAGAAAGTATAGTTTCGGAGGCTGAGGAGGGCAGATCACTTTGAGGCCAGGAGTTTCAGACCAGCCTGGCCAACATGGTAAAACCGCATCTCTACCAAAAATACAAAAAAAAAAAAAGAAAAAAAAAATTAGCCAGGTGTGGTGGCTGGCAGCTGTAGTCCTGGCTACTCTGGAGGCTGAAGCAGGAGAATTGCTTGCCCCTGGGAGGGAGGCAGAGGTTGCGGTGAGCCAAGATCATGCTACTGCACTCCAGCCTGGGCGACAAGAGTGAGATTCCATCTCAAAAAAACACAAAA
>NW_016804595.1:616966-632266 GCF_001698545.2 Rhinopithecus bieti | reverse complement strand
AAAAAAAAAAAATCAAAGCATAGAAATAAATTGCCACTCAATTTTTAATGTATTGTCTGCTAGACTGTACTGCTCATTAGACTTTTATTTGATATGCTATTTTATTTTTCAATTTTAAATTATAATCTATGTAAATTTGGAATATTGAATGTATAGGTTGGAGATGACTTTAATTGCTCTCAGACTTCAAGGATAAGTTAAGTAGGAGGCATGAGGCTAAGGAACATAGTTTTTATGAGAAAAAATAAGGTTAAGAGGGAATAAGAAAAAACAATAATGAATGTTTAAATTAAAAATATTTTTCTCTTTCCCTCAATTTTTAATTAAAAAAAACTTCTAACTGCAAAAAAAGTTGAAATAAAAAGGAAAAGCAGCACTCATAAGATCCATCTGTTTCTTAGCATTCTGTCACATTTGATTCTCTATGTATGTGATATATTTATTTAGAAAGCTTTTAAAAATAAGTTGTAGATACCATTAAACATCCTGCCTGAATACTTCCACACTTCCTGAGAATAAACACATTCTCCTACCATCCCTAATATTATTGTTTTTGTGGTTATTACTGTTGCCGAATCTTCCTAATTAATCATAATTCAGTAATATCATCTCATGTACATTTTATGTTGAATTATCCCATTTTTTAAGCATCCAGGATGCAATAAAATTTCACATGTTGCATTTGATTATCATGCCTCTTAATCTCATTTTAATCTGGAAAATTCTCCTGCCTTTTTTTTTTTAAATGATGACTAATTTGAAGAGTGTAGACCAGTGATAGTATGTTCTATATTCTGAATTTGTCTGTTTCCCATTTTTTAGATTAACGTTTTTTTGGCAGGAAGGCAGCTGAGGTGATATCACTGCTACTTCCTATCAGGAGGCACAGGATGTCTGCTACTGGTGATTGTGGAATGGGATTGCTTGGTTAAGTGTTAACTACTGTAGCTTTCCCATATACAATTACCTGTGTCCTTTTGTGGTTAGTAAATCGTCTCTGGGATGATAGTGTCTGTGAGATCATGTGAATATCCTATTCCCCAATAACATAATCCCAGGTACTTCTAGGCATTCATAGGTGATTCTTGCCTGAATTAATTAAATGAAGATTGCAAAGGGATTATTTTCTAATTCTGTAATCCCTTTTTCGTCTAATAGATAGCATTTTGCAAGAACTTCCCTCACATCCTTCCACTCCCCCTTAATACAGATTCATGCATTTTTGAATTAAATGTATTATATTTAATAATTGATGATCAATATTATATTTTTAGATGCACAAATTGTTCAGATCTAGCCAGTGGGTGCCCTTTCAAGCCGGTTCCTGTCTTCTTTACTTGACTCCTGTAGTCTTTGAGCACTTTCTTGCGTTCAGGAATGAACTTTGTTTGCTTTTGTTTTGTTTTTTAAGACAGAGTCTCACTTTTCACCCAGGTTTGAGTGCAGTGGTGTGATCTCGGCTCACTACGACCGCTGCCTCCTGGGTTCAAGTGATTCTCCTGCCTCAGCCTCCTGGGTAACTGGGATTACAGGTGTCCGCCACCACATCTGGCTAATTTTTGTATTTTTAGTAGAGACAGGGTTTCACCATGTTGGCCAGGCTGGTCTCAAACTCCTGACTTCAAGTGATCTGCTTGCCTCGGCCCCCCAAAATGCTGGGATTATAGGTGTGAGCCACTGTGCCCAGCCAGGAATGAATATTTTTTGTGTGACTAAGATAATGTCATAATATTTATTTTATAATAAAGCAGTAAAAGTGGTTTAGACATTTTACACAAACTAATTTTCTTCTCTCATCAGTTGTTTGATGGAAAGCTCTTCTTATAGTTTTAGTGATAACTGAAATAAGTGTATACCTCATAATTATTGAAGAGTATAAGCATATCAAGAGGCTGGTTTCTGGTGTGTTTCTTAAGCTAGTACTTTTCTCTTATTTTTGAGACAGAGTCTCTCCCAGGCTGGAGTACAGTGTGCGATCATGGCTCACTGCAGCCTCAACCTCCCAAGCTCAAGCTGGCCTTCCACCTCAGCCTCTGAGCAGCTGGGACTGCAGGTGCGCCTCACCACACCTGGATGATTTTTAAATTTTTTGTAGAGGCAGGGTCTTGCTATATTGCTGAGGTTGGTCTTGAACTCCTGGGCTCAAATGATCCTTCTGCCTCAGCCTACCAAAGTGCTGGGATTACAGACGTGAGCCACCAAACCCGGCCAAAGCTGGTACTTTTCTGATTTGTGATTTGAATAAAAATGTCTGAGTGCTGCCTCCTGGGAACCTCTGTGAATGGATGCCTAAGATGGAGAAATGCTTTGGGACAGCCCTTCTTACATGTATTTCTGCTCTGTCCCTCCCGCTTCTCATATATTTTGGAAATACAATGATAAGGCTGGAGTTTACTTTGCCCATTTTCCATTATCTTTCACATTTTAATTGGACAAAATCTAAATTGCTTCTCTGTATCTACTTTTCCTGTCTTTTATATTTCCAAGCCCTCTTTAAGCTTTAGCTACTGAAAGTGCCATTGAAAACAGTTTAAATAAATAACTCATACGGGGAAAATATCATTAAATTTTAAATATTGTCAAAAGAATGTGCTGTAAAGTATACTGAATTCCTCTTTTGTAAAATTCTGGTATAAGTGACTTTACTTCTTTATACATTTAAAGTACATGTAAGAAATTTAGTATGTATCACTTGTGGTATTGTTTGTAACTTGGTTGGAGGGTGGGAAGGTTTAAAGCTGGCAAAGGGAAGGAACTATGAAGGAATCTTTTACTAGGCTGACATTTATTCCATCAATTCATTGTCTTTGGATATTCTGTTTAACCACCTGCGAATCTATTCAGCATATCATTATTTAGGCTGCATTTCTCTATTCTTGGCCACAACAGTGTTTTAAGAGACTTCATACCATGCCGACATCTAAATATGCTGTCTAAAGCATTGTCATTACCCACCATTCTCCTAACCCTGTCAAAAGGAAATAAAGTGTTTGGCGTAACTTACTCTTAGTGAAACCCTGCTGTTTTCTACTGGTTGCCTCTTTTCATTGCCTCTAAGTTCTCACAAACCACTTATTTGGTAAACTGTTTTAGAGGTGTGCAGGGTAGGACATCAGGCTCTGTGAGACTCAGAATCTACCTTTCCTCGTAATCTTTGCCCATCCCGAGACATCAGTTCTTTCCCTGTAGCTGGATGTTGCCTGTAAGAAGTCATCGTATGGACTTCTTAGATGAGAAACTGATTTTCTGTACACGTTGTATCAATTATCTCTGTAAAAGAGAAGTCACTAAACTGGTAAAATACATATTTTTTAGATTATCAAAAAGAATGAACATGCAATTAAGATTTTTTTTCAAGCTCAGTTTCCTGGGGCAGGGTTAGGGGGTGTGGGCATATGAAGATCTCACATAAGAAACAGTGGTTAAGGCCAGGCACAGTGGCTCAGGCCCATAATCCCAGCACTTTGGGAGACCGAGGTGGGCGGATCACCTGAGGTCAGGAGTTTGAGACCATCCTGGCTAACATGGTGAAATCCCGTCTCTACTAAAAATACAAAAATTAACCAGGCATGGTGGTGGATGCCTGTAATCCCAGCTACTTGGGAGGCTGAGGCAGGAGAATCACTTGAACCTGGGAGGTAGAGGTTGCAGTGAGCCAAGATCACGCCACTGCACTCCAACCTGAGCAACAAGAGTGAGACCTTTGCTGTTAAAGGGTGCTCCCTGCAGCAGTGACATCATCAGGGTGCTTCATAGAAATACAGACTCTCAGGCCCTAATCCAGCCCTGTTGAATCACAATCTGCGTTTTGACACCATCTCCAGGTGGTTCATATACAAATTAGGTTTGAGAAGCGCTGGAAATCGTTTTCATTAGACCATCCCTCTCTGCAAGTGAACTGGTAGAGAGATAAAGACTCATCTTGTGAAGTACTTGCAGATACTAAATAGCATAATTAGGAAAATCCTTTTAGAGTGAAAGGAATTCAGATATTTATTGTACATTGTTGGCTCAATACAATTGTTTAATATTGACCTTCCCACACTGTACCTTTTGAGATTTAAGATGTTTGCAAATACTATGACTATTATTTTCAAAAATGATTTTTGTAGTCATTTTACTAGTCATAAGCCAGAGTGCTTAAAACCTTTCCCCCTTTTTCTGCTTTCTGTATTCTTTGTAAAGGTGGCTAAATTGTTGAAGTTATGCTTCAGCGTGAAGGGAAAACTCCAAGAAAAAAGGCTTTAGCTGGGGCCATGCCTCTGTTGTTTGCATCCTAACTTTGTTGGAGCTCCTTAAGCCCAGTAGGACCTCATCTGTTCCATGACACTGCAGGCTTGTTGCATAACCCTATGAGTAGTAATCAACTGGACTCCAGTTGTTGCTATCTCACATTAACCCAGTGTTAGCTTCAATAATGTTGATGGCAGCTTGATAAATATCAGGGTTTCCTAGCTTTCTAGATGTCTTACTTATATTGGGGGTGATGAAGGAATTGAACCTCCTCCCTTTATCTGAGACATCCCTACGTGTTTCTGAGGGGTGGACATGTCAGGTAGGACTCTGATGGGCTGGTATGTGTGCTATTGAAGAAAATACTTTAAGCCAATATCGGGTTGCAGGTGCATCTTACTGGCTCACTCAGGTGGGAGGGTCTAGTGGGAACTGTGGGTGTTAGGAACTGGCAGAAGGCATCAGTATGGTGTAGTGAAAAGAACATTGTGTTTCGAATTAGATAGATGTAGTTTGAATCCCAGCTCTGCTGCTTATTAGTTCTGCAACCTAGTAGCAGTTATTTAATCTTTGATTTTCGAGTTCCATAATTGTAAAAATAGCGTTAATTTCTATCACCCCGGGTTGTTGTGAGACTCTAATGAGATGATGTATTAAGAGCCTAATATAGTGCCTGGCACAGAGTAGGTGCCCGTTGAATGGTGAGTTCACATTACTAATCCATTTGGTATATTAAACAATTCCTTACAGTTTTTTTTTTTTTTTTAATGCCTGCCCCAGCTAAACTAAGTAAGGATTTAAGTAGCTTCTGATAGTTTTGCCCATCAAATGTATTTTGAAGTGATTCTTTGCCAGGTAAGCATCATCTTCTGTTACTGCCGCTGCAGCAGACACAGGCTTTCAAAGGCACAACGCCGTCAACCTGGCAGATTCATCAGCTGGATCAGAGCCAGCAGGGATTACATGTCCAGAAAGCTGAGAATATTCCATTTTACACACGGGATATGCCAACATGTCAGTTAGAATCAAGGAAAAGGGACTATGTGCTTAAAACAATAACAAGTGGTAAAAAGAGCTTTGGTGAATTAATCACGTTCAAATGGTTGTAGTACCTGGCATTGTCTTCTGTGAAGAAGGCTATGAAATGCAACATTTTGTTTCAAAAAGTATGCTCATGCTCGTGTAATATCCTGGAAAGGACATTTTTCTTTGTAATTATAAAGGGTATAGGGTTTGTTGTAAAGCTCTCCAAATTCACAACTCTGCTTATATCAGGAAACCAGGAGGTGTGGCACAAAATCCTAACTTACTAATGTTCTACCTGTGAATATTTGACTGTAGGCCTCTTCCATTACTTTTCTCCCTCTATCTCTGAATCTGAATAGCCCGTCTGAGTTTGAAGGCTCTGGTTTAGGTATCGATGTAGTGCCTTGCTTTTTTTTTTAACTTTTAAGTGGTTGCTGTTTGGAAAATGGTAGAAAAATAACTTTAATCAGATTTAAGAAAACTACTGGATGAAGAATACTTTTTGTTTTGACTAAATTACATTTATTCATCTTTTAAATGGGGATTATAATGGTACCTATTCCATAGGATTAGTATCTACCTCATAGAATAAATAAATTATTAATAATATATGTGAAGTGTTTAGTATATAGTGCTTGGCATGCCACAAGCATATTTTATAATAGTGTTAAGTATTATTAATTTTTTGCTATTGGTTTCTGTCTGCTTACAAAACAAATTTTCATTGTAGAATATGTAAAATAAAACAAAGAAAAAAAAAAGTCTCATTAATGCCCTACCTAATAGCAGATACTGACATTTTAGTACATCTTCCCAGCCTTCTGTTTCCCTACATACATATGTTTTATGTAAGCAAATCAAAATTATAGTAGTTTTAAACTTGCATTTTTCACTCATTATATTAGCAAATATTTTCCCATGAAATATTATCACATGATTTTAATGTCATTTTATTTTACTTATGTCCTAAAACTTGTTTCCCCTATTGTTAGATATTTGTGTTGTTTTCAGTCTTTCATTAGTTATTAGTAACTCGCCAGTGAATTTTTTTTTCCCTTGGGCTGAGTCAGAAGAGGAATTGCTGGATTAAAAGCTGTGTACACTTTCGTGCACATTGCAAAACTGTCTTTCAGGGAAGTGCTACAAATTTATATTCACACTTGGAATATATGAAAGTTGGTGCTTACTCCTTCTGACACTGGGACATGATACCTTTTTTTTTTTTTGAGATGGAGTTTTGCTCTTGTTGCCCAGGCTGGAGTGCAATGGCATGATCTTGGCTCACTGCAGCCTCCACCTCCCGGGTTCAAGCAATTTTCTTGCCTCAGCCTCCCAAGTAGCTGGGATTACAGGAATGTGCCACGATGCCCAGCTAATTTTGTATTTTTAGTAGAGATGGGGTTTCACCATGTTGGTCAGGCTGTTCTTGAACTCCTGACCTCAGGTGATCTGCCCACCTTGGCCTCCCAAAGTGCTGGGATTACAGGTGTGAGTCACTGCGCCCATCCAGACATTATAATTTTTAAAAAGTCTCAATTTAATAGGTTAAAAAATACAATTTTTATGTAAAATTTTAAAATTGTCTACTGGTATTGAACTTTTTATGTTCAGAAACTCTATTATTCTGTATGAGTTTGCTTATCTGTGTCCTTTGAACGTTTTGTGGGAGTTAGTTGCTTATAGAAATCTCTTTAATTTTAAGGCTATCAACTATTGATCAGGAATACTGCAAATATTTTTCCATAGTTTTCAATTTGCCTTTTAAGTTTGTTCACAGTATTTTGATAGAGATTTTAGTTTTGGTAGTCAAATGTAACAGCTTCTTTTTCTTAATTGTTCCTGCCTCTGTGTTATGCTTAGGATATCTGTCTCCACTCCAAGATTACACGATCATCTGTGTTTTAATTCATTTCTACATCCAGAAGGAGTAAGCACCAAATTTCATATATTCCAAGTGTGAATATAAATTTGTACTTTAATCCCACAGATGTTCATATAAATGTCTCTTATATGGCAGGGCTAAGACAATTGCCAGACAAAAAGTATTATACCTTACACATTTGGAGCTTCAGTCTAGTAGGAAATTGACCTTAATAAGGACATGATGCTAAGTGAAATATGCCGGGTACAGAAAGGTAAATACTGCATAATCTCACTTATAAATGGAATCGAAAGAAGGTCTACTCATAGAAACAGAGAGTAGAAGGGTCGGGAATGGGAGAAAGTGGGAGATGTTGGTCAAAGGGTACACAGTTCTAGTTATAAGATGAATAAATTCTGGAGACTTACTGTACAGCATGGTGACTATAGTGAATAATAATATATTGTATATTTGAAATTTGCTGAGAGTAGATCTTGCATATCCTTGCCACAGAAAAACAAGGTAATTATGTGAGGTGATGGACATGTTAATTGGCTTGATTTTGGTAATCATTTCATAATGCATACATATATCAAAACATCATGTTGTACTCTTTAAATATACACAATTTTCATTTGTCAATTATACCTCAGTGAAGCTGCAAAAAGAAGAAAATAGGCCTTAATTTCTTTTAAATTTGCACAAATAAAAGTAAAACTGTGCTAAGTATTATGAAGGAGAGGTAAATAGTAAAATAAAATGTCTACTGAGGGTAACTGACCTGCTTGGAGAGGTCTGGGGGGGTTTCCAGTGGAAGCGGCCTTGATGGAAGATTGCAGTTAAATCACATAAGGAGGTGGTGGAGGAAGGCATTTCAGGCCTGGCAGACGCCATTGTGGCTGAAGTACAGAGACCAAGCAAGATAAAGCAGGATTATGTCAAGAAATGGCTGGAAAGGAATTTTGAAGCTAGACCATGTGGGGACTTGTAAGTCTTGTTATGGATTTTGATACTTTGTTGTAAGAGCAATGGAAAACCACTAATGCCATTTAAGGAGGATGTTCAAAGTACATGATATGATGTTGTCTTTTCTTTTTAAAAAGTACTTAACGCTCTAATTCTTTTGGAGTTTGTTTTTATGGGGCCTACAAATATTTTTTCTGAGCAGTTAAAGTCACTGCACCTTTTGTTGAATAATTTTTTTCTTTTCCCATTTTTCTGAAGTGTACTGTTATAAAGTAAAAATTTTATATATATCACTTGTGTCTTTTATGCAGTAAGATGTTTAGATAGGACCTACGTGCTATGATCTGAGTATTTGTGTCCCCCCCGCCCCACCAATTCATATGTTGAAACCTAACCTCCAATGTCATGGTATTAGGAGGTGGCCTTTGGTAGGTGATTAGGTCATGACAGTAGAGCCCTCATGAATAGGATTAGCAACCTTACAAAACAGGCTCCATACAGCTGCCTTATCCCTTCCATCACATAAGGACACCGCAAGAAGGAGCTCTCTGAATCAGAAAGGAGCCCTCCCCAGACACCAGATCTGCCTGCTTGATCTTGGACTTGATCTTGCACCTCCCAGCCTCCACAATGATGATAAATACATTTCTGTTGCTTATAATCTACCCGGTTTATGGTACTTGTTATAGCAGTCCAAACAGAAAAAAAAATTGCTTGTTTTTTCTTCCTTATTTAGTCTTATTTCAGGGGAATCTGTTCATTCATGTTGTAGGCCATATTTATCTTTATTCTTGGTGTCTGTATTTTGGGCAACCTTGAAGGTTTGACAATCCCCCTTTGGCCTTTTAAACTAGAGGGCAGAGTGTTGTGCACAGTCTAGACCCAACTGTGTTTTATCTTGGACTTTTTTGGCCTGTGGATCTGTTGTCCAGTGCAGGGATTTTTTGGTCTCTTGTTCAGGTCTTTTTATGAGGGTGGGAATTGATTCCTTAATGATGTGAAAACATAAGTATTTTGCAAGCCAACAATTTTGCACACTGCAGAGCCTACTGCTCTTCGTTCTTCTAGGCTAAACTTCTCAGATGATTGACTTAATATTTGTGGATCAAAGCCCCAGACCCATTGCTTGCTGGAAAATGAAGCTGGTGGAAATTAAAGTGGAATTGAAACAAGAAAAGACTTACTAAGAGAAAGGGACAGTTCTCAGTGATTTTAGAAAGCAGGTTAAGGGAATAGTTTGCTCCCCTTTGTGTCCAAAGCCCAGTTTCTGGGAGATGGGGCACATATTTTGGCTAGGTGGAGGAAATTCTGCTATTTGACCATCCTCCTCATTCTTTGATTAAGGTCTCAGGGCTTCGAATGAGTTTTAGTTAGTAGATGTTTCTTCAGTTTTTTCGTAGGTCGTTGAGCCATTTGTCAAGATTCCAGGACTGTGAAAACATCAGTAAGATGATGAGCCAGTGAGTGTAAATCACAAGTGGTTTTGTTTTTTGCCATTGTAATTCAAAAATCTTTTTAAGAAAAGCCCTCCAGCCCTATCTTAGATATCAAGGAGCTACCCTTCCTGGCAAACAACCTCTTGGCTTCTGTGTCACTTGGGGCTGTATTATTTTGTTTGAGTGAGATGTCAAGTTTACTGACTGAAGAGTTTTTTATTGGTTAGGTGGAAGTGACACTAGCATATAAATATATTTTGAGGCTTGTGTGGATTGGATATTACTGATGGCTCAAGTTAATGGTGGTTTAGGTTAAAAACTTACCTAGTATGTGGAGCATCAGTTTGATTGAATATAGAATTCTATAAGAGGCTTCCTTTGGTCTAGTGAGCCATTAGCCTGAAGAATTCTGCAGACTGTTGTTCTGCAAATCAGAGTTTAAATTCAGATGTCTCCTAGACCAACAAATCGCTACAATTTTCTACCATGTTTTCTTGGTCACCGCTTCGTCCTGCTGAGGAGCCTGATGGCAGTGGGGTAGTGCTTGGAAGTATAATTTTGTTGAAGGGTGTAATGCAAACACTTATTACCACTTGTAATGCTTTGCTTACTTGCTTATTATCTGTCTCCTCAGTAGTCTCTAAGCAGTGGCATGCATATCTGTTTTATTCTCTACTGTGTTCCCAGGGCCTAGCACAGTATGTGGTGCTCCAGGTATATTTGATGAATGAATGAATGAATTTGAAAGAGTCTCAGTACCAAGTACCCACAGGTTACAGGGAAGTTATAGACAAGTTTTTGCCTTTATTGGTTAACCTGCAACTTCAATTAACTTGGTTCCAAAACCTCTTCCGGATGTAGTAGAATTACCGCATGTAATGCATATTGTTGGGAGGAATTTGAACAAAATGGTGTTTCTGAAGAAGACCAATTGCATATGAAATACATTTTCTTGTGACTAGCAAAAATAGTTTGTTAGCCTCTAGCTTATTTAAATTTGATTCCTAGAGAGCAGTTATAGTAAAACACAAAAGCCTGTGAGAAAGGTTGGGATATTTTTCCCTTTGGCCCTACTCACCCACCCTTTCTGGGGCTTGGGGCACAGTCATCTCCCCTCGGGGTCTTATCCAGATTAGGTAATGGAAACAGTTTTCATCAGGTGGGATGGAGATTTGGAGACTTTCTGGATTCTAGGGTTATGCTGAGAGGGACTTCATTTTGCTGGAAACTTCGTTAATGCTGGAGACATTTTAAAGCCATACCTGGAAGTTCCTTTCTCCTGATTCGCTGAAGAGGAAGGATTCACCCTCTCACTGCCATTCTGGCCTTTACCCTTTCCACGGAAGGAAAATCTAATGGAACCAAATGGTGGAGATGCTTGGCCAGCCACAGAGAAAGTTGAGAGGAAGCCTCAGGCTCAGGAAGAGGAGGTAAGACACTTAAGGAACCATAGGGAGAGGGAGAGAGGAAGGACTTCCCTTGGCCTCTCAAGGTGATTATGTGAGGAGTTGAGCTGGTGATTTAGGGAACAATGAAAAACTGTTTTGTACCATGCTCCTGACTTTGCACTTTATTTTATAATAGTAAGACTTCTCTACTAATGGACTATGAATATATCTCTGTTTTCTCTGAAGATGGAGGCTAGGTCATCTTCTGTGAGTGAGGCAGATAAAGGCTGTGTGGAAATTTTGAGGAGAATGGGGAAAGTAAGAAATAGTTGCATGAAAGTGGACCAGAAAGCTGTCGGGAGAAAATTTAGAAGGATTTCCAGGCAGCCAAGGGCCTAAGGGTCACTTTGTTGGGAGAATATAAACATTTTCTCACAAAACTTGATTGGTCAGCTGCACAACCTTTAAGACACTTTCTTTAACCATAAATCTTTAAGTTTGATTTACAACTTAAATATCTCTCCCTGGTACTACCATGTCAGCTTGGCCATGCATTATAATTCTTGTCATTTTGGGTTGAAATATTAGTTTCCTGCATCTCTCTTCTCAAGGACAGGTCATGCCTCGTTTCCTGTTTACCTGTAGGACCTAGTCCTGTGGTGCTGTCTTAATAGGCTCTGGGTAATGTTTGAATTAACTCAGATAAGTAGAGAAGGGTGAGAAGTGATTCAGGATGGTATGTTGTCATGAAGGCTGGGGAAGTGATAGTTGACAGTAAGAAATGCTAGGAAAATAAAAAGAAGTATTGCATATGAAGAAGGTCAGCTGATGACCTTGCAGAAGAGAGCTCCAGGCAAATATGGATCCTGAAGACAGATTGCAGAGGCCTATGAAAAGAATGCCTGACTGAATATTATTGTTTCCTCAAAATTTAGTGTAATTTTGAATTCATATTGATTCTCTTTCAAATCAGGGAGCAATTATTGTACACTTAAGCTTAAAAGAAATTAATTAAGAAGTCATGTTTACCATTTAAACAAAGTTATCAGATACTATATTTAGATGAACTTAAACTGCAGAGATGTTAAATCTTTCTTTATGTAGTATGTGCAGGGAAAAATTATATTATACCTGTATAAAGAAACTTGTTAAATCCAGACATTTGTGTATTTTGATTTATCATCTGGAAGAGAGTTTTAGAGTAAACAGAAGCCAAGTTCTGCTAGGTCGTGTCTATGAATATCAGTCTTTACATTTTCTAGAGTGGAGTGATTCAAAATAGTTGTGTTTTCTATAGATTGTCACTTTTTAACAATAGTTTGGCGTTTTTTGGTCTTTTAAGGTCTCATACAAATGTTTGCAAAAAAGAGTATTTACTTAACTATTTCTTTTCACTTAATTTTCTCCTGCCCCTGTCCTTGGCTGTAAGCGTGATTGTGTTTCTTCCTAATAAAATGAAGTGGGTGTGTCTCTGAGCTGTTTTCATTGTGAAACTTTTATTCTTTTGGTCCCAGATGTATTGCATTTCTTTGGCTTCTTCTAAACTTATGTAGCCTATGGAGCTATTTATCTGTCTGTTGTGATGGAGATGAGAGGAACATTTGGATTTCATTTAACTTCTTAGTTGCCATTGGAGGCAGTGGAATTTTTACTGGATAAAACGACAGACGCTTAGATTTCATCCTAATTGGAAGTTTGAATGTTTGGCATTGTCTTGTGTACATGCTAGCAATAAGGCATGAAAGATTAAAAATCTTGATTGATCTTATTAAAAATTCTTTTTTAGTCATTAAGCTTCTTGGTTGTAACTTAGGTTCTTCCAGTTGATTGTATTTGGTCTTAAGCTATAACAAACTGCTAAGGCAGAAGATAAGAATTGGATGTTCTCATTGATCATGTATACATCTTCCTGAAAGAGATTATTTAAATAGATGCCTAATAAATTATAGTACATTCTTACAATAGAATTCTATTTTGCCACTTAAAATGACACTATAAGGAAAAATTTATTACCACAAGGTGGTCTCTGCAATTTATTTTAAGGCAATAAAGGTAGTCACAAAATAGCATTTATAACATGTTCTCATTTTTGTTATCCATTTACCTGTGTATTTATGAATAGAAAAGAAAAGTCTGGAAGGATATATGGCAAAATGACTCTGAGTATTAGAAATAAGGGTGGCTTTCACTTTATTCCTAGTAACACTTATAGAGACTAAAAAGCAATAGTAATTTTAAAAGGAAAAACTGTTTTCTTAAAGAATTTTCAATGGAACTTTCATGTTTCTTAATTCTTTTTTTTTTTTTTTTTTTTTTTGCTTAGCTCGTTTGTACTTCATAGAGATATATCTGGAATGACAGAGAAAACAACTTCCCAACTGTGATTCATTTTGTAGAGGAGTCACATCACTGTTTGAACTTGTATTTAAATTACAATCAGAAAATACAGCTGATCATCAGGACTAGGAAATGAAGTCTGGATGGAGACTTCTAAGCAGGAATTAGAGTCCAAGCTTAGAATATGAAGTGAAAGAGAGTCAATCAGTCTATGAGTTAACCAAACTAGTGTCCAATTCCAGTCTTTGTAGGCAAGGTCAGACCACTGAGGAAACCTCAAGTTGAATCGATCAAGAAGCAAATATTCTCTGCTGAAAATCCAACAAGAATTGGGCAAGCCTCTAAAGTCAGCACAGTCTGGCAGGTTACATTGAAGATTCTGTGTTCATCAGTGAAGCTTGTCAGCCAGACCCTGCAAATGCCTGTCCCCTTCAACCACCGAAGCATGCCCTCTTTCACCTTTACCTTGCCATTAACACACTTTGGGAGAAAGGGTCTATAGGCCAGTTCAGTTTAGAATATTATAGCATTGCTTGAAACATATCAGGTTGATTGGTAAATATACTTTGCTATGAGTATCGTTTCTTTTTCAGTTTTTCTGGGAAAATATCTGTGGAGGCATTGCTGAAGAAAATTGCTTGTATTATGATCTGTCTGTAGGAGCTTTAAACAAAAAGTGGTTTTGTAAGATAAAACTATAAAAGTCAGTTGTAGTCATAGTAGTTTCAATGTGTAGATTTAACTTTGATGTAGACATTGAAGGATGTGAGGATGTTAAAAAAAAAAAAAAGAGCAAGACTGGCAAATATCAGAAAATGTAGTGTTGACCAGCTAAGTTGGATTTAGGTTAATGGAATATTCTTTGAAACCATTTAAAAATGTAATTACATAGATGAATCTTACAAACATCTTGAGTGAAAGAAGACCCTAAATAATGTATTACAATATCGTTCCACTCACATGCAGTTCAAAAACCAAACTGTATTGTGTTTGGGATACATGTAAAAGTGGTAAAACCATGAAGGAAAGAAAAGAAGTCATTTTCCTTAAAGTAACGATAGTGAGACCTCCTGGAGGAGGGAGGGGCATGTGACCCGGAAAGGGCATACAGGGGTCCCAGACTGCTGACCGTGCTCTGTTTTTTGACCTGGATGGCAGTTATGCAGGCGTTTCCTTTATAATTAGTTGTTATACTGTAGATTGATGTCTTAGCATTTTCCAAATCGATTATATTTTCCAATAAAAAGGCTTTTAAGAGGATAAAATGACTATCATAGTGAGTGTGTATTATTCGGTCTGAGATGTAAAGGGTTTCTAAGTTTGTGGGGCTGGTTTGTGTCCCCTGCAAAGTTCACGTGTTGAAGTGCCAACACCTTGTAATGTGACCTTAGCTGGAGGTAGGTTTATTAAAGAGGTAATGAAGTTGGAAAGAGGTCATTAGGGTGGGCCCTAATCTGATATAACTGGTGTCCTTATAAAAAGGGGAAATATGGGCAGAGGGACATGCACAGAGGGAAGACTATGTGAGGAGACATAGGAGAAAAACTGCCACCTATAAGCCAAGGTGAGGGAAGAGCAGATTCTTCCCTCACAGCCTCAAGAAGGAACCAACCCTGCCAACACCTCAACTGTGGGCTTCCAGCCTCCAGAACTGTGGGAAAATACATTTCTGTTGTTTAAGCCACCCAGGCTGTGGTATTTCTTATGGCAGTCCTAACAAAGTAACAGTTCAGAAGACTGACAAACATTTTATCTTTTAGTCAGTGGATTTACTTATTACAATGACCTGTTTTGGGGTTTTTCACAGTAGAGCAGGTGCAGTTAGCGTTCCCATGTGACTCAGGAATTTCTAATTAAAGTGATTGAAGGCTGGGGGCAAGGATGTAGTTTATCCTCAAGTCATCCAGCTTTTGTTTAACATAATAGTTATCTAATTATCTTTCAGAGCCCTGACTATTTTTTTGGTGTTTTTTTCTCTTTTTGTAAGCATCTGTATTAGGTAAGATTAGTGGATTTATTTTTTCTTTTTCTTCTGTTTTTTTTTTTTTTTTTT
>NW_016804595.1:611312-616706 GCF_001698545.2 Rhinopithecus bieti | reverse complement strand
TTTTTTTGAGATGGAGTCTTGCTCTGTTGCCCAGGCTGGAGTGCACTGGCACAATCTTGGCTCACTGCAACCTCCACCTCCTCAGTTCATGCTATTCTCCTGCCTCAGCCTCCTGTGTAGCTGGGATTACAGGCAGGCAAACACCACAGCTGGGCTAATTTTTGTATTTTTAGTATAGATAGGGTTTCAACGTATTGGCCAGGCTGGTCTTGAACTCCTGACCTCAAGTGATCCACCCGCCTTAGCCTCCCAAAATGCTGGGATTACAGGTGTGAGCCACTGTGCCTGGCCCATAGTGGATTTCTTATTGGTGTTACTTAAGCAATGAGTTGCATTTGTATTAAAATCATCCAGGCTGTGAAGAAGACCTCACTCGAATTCCCTCAGGTGATGAGAGTTGCCCAGGGAAGAGGTCCCCCAAGTGATGTCTTATAATATGATTCCACTCAGTTGCCCCTCAGTTGCTGGTATAGAGATGAGTTTCCTCACTGACCGTGAAACTGGATATGATCATGTGATGAAATCTAGCCAATGGGGAAAATCTAGCCATTTCCCTTCCTGCTGACTAGGAGATGGTGAGACTTGAAACAGCCACCTGGAAGTAGAAGTGGAAGCCCTTCCTGTGTCTTGCTTACCTCTTGACTGTTAAATGTGAAGCATAAATATTGCTCCTGTTCAAGCCACCTTACTTCTTGGTTTCTGTGTGGTGGCACCTGAATCTATATCCACAACTAATATGCACCACTAGTTAGAGGCAGGTGAAAACTATATTATCCTACCAACACCCCCACCCTCGGACATGAAAGCAAATCTTTATTTGTAAGAGGACACAAAAGTACACCTACAACCTATTTTGTAAGTTTGATAGAGTCTATGACTCTGCCCTTTTAGGTGTTCCTTGCATTGTTTAAGAGGTTCACGTGGGGGAAATATGAAGTTTTATATTATAAAGGTAGGATTCAGTTAAACTTACAGTTGGCCTTGGACAGCCAGAACCTTCCATCTGAATTGTGCCTGAGTGCAATATCCCTCCTAGGGTGCTGTTCTTGAGTCCAGCCTTCTGAACATGCCAGGTTGTAGCCCGTCATGGAATGCTGGGGTGCCCCTGAAGTATTTCTAGTCAATTCACAAGTCTTGAACATCTCAGATTTTAACAATAAAAACCCATTTATTTATTTCTGATATCCATTTTGGTAACTGAGAACTTCAGCTCTTTACTAGAGGTAAAGATAGCAGAAAACTTTAAGAGACAGTAGCCGTTTCTTAATGTGGCCCTTTTATTAACTGAATCTTCATACTATATTGTAGATGAAGTTTCAGGTCACATAACAGTGGCTGGTTGTACTTTCCCGATGCTTACTTCAGCTTCTTTCTGTGCCTTTTCCTTCTCCTCTTTCTCCGCAGTTGTATGTGCTCTTTTCTCTCTAGTGTCCTCATAGCTTTTACTTATTCTTGGCCTCTCCTGCTTTAGAGTTTCAGTTTCTACTTTCTCTTTTTTTGCTGTCCTTCTCCCATATGACAGCTCTCTCTGTACGAATTGCGTTCAAATGCTCTGAAAAAGAATCTTGTTGTGTTGCCTAATCACGTTCAGGACAGTTTATCACCCATGGGGTTGAACTCTCATGCCTGACCACCTTGAAGCCAGTGGTCTTTCTCATGCCCAGTCCAGAGCTGAAACCTTTAGGTAGGTCAAGCACCAACCTTGATCCAGATAGTTGTAGCCAGTGTTGCAGGATACATTTCGCAAAGGTTGATAACTTGTGCACCATAAACTGTTTCTTAAAGGGAAGTCACACACCAGATTTCTAAGTCTTCTCTCCAATACTTTCCTTGATGCTTGAAACCAAACAATGACATAAAAGCCACAAGCCAGATATTCTGGTAAAATTCTGACAAGTTTAGTTAATTAAATCCATTTGACTAATGTTTACAGAGCATCTGCTAGACACTGTGCTAGTCATGAAATCCTCTGAAGTCTATTAGGGTAGACATGCAAAGAAATGATGACAAAGGTTTGAGGAGAGAACTAATTGCTTCTCTTTGTGGCTTGGGTTAATTAAGACAAGGAGCTGGAAAGTGGCACTAAGGGGAGGTCCTCAAAGAATCTAACCACAGACAGGAGTTGTGCCTATAAGGAAGAAACTTTCATTTGCATAAAAGGTAGCTGTAATAGGAGCTAAACTTGCAAACATGCACTTTTATCTTGTCCGGTGAATTTCTTATAGTGGTGAGCATAAACAACTCCTTGTGTTCGAAATGATGTGAGTTTAAAGAACTCACCTTCATTAAAGTATGAGCGATGTGTTCTCTGTAATTGAAAATGTCATCAAAGATACAGTCAAAGATATATACTTGGAAACTATTGAATATGTCATTTTGCTACCGTAAGTGATTTTTTGATGCCAGAATTCACCGGAATGAATTCATTGCATTTAATTTGGAGGAATTGAGTTCTCTTGGGCAACATAGAATTTTATAATCTATTAAGTGGTTTTCAATTACTCTCAGTACTTGGGACCAAGTGATGCATCCTCTTAAGAACTTGGAAACAGGGAAAATCTGATTGCTCTCTGAGAGTTAAATTTTAAAGTTATTGTGTAATGGAGCAGAGACAGACAGACTTGCAGGCCTGCCAGAGCTGACTAAATGTAAGAGCATGGTTTCAGAGGACTGTGTTAGTGGCAGGTGCGCTTGGTTAGGTGTCAGAGCAATATGCCTAAGGATGATCCCTGGCCTGCCCTGATGTAAATGCTTTCAACTAATGCTGATCAAATATTCAAATCATATTACAAACTCCCCTTAGCCAGTTCCATTTTCCCTATCAAAACTCTCATCTATTAATCAGGACTTTTTGTTTGCAAGAGATAGATACAAACCCACCTTGAAGTGGCTTAAGTAAAAAGGGAATTCATTGCCTCTTATTAATGAAAAGTTCAGGAGGTACCTTGGTCTCAGGCATGGCTTGACTCTGATGTAAAGTGATGTTGTCGGGCTATGGCTGTCTCCATTTCTTCTTTCTGCTCTCCTGTTGGGCTTTCAGTCAATGCTCTCTCCTTGATATGGCCCTCAGTGTGTTCCAGCTCATATCCTTACCCTTTAGCAATCTGACTAATTACTGAGACTGGCCAGTCCTGGAACATGTGCCCACCCAACCATCTAAACTGTAAGTTCTCATCATGGGTGATGAGTGGTTGCCACAAGTAAAATTTTGTGATTTTTGTAAGAGGGAATAGATTTGAACAGGCAGACATTGCAGGTTTTCTCTGTCATTCTATTATTTGATTTCCATGTGATGCGCTTACAGGAAGCAGAGTTTTTCCCTGTCAGTGAATACATTGGCATTCTTTGTGTTTGGGTATGTGGGATCACACACACACATATCCACACACCCACTCACATGTAGATCTTATGAGTTTCACTAAAGTGAGCTTGCCCTTGAGAGAGGGGTCTACTCAGAATGTGGCAACTCACGGGATTCCTAAGCTTCCCTGGCTAAGAAGCAAAGTCTGAACTTGAGCAAAGCAAGGTATGAGGTTTGAGGTCCTGTGGGGCCTTTTTTCCTTTGCTGTTCCCTCTTCCCCCAGCCCCTGTTCTTTGCTGTTGAATTCCCACACAGATTACCACACTGTGTGGTGGTATGCCAGTTTTTTAAAAGGGCGTGGCAACAGGAAGATGGAATTGCCACAACTGATTGGACCTGTCATCTGGCCAGCTTTGTGTTTAATAGAAATACTCTCCAGGGACCTGTGATTTGACTTGCTGTTTGAGAAGTAGCACCATTATTTATCCCATTCTTACATCATGCTGTGCAAATGACTTGGGTTGAAATTCATTTCTCAGAAATGGCGGTACCTGTGGAATTGTGAGGTAGTTTTGCAACAGTGGGCTGAGACTTTCCAGCAATGCTCAGCTGGAATGGTTACAGCAGTCAGGCATTGGGGAATCATAGATATACGCTGTGAAAGGAGAGGGGATGGCTGTTCAGGTCTTGCCCGTCTGTCTCTCCCTTTCCTTTCCTTTTCACACTGAAGGACTCATGTTTCTTAGCTCAAGGACAAATGGGACCTCACTAACCACTCTAGCCTGCCTTTCAGGGGCTCATGAGGTTGAGGAAGGGGAGCCAGCTTGAGTTGGGCATGTGGTCCTGCTAGAGGCTGGGCTGGAGGCATGCCATCCCACAGAGGCCTGTGTGGGGACTTGGGGTAAGAGCAAGGCCACACTTCTGGTCTTGATCGGAGTGAAGCTGTGTCAATTCTTCTGAGGAAAACTGGTTACTCTCCTTAATGCTGGCTGTAGTTTTTATAGTGCCTGCTTTGAGAGCTGCCTGAGGTAGTCACTTTGCCTCCTTCATCTTTGTATCCGCTTTACCTAGCAGAGTCCCGGAATGTGGAAACATGGGGCTGCCTCATGGGTAGATGAATTGAATGCCCTGAGAATGCTGCCTCAGCCTCTCTAGATACTTTATTATCAATTTACCTGTCTTTCTAAGAAAAGTTCCTGGCTGGGTGCAATGGCTCACACCTATAATCCCAGCACTTTGGGAGGCCTAGGCGGGCAGATCACAAGGTCAGGAATTCGAGACCAGTCTGCCTAGCATGGTGAAACTATGTCTCTACTAAAAATACAAAAAATTAGCCGGGTGTGGTGGCCCATACCTGTAATCCCAGCTACTCGGGAGGCTGAGGCAGGAGAATTGCTTGAACCCAGCAGGCAGAAGTTGCAGTGAGCCAAGGTCGCGCCACTGCACTCCAGCCTGGGCGACAGAGCGAGACTCCATCTCAAAAGAAAAATAAAAAAGAAAAAAAGAAAAGTTTCTAAACCATGCCTTAGAATATGAACAGCAGCACACAAGGTTGATTACATACTAAGAAGGATGGCAACATTAAAGTTAAATTTTTGTAATTACCTCTGCTTCTGCACATCTATAATAAGATCAATAATTTAACATTTGTGTATGGCATTTTACATTGAATATATAATTATATGCACATTTACAAATACATTAAAAATACATTATAGTATTTCCAGATTTGTCTTTCTGGGTAGGCCTTTAAAATGTATCTTGAATGTTTTGTGTAGGAAATATATATATTTTTAATTCTAAGAAGTTGCAGGCATCTAAATATGTGACACTTCACTTGTAGATTTGTACTTAACTGAACTATTGATGTCTAAAATATTTTCTGACTATAGCAATATTTGATTACTACATAGAATCTGGAAAATATGAAAAGGCATAAAGAAAAAATAAAAATCACTGAAATGCCACCTCCCAGTGATAGCAACTGCTAATATTTGACAAACTTGCTGTTGTCCTCTTTTCCTTTCTGTGTGTGTATTACAACTGAATTTTGAGGCCTGATTTTATATATATTAGATATATATAATACCTAT
>NW_016804595.1:579167-610913 GCF_001698545.2 Rhinopithecus bieti | reverse complement strand
ATATCATTAATATATAAATATATAATATATAGCTATCTATATCTATAGATATATATTACACATAGGTATATATTAGATATATCTATATCTATGTATAGGTATATATTAGATATATCTATATCTATGTATAGGTATATATTAGATATATCTATATCTATGTATAGATATATATGAGATATAATACCTATATTTTATTAGATATATATTAGATATATAGATATATAGAGAGATAGATATGTCTTTCTCTGTGTATCCCTGTATCTATCTAGATATATTTATATATATGCACATATAGATCTTTGTATCCTGCATTTATATTATTTTCATACCCACCTGCTTCTATACATGGACTGTCCCTAGAAGCAAACAGAAGAATCTGTTAACAGTGGTTGCTTCTGGGAGAGGAATGGGTGGCTGACAGAAAAGGGTGTAAGGGAGACTTTTCAATATTTACCATCTTATTGCCTTTGAATGTTGTACCATGTGCATATGTTACTTTTCTAAAATATGAATAAACTATCTAAAATTGTGCTAGGAGCAATTTCCCATGTCAGTAGGAACTTTTCAATACTTGAGTTTTAACTGCAGCTTATTTTTCTTAATGTTTATTTTTCATGTCATTTGGTTTTCCAGCGTTGGGTTTGCCTTTCTCTATGTCCAGTGTGGTTTTAATTCTAGTTCTTTTGTTCTTCTCTCTTGTTTACCGTACTTTTTTAAAATGTGTGCCTTTGTCTTTTTTTTTTTTTTCCTGAGACAGAGTCTCACTCTGTCGCCCAGGCTGGAATATAGTGGCCCGATCTCAGCTCACTGCAACCTCCGATTCCTGGGTTCAAGCAATTACTCCTGCCTCAGCCTCCTGACTAGCTGGGACTACAGGTGTGCACCACCACGTCTGGCTAATTTTTGTATTTTTTTAGTAGAGACGGGGTTTCTCCATGTTGGCCAGGCTGGTCTCAAACTCCTGACCTCGTGATCCACCTGCCTCAGCCTCCTGCAGTGCTTGGATTACAGGCATGAGCCACCGTGCCCAGCACCTTTGTCTTTTTTTTTTTTTTTTTTTTTGAGACGGAGTCTCACTCTGTCACCCAGGCTGGAGTGCAGTGGCATGATCTCCGCTCACTGCAAGCTCCACCTCCCGGGTTCACGCCATTGTCCTGCCTCAGCCTCCCGAGTAGTTGGGACTACAGGCGCCCGCCACCATGCCCAGCTAATTTTTGTGTATTTAGTAGAGACGGGGTTTCACCATGTTAGGCAGGATGGTCTTGGTCTCCTGACCTAGTGATCCGACTGCCTCGGCCTCCCAAAGTGCTGGGATTACAACCTTTGTCTTTTTTTATGTTACATTTCATTTCTTTTCAGTTTGTCCTGCTATTTATATATTTACCAAATGTAAAAGTAAAATTTCTTTTTTTCTGCAATTATTCCTTTAAATAGTTCTTGCATACTATTGAAAATGTTGTACCTTTTTCTGAAAAGGTGTTCAGGTGTTGGAAGGAGTTTGTTTTAAGAGATAGAGTCCCTCTGCATTTGGACTTGTAGTTTTGGAATGAAAGCAAAAGAAAACTTTTAAATGTTTTCTTATAGGGATCTTTAAACATAACCAATCAGTTAAAGCAGAGAGTCATGAAAGGTGATTAAATTATTCTTTATGCACACTCACTAATCTTTTGATATAAAACTGAGGTCTTCTCTTTGAGCCTGCATCTGCTAATTTGAGTTCCTCTGGGATTTCTTGCAGAAGCCATACCCATAAGCCTTCCTTCATGCTTTCCTCATTAGAAAAAGGACTTAAAGCCTCTTGGGAAGCAATCTGAGATAAGATTTCTTCTAGAATTTTAAGATTTCTCCCAATCCTCTAGCCATTCTGAATTTGACAGAAGTATTTTTAGTTACCTGCCTTTTACTAAATCTTTCCAGAACATCTAACTTGGTTTCCATAGATATAATCACTTTTCTTTTGCTCTCAAATTTTGTGGTTTACATAATATAAAATTATACAATTAAATTACATAATATTAATTATGTTACATAATTGCATAATTACAATAACAAGTAGAGCTGGCATAAAGAGGTTTGTTAACAAATACAGTTGGCTTTTGAGGGCAGCCAACCCAGCTGATAGGTACAGAGGTGCACAGGCAGCCTGCAGAGCCACTCCTAGGAGGTCCAGTGGGTATCACTCAGCATATCTTATGGTCTTACAGAGGAAATGAAGAGCATTGGTGGTTTGGGTGGTTGGTTAGTGAAGGTTAACTTGGATGAGGTTTTGTTTTTTTTTTTTTTGAGATGGAGTCTCACTCTGTCGCTCAGGCTGGAGTGCAGTGGCACGATCTCAGCTCACTGCACGCTCTGCCTCCAGGGTTCATGCCATTCTCTTGCCTCAGTCTCCTGAGTAGCTGGGACTACAGGCGCCCGCCACCACGCCTGGCTAACTTTTTGTATTTTTAGTAGAGACGGGGTTTCACTGTGTTAGCCAGCATGGTCTCGATCTCCTGACCTCATGATCTGCCTGACTCAGCCTCCCAAAGTGCTGGGATTACTGTGCTCGGCCTGAATGAGGTTGATAAGGGAATTTGTAGTATAAAGATACTGACTGATAGAAGGGAACATTGGTGGATGGTTTTATATTTAGTCTCTTGGCAAGATGCTACATTTACAAGTTTGCTTTGTTTTTTCTTTCTAGTTCTTGATAATCACGTTCTCTGTCATCAGTAAATAGGATGAACAGCCATTTCTTTGTATGATTATCCTGTGGAGAAAGTGTAGTGATTAAAAATACTGTGCTTACTCATAGTGATTCCTATTTATTATATTGGAAAAAATATATGGTAAAAGAAGATGATGTTTGAAATTTAGATTCCTGATCAGGTGCAGTGGCTCATGCATATAAACCCAGAGCTTTGAAGTAGGAGGAATGCTTGAGGCCAGGAATTCAAGACCAGCCTGAGCAACATAGCGAGGCCCCGTCCTTACAAAATATTAAAAAATTAGTCAGGCATGGTGTTGTACTCTTGTAGTCTCAGCTACTTGGGAGGTTGAGGCAGGAGGATGCTTGAGCCAGAAGTTCAAGATGACAGTGAACTGTGAGCTATGATCTTGCCACTGGACTCTAGCCTAGGTGACAGAGTGAGATCCTGTCTCTAAAAATAAAATAAAAAAAAAAGAAAGAAAAAGAAATTTATATTCCTTAGACACAAATACCCCTTTCTTACTTGATTATTAAATTCTGATCTATGTCATTGACATTAACAGATTTTTCTAGGGGAGTAATTTAAAGATTGATAAGTAAGTCATTAATAAGTAGAACAACTACTTGCTCTTTCAGTTTTTAAAAGTTTAAAGGAGTAACACTCATGATGATAAAATATTTATTAAAAAAGTTTTAATCTTTTTTCCCCCGAAAATTGTATTGAGGGAAAAGTACAAAACATTTGCAGTACAGTATTTACAGTCACAAGTTGTAGTGAATGAATTCCCAAAAATATAGTACAACTCAAGTTGACTTATCTTGTTACATTAAAAAGCCTAGTTCTGTCAAAGTAGTTCAGACAGTACGTACTTTGTGCTCCAACTGTACCTACTTACAAACAAAGTGACTGCTCATTCATCTGCTGCCCTAAATAGCTTGGGAAACATCCCTACCTTTTTACATGGGAAAAACAAAACAGAAGATAATATCAGTTTTGGAATTCTCTGTAATTAAATAAGGCATATTCATGTACCACATATCCTTGCAGTGCTCAGAGGTAGCCTCTTCACTTTATATTTTTAAAAGTGGTAAAATTCCTTTTCTTTTGTGCTATTGAACCTATCTTATATTCAGATTCTCTCAAGCACTAATAAACAAAATACTTATTTGGTTGAGGAAGATTTAAGGCAAGTTCAAGCCCTTCCAAAGGGACTGTCATGTGAGTCTACTCACCCATTTTTGCTACACATAAAAGTATTTGTTTTCTTTTTTTCTTTTGAGACAGAGTCTCGCTGTGTTGCCCAGCCTGGAGTGCAGTGGGGTGATCTGGGCTCACTGCAAGCTACGCCTCCCGGGTTCATGCCATTCTCCTGCCTCAGCCTCCCCAGTAGCTGGGACTACAGGCGCCCCCCACCACGCCCGGCTAATTTTTTATGTTTTTAGTAGAGACGGGGTTTCACCGTGTTAGCCAGGATGGTCTCGATCTCCTGACCTCATGATCCGCCCGTCTCGGCCTCCCAAAGTGCTGGGATTACAGGTATGACCCACCGCACCCGGCCCACGTAAAAGTATTTGTTTATTGACTAACATTTTACGGAACATTGTCACACGTTTCCTGACATGTAAGCCTTACCGTTTCCTGTGAGGAAGGATGGGAGGGAAGAGTTCCCTCATTTCACAGATTTGTAAAAATGAGTCTCAGAGGTTAAGTGATTTTGCCTGAGATCCTATAGGGCCTGAGCGCCCCAGACAAGAACTTAGGAGTGTTCAGAGTTTTTCCACCAAACTATCTTTAGTCTGGGCTTAAGACTCCAGGGCACTTCTGGACTTCTGCCACTATTCATGCCTGTTGGGCAATGGTTCCTTACTTTTAGCACTAAAAAAGTTGAATGGAGTCTTCCCTTTCTGACCACCACTTCTCGCTGTTGGAAGCACTTGGTGTCTTTTTTTCAGGGACATTTAGGAAACCCTTATTTTTTCCTCTTTGAAAGAGTACTTGAGCTCCGAGGAAACTGCTGTGGTGGTGCGTTGATTGGTAGAGAGGAGGCAGCTGGTTCCTAGGTGACTGCTAAGCTTTTATGACTGGTGAGTTTTGATCAGCAGCCTGCCAGCTATCCTTGCTGTCTTATCACCGGAGCTGTCCTTCGTATAAAATGAAGGTACCTGGGAGAAAACCTATACGAGCAAAATAAAATTGTCAGAACATGTTGGCTCATGAGACTAGTTATAGTTTTTAAAACTGAAAGTTTTTAATAAGACAAGTCATTTTTTTCTGACATACTCAAGGCTGGGTATAGAGGGGCACTGGCTAAGTCTGGGACTAACCAAACTCGAGGGTGGCTTCCCCGATACAAGACTGATCTAAGCTGCCTTCCTAAATCTCCCAAAAATGTACTGTGGGACAGGAGTGTAAAGAACTTTCCCGAAACCTCTCTGAGGACTGCTAAGTGTGGGGTACCTTTTACGCTGCCAGAATGAATGTAGGGCTGCTGCGCCAGCTAGCATATTACCCTTTTTACTGCCCCCACCGCAGTTCAGTGTTTGCCAAAGTGTGATCCAGAACTGCTTGTATCACAGAATCTCTTGGGGCAGGGCCTGGCGTTCTTAATTTTAAACAAGCTCTCCAAGTGCTCAGTATACTCTAAAAATTGACAGCCACTGGCTCCTTTATCACTTTCCTTGTTTGTCTTTATCAGAAAAAGTGGAGGATATGCCTCAGGTCAAATCGTTTTGTGGAAGGAGGTGGGGAGGTTACAGGGGAGCAATCTTTGTAAGTTAGAGAAACGACAATGGAGGTACTTGACTGTCTCTGGGACTCCTTTGTCTTTCTGTTGAGTACGAGTGTTACAGGACAGGGGTCCCGATCCAGACCCCAAGAGAGGGTTCTTGGATCTCCCACAAGAAAGAATTCAGGGCGAGTCTGCAGTGCAAAGTAAAAGCAAATTTATTAATAAAGTATAATGGTGAAAGGACAGCTACTCCATAGACAGAGTAGGAGGTTCCCTAGATACAATGCTGGTATATATAGGGAGATGGGCTCTGCTACAAGGGTTTGTGATAAAGGATTAATTTTCTCAATTACTGTATTTTGCAAGCATCAATATTATTATCTTTAAAGAAAAATTAGGAATGCCTTTGTTCTCCAGATATCGGGATATCTGGACACTCCCAAGTCTGGGTCTGTTTAGTAAACATTATTAATTTGTTCCCTTAACCATAAACATCTAGAGGCTAGGAATACCTGACTTTCTGAGAATGTAGCCCAGCAAGTCTCAGCCTCATTTTCCTAGCCCTCACTCAAGATGGAGTTGCTCTGGTTCGAAAGCCTCTGACACCAGTACCTTTCAGCCACACCTCAGCCTCCCCTGTTCTCCGTCCTGGTTCATGCCGTCCCTGGTTTTCTAGACATGTTTTCATAATTATAATCATCTGTGCCCTGTCTGGTCTGCTTGGCAGGCCAAGAGCTTTGCTGCCTCCTGATCTCCAGCTTCAATTGAATTAGAAACGTTTTGAATGTAGCTCGCTGTTCTCTGGGTTGAATGTTTAAATTCCTCTTGGATTTACTGGCTTCCATCACGAGGCTTTCCATCTTCCCACCTCCCACCCTGTCCCCATACGTGGAAAGCACATTCTCAGTTTCCACACAAGTTTTCCCAGTATCCCAAAAAGCTTTGTCAGTTTTCTGTTTATCTTTAGGAGCACATTTTCCTGGAAACTCTATTGTAGTGTTTAGATGTTCAGGTTCTTCCACCAAAGCGCTTTCACCACATATGGTACTGAATTGTTCTTTCCTAGGAGCAGGAGGCCTGAGATATGGAGAGAGAAGGAAGAAGAATAGCTTTCTTCCTTCTTCCTAGGATGAAAATGATTTTAGGCAAAATTGAACAGAAAGGAATTGGTTTTCGCCCCTGCTTTCTTTGTACTAATTTCATCTTTCCTGGCCTCCTATGTTTGAGATTAGATGATTAAGCCATGAGATGTGGGTGATTTGTGTCCCTAGTGAATTTGGGGAGCTTTGGACTTGCTCAGTTACAGTGGCTGCTGTCTTTCATCCAGCACAACCACTGATGCAGCCATCAAAGATCAAATGAGTTGCGGTGGCCTTCTAACTTGGTGTGTTGATGCTCAGTTTGAGTAGCTCAGTAGCCTTTTAGCAGATTAATGATGGGAGTAACTGATTCTGTGGCTCTCAGCCACTAGTCCAGAGAGTTGGATTATGTGCTTCTGAAGATTATTTGCTGGGTGACTTTTTGAGATCTACAATCTCCTTTTTTCCTTCAAGCTGGAGGTTAGTCCTGGGAGGGGGTCTAGGAACAAAATAGCAGACTCTAGTGGTTATCAAGAACAAGAGTTTTTAAAAATTGCTTCTTTGCTTGTCAGTAGAGGTATTTTGAAGGTTGGTGGGAGCAGAGATACATAGGCAGCGGGAGTTCTGTGAGGCTGAGCATGCCAACTTTTAGTATCTGTGGGCTTTAGATACATCCTCTGGAAAACAAGTGTCCACTGACATTTCTAATTTTCCAGCTCTCTCATGTAGTCCAGTGGCTTTTACAGTAGTCCCTTATGTAGAATACTGTCACAGCTATTACAGTTCAGAGTGGCAAACCATGCACCTAGGTGTACCAAGAAAATTAATGAACTCAGAAGTTCTTTAAAGCCAGAGGGTCCCATCCCATGTGTTTTTATAGGAGCATCAAAGTGTTTACAGCTCAGGTTACTTGTCCACGAGATCTATTAATCATCGGCTTGTTCAGTGTGTCCTTCATGCCCACCCTTGGCCATTTAGAAAAATTGGTATTTATTTTCCAAAACCTTGAGTTTTTAGGAAGTCATATAAGTCCTAAGGGCACACATTACCTTTCCAGGTTGTTCTAAAGTGCTCCCAAATTATTTAGCCTCTATCAACCATTTTTTTCCCTCTGTGGTTCTTTGATAGATGTTAGAGTGGAAAGCAATCTGATTGTATTTTTCATAGTCTTGTGATCCCCCTGGAGGTAGTTAGATTTTTTTTTTTTTTAACACATAATACTTGTTAACTCAGATCTCTAATTGATGACATCTCAGGCAATGTATCATAACAAAATGAGCCATTTCAAACATTCTAGACAAAAGTGAAGGGAAAACATAAAATAATTTATGGCAGTTTGTCCCTGGAGTCTCTTCTTCTAAATTGTTTCTGCTTTCTCTAACTTTATTTTTGCTAGTTTTGAGCTCATAGCACCTCTGCATTTCCAAGGTGACTATGATGATTTGGGATCGATGAGAAGATGGTAAGGTAGAGAATATCCAGGACTATTATGTACCTGTTTAGGTTTGACTGTGCCACAGACATTAGACCCAGAAAGGTATGTGGTAAGGGGATAAGGGATTTTGATGCAGCATGCTCACTTATAGGATCTAAGTGCAGTGTGCTTCAGCCTTATAATTAAATTGCCTTACAGTTTGCCTTTAGCAAGTCCCTTATCTTTTAATATGTTATCCAAGGCATTATACCAAGCTCACCACTCTAACCGTTGCATGTAAATTTGATGTGGTGTGGTATTACATTTTTAACATTGATGTATTTGGAATCTTGTCCTTTTCTATGCATTATGTTTGAAGCGGCGCTTAAGAAATAACAAAACTAGCATGGTAAACAGGCTGCAGTTCTCACAGTGGTGGCAAGGATCCACCCACATCTAGTTTAGTACTGATCTTGATTTTGTGTTTCTTCATTTGGAGTCTTTGCCAGCTTTATGAATACAGGACTGATTTTCACAAACTGGGAAATCTATTTTTTTCTCTTATGGGAGTGTTGTGAAAAATGAAACTGATGAAGCTTTAAATATGAGTTTTAGGGGCTAGCATTTTACCAGTTGAAGGAGAGTGAGTTTTTTTTTTTTTTTTTTTTTTTTTTTTTTTGTTATATTGAAAATTTGTTTTCTTGCTAGTCATTTTGTTGTGCAAATCGGTATAGATTGAAGGGGACATACATTAGTTGGGGAATTAGCCACTTTGTTAAGTTAGTATTTGCTGTTTCAAAAATTTCTCCATTAAGATGTGGGGAACTAAGTGGGAATTGAAATAGGACTTGATTTTGGTATCTTGGGCTTGCAGTGAGACGCCTACCCTACCCTGCTCATTCTAGTCAGCCACGCCCTGCCAGGTGAAGCCACTGGAGTAGGCAAAGCAAGCAGCATCTTGTTTCACAGTAGAGACTGACAATGGAAGTGCTTTCTGAGGCCGGAGCAGGCGATTGTGTTAAGCAGGTTCTTGGGTGCTACTTTTAGCTCTTTGAAAAATTTATATCTCAAAGCCCCAGCTCTCCCTTCTGCGTCACAGCAGCTGGCCTACATTTACCAGAATATGCAGACTCTCTTCTGATATTTATGGGAGATGGAGTGAGGCATCAGAGACTAGAAGAAAATTCAGCTATCATTTCAACCCCGTTCTCATTTCTGAGGCTGAAAAGATTCTTCCATGCTCCTTAGGCTATATATTATTTAAAGAGGAGAAAAGTAACAAATTCCTCCCTAGTGTTTTTCACACTCAATGAATTGAGATCTCAGAGTTCATTGCTACTAATAATTTATACCTGTTTATTAATACTGACATAGGAGTAGTTTAGTGCATGAGGCGGGAAGGGCTACATAATTGAAGAACAAGACAGAGTAAAGTTTTTTTTTTTTTTTCCTGCACAAAGACAGGAGGCCCTGACATACACTGAAGACTCATTTACAGTAAGACTGAAGCTTTCCTGTGGTCAGGAAATACTTCTGTGAAATAGAACTATAAATACCCGATCTTGTAAAGGATGCTAAAGTTATACATACTACTTTCAAATTGTCTGGTCTCATTTAGTTTAGACACAAAGTTGGGACTTCTTAGAAGATACATATTATCAGTGAAAGCAAATGAATCAGGATTCCAGAAATAGTGTGCAACAATAAATCAGGGAGCAGCAACGGAAAAACAAATCAAATCCCCAGTCCAGCTGACAGCTCATGAACAGTATCAAAGTAGCAGATGCACTAGGTGAGGTGGTTCATAGCAATGAGGGTATAAATTATGTACAATAATTATTTTCCAAAAGGCTAGTATTATATTTTAGTCCCAAGCAAAATTTGATTTCTTTTTCTTGATACAAAGTGAAATGGAAGCAGTTGTAAAGCTTTCATCTTACACACTTAATTAAGTTCTCGAATCTAGCATTGACCTTATAACTGTTTTATAGTGAGATAAGTTGAGCCAGAAAAAAATCAGGCTGGTTTAAGGTGACAGTAACAGAACTTCTTGTCTAGTTAAACATGTTGTTAATGGAAAATAAAGAATGAAATTACACCTATATATTCCTTTTCCAGTGTCATGGACAAGGATACATATGATTTTGCTGAGATTAAGGAATAGAAGCTCTTCCATCCTGCAGCCTGCAAACTGAAGGGGAAGGCAGAAGGGTGGAGAAAGGATTGAGAATTAGATAAAAGAAACACACACACACACACACACACACACACACACACACACACACACACAAGATGAGTAGTCTCTTGGCTGCTGTGATTCAAAATAATTTAAAGGGCAAGTTTCATTTGTGGTGGTTGAGGTTGCTTCCTGTTATGGAAGGGGCTGTATCCAACATCAATAATAAACATTTATATGCTAGAAACTTAACACTGGAAATAGATAGAGGTCATTGGTTGCTAATTCGTAATCAACATAGGGATCTTTGCTACAGTTTCTCTACAGAGGTTAAGATTACCTGTTTGAACATTTTCATAGCATTATTATTTGTAAGTTCACCAAAAGATCAGCTGGCCAATTCCTGGTTACCACAAATAATTAAAACATAGTAGCTAAGCATCTGTTTTGGTCTTAAAACAAACATGACTAAGATACAGTTGCAATCTTATTTAAGGTAAGAATAGTAAAGGGATATTCAGTTGGTCTCCACACCAGAAAAATTACATGGTATGGACCTAAAAAATATTAGTATGATAGCTGAAGAAACTGTATGTTATCTGACTTTCTTCAACTTCCTTCCCCAAATATTTTGAATGTATTTTCTTAATAAGATATCTTGGGGAGCAACCTAGACAGAAGAGTTCACTGAGCCATGCTAAGTTATGCCAAATTTGTCTGTCCTGCCTCCTCCTCCTCTTTTCCCCACCTCTTTGCTCTCCTTCTCCTTACTAGTGTTACTGTAAGTAAAATAAAATAATTTAAGCAATAAATATAGATGATAGCAAAGTAGTTGATAAGATCTTTCCAGAGGTCATTGTAGCCAGCATGGAGGAATGTGCCCTGGAAGATGGTAATTTTTTTAAAAAAATATTAACTTATATTCCCTATTGCACATACTATTTTTTAAATTATTATATTTTAAGTTCTAGGGTACATGTGCAGAATGTGCAGTTTTATGACATACATATACACATGCTATGGTGTTTTGATGCACCCATCAGCCCGTCACCTACATTAGATATTTCTCCTAATGCTATCCCTCCCCTAGACCCCTACCCTCTGACAGGCCCCAGTATGTGGTGTTCCCCTCCCTGTGTCCATGTGTTCTCCTTGTTCAACTCCCACTTATGAGTGAGAACATGTGGTGTTTGGTTTTTTGTCCTTGCGATAGTTTGCTGAGAATGATGGTTTCCAGCTTCATCCATGTCCCTGCAAAGGACATGAACTCATCCTGTTTTATGGCTGCATAGTATTCCATGGTGTATATGTGTATTCCACATTTTCTTTATCCAGTCTCTCATTGATGGACATTTGGGTTGGTTCCAAGTCTTTGCTATTGTGAATAGTGCTGTAATAAACATACGTGTGCATGTGCCTTTATAGTAGAATGATTTATAATCCTTTGGGTATATACCCAGTAATGGGATTGCTGGGTCAAATGATATTTCTAGTTTTAGAGCCTTGAGGAATCGCCACACTGGGAAGATCATAATGTTAGATGCCAGTTGTGTGCAGGGCACATTGCTAGGTGTTGCAAGTGCAGCAATAAATAAGTGTGATGTGATTTCTTCCTTCAAGGAGCATATAGTGCTTTTGGGACTTTTAGAAAACTAAGAGCAGTGAAATATGTTGAAGTAATGATGAGAGGGTACAGGGTCTTCTATTGGAGTATGTGATAGGGATCTAATGGACCTTCAAGATTAGGGAGAGTCTCTCTAAGAAGACGATTTTTAAATAGTGATCCAGAGGCTAATAAGTTAACTAGGTTAACATTAAGAGGTGGTAAAGTATTCTGAGCATAGGTAACAGCATGTGCAAAGGCTCAGAAGTAAGATAGAGCATGGTCTTATCCTGAAAAACTTTTTTTTTGAGGCAGAGTCTCACACTGTCGCCCAGGCTGGAGTGCAGTGGCACGATCTCAGGACACTACAACCTCCACTTCCTGGGTTCAAGCTATTCTCCTGCCTCAGCCTCCTGAATAACTGGGATTACAGTTGCCTGTCACCATGCCCAGCTAACTTTTTGTATTGTACTTTTAGTAGAGACGGGATTTCATTATGTTGGCCAGGCTGGTCTCGAACTTTTGACCTTGTGATCTGCCCACCTCAGCCTCCCAAAGTGTTGTGATTACAGGCCTGAGCCACCGTACCTGGCCAAAACATTTAATAATAATAAGGTTAGTGTATTTGTTAAAGTACAAGCTAAGCTGCTGTAACAGAGTCACTCCATATTACAGTAGATCAAACAAGACAGAAGTTTATTTCCCCTCATGAAATAGTCTGGAATTAGTCAACAAACCAGGGTGATAGGCAGCTCTCCTCTTAAAGCTCATTCTGGAACTTGGGCTCTTTTATCTTGATCACTCATTTCACTAATGAAACATTATTTCTGGCATCCCTTATACTAATTAATGAACCACAGTGCATAAAATGACAGCTGAAAGTCAGAGAGAAGTCTGCTATTGGAATACATATCAAGGGAAATGGAACCCAGTCTTAAGGTTAGGGATAATATCACGGAGGAAGTGAGAACTGAAGTAGAAGTTGGCCAGATGAAGGTTAGGAGGTGGGAGAGTTCCAGAGGGAAGAACATGTGCAAGAACTCATGGTAAGAGGATAGTGTATTTAAGGAAATGAGAAACACTGGGTGTAGTGTTAGAACATACTTTAAGGTACTGCAACAAGGAGGACACAAATTACAATGAATCAAACAAGACAGAAGTTTATTTCCCTTCCATAGAACAGTTAGGATTTGGTATAGTGGCTTGTGGAGAGTAGACACCTCTATAGGGTCCTTGCAATGTTAGTAAGAGTAAATTACTGATTAGGGAACTTGAATTGTTACATTTAGTTGTTTATGAATAACTAAATAACTGTCTTACTGTGTTTTAAAGTAGATTATAAGACAGTTCACTAAATCATGTTAAGGAGTTTAGGATTTATCCACAGGGAAACATGAAACCATTTGAAAAGAGGGAATTAAGCTTGCAATTTATAAAGGTGGCACTGGTTTTAATGCCATGAATTAATAGGAGAGCAAGATGGAAGGCTGGAAGGTCAGTTAGGCTGTTGCTGTAATCCAGGTGAGAAAGGATATGGTGGTAGTCTAGTTAGGCATAATACAATTAGTAGGCAGAACTTCATGGAGAGGAGTTTGGTAGAAATTATTTTAATCTATTACTGTCTAGGCCCAAGCTTCACAACATTGTATGCATCCCTAGAATTCTAAATGTCCACACATTTATTTAATGAGGGTTGCAAAGTCAAATATTTACCAAGGCTTACTTAGAACAGGAAAACTAAATAAAGCAGACTTGCTATAAGAGTGGGAGGTTTTGGGGAACTGGATAGCACATGCCCCTTTAAAGAGGACAAGTCTGTTCAGTTCCAGGCAAGTGTTGCCATTTGTAAATAAGAATTAATTGTTACCAAATCTTCTGACTTTTTTTCTTTTCCAAAGAATCTTGGATTCTTATATGAAATCTAATTTTACATGTTGATGTCTAAGTAAAAGTAAACAAACATGCAAACAGGATACTGAGTAGGCCAACATTGTTAGGGTCAAATAAAACAAGTAGGAGTGGGATTTGATTTGCCTGGGCTCGTTTGTGACCTTCAGTTAATAACTGTGTTAGTTAGGGCAGGCTGACGTGACAGAAATCCAATAAGAAAATGGCCAAAAGAACAGAGATGTTTGTTTCTCATGTGACAATTCCAGTATGAGTAGGCCAGGTGGCCAGACATTGTTGCTCTTTGTGGTCACTCAGGTACTTTCCAAATTGTTATCTCCTAGTGTAGACTTGTTCACTGGCGTGGTTGTAGCTGACCATCCCCTTGTCTGGATTCCAGCCATCGAAGAGGGAAGGAGAGTATGGATGAACATGAACACACTCCTTGTCCTAAGACCCTGGCCATCTATTCATAACAATATAATATTTATGTATGTTTGTGTAGCATTCTTCTCTTAATTTTTTAAATCCCTGTGACCATTTGAGCCTGGCATGAGGGGCATTATTCCTGTGTGACAGATGGAGAAGTTCAGGTGGGTTGTGACTTGCCTGAGATCACAAAGAGAATTAGTGCCGGAAAGACCACCTCAACTCTTTTCAGTGATAATAAAATACCTTTTAAATGTATTAATAATAATTTGTATGAGTTCCTATTACCAAACAAAGTTGAGTCACTCACTGAAGTGTGAAGGGAGATGGCAACATGTTTTCCTCCTGAATATGTTACCATATTCCCCTTCCAAAATACCGTTCTTGATCACTGCTGGCAGCACATGCGGAGATACACAAGAGCCAGAAGTCCTTTGAGTTCTTAGTAGGATGGTTTTGCTCTGGATACCAGAACATTCTTTTGTCTTAAATATTACAGTGTAATTATGTGTAGGAACATTGATTCTGTATGGTGTGGCTTCTACATGTGGTTATAAGCTTCAACCTCATTTGATTTCTGTTTCTGAGAAAACGGTCAGAGAGTCATGGCCAGAATTGCTCTCATTAGTCAAATCACTTTCCTGGTTCTGGGTAACCACAACTCCCTGCACAGATAAAGGAAGTCTCATTTGACAGTTTTCTCATTTGACAGTTTTGGAGCATTTCACTAATATAGAAAAGAGAAAGCCAGAGAGTTTCTGGATACCTGACTGTTCTCATTCATTGTTACCCAAGTTTTGAATGAAACATTTAAACAGTAAATTCAGAGTTCTGCAGAATGAAGAGTTACAGGGATGTGGAATTCTTTCTCTTCATTCTTCTATTAGAGTTAGGAAAAGAACCAGGCATGACCACATAATTGTGACTGCTCCCATGAAGAATGGGCAGAACAATGAAACAGTGATGTGCTCACAATGCCTTGGATGTGCACAATAGAAAAGCCTTCCTTTTTTGCTTTGTTTTGTTTTGCTTTTGAAGGAGCATCGTGTTCTAGTTGGTTGAGGCCAGGGTTATAATTCCAGGATACCAAGGTTCTAGTCCTGGTGTTTCTGCCACTGATTCTCACCACTGACTTTGAAAATCTATTAGTGTCTGGTTGCTTCGGGCAAGAAATCAGTTTTAAATAGGGGAGGCCAAGTATGTTCTGCCTCCTGTGTGGAGAAAAGAATAGTGTAATGTTGTTTTATGTAATTTAATATATGTAATTAAAATAATACAGTTGACTCTGCTTTCCACCAGTCAATTTTAATAATATAGGTACCAATGTTAACTTAATAGTTAATTAATTATTTGGTAATGCATTTATATAATTGAAATCATTACACATTTATGTAATTGAATCATTTAAAGAGATATTTTAAAAGTATAGGTCATGTTTATTGAAGGAAGAATTTTGCATGTTATGTGATGGCCCAGATGATCTCTTGGTAAATATAGGAACTCTGATCAAAGTTACTACCACCATTACACTTGCCATCACCTCCATCATCATCTTTTGAGTTCCTGCTATGAGACTCATTTTCTAGAAAAGAAAAGGAACCTTTTAGAGGAAACCAAATCACTCAATCTTTTATGGGCTTTATAAACAAGAAATTAAGGAATCCTTATCATTATATTTTAAAATGTGGAAACAATCAGAAATGAAACCTGATAGTTTTCAAGTCTGTGAGCCTTTTTAAAAAATTAATTTACAAGACTGCTTGTAAAATTTTAACCAGGACATAAAAGTCACTTAAATATGTTTCTTAAAAATTTCAAATGAACTTCTTTCTTGTAGGACAGGACTATAAACCCCTGGGGCTTGAAATATGGTTCAAAGTGTGTTATTGTAAGTCTGAANTGGCCAGGCTGGTCTCGAACTTTTGACCTTGTGATCTGCCCACCTCAGCCTCCCAAAGTGTTGTGATTACAGGCCTGAGCCACCGTACCTGGCCAAAAACATTTAATAATAATAAGGTTAGTGTATTTGTTAAAGTACAAGCTAAGCTGCTGTAACAGAGTCACTCCATATTACAGTAGATCAAACAAGACAGAAGTTTATTTCCCCTCATGAAATAGTCTGGAATTAGTCAACAAACCAGGGTGATAGGCAGCTCTCCTCTTAAAGCTCATTCTGGAACTTGGGCTCTTTTTATCTTGATCACTCATTTCACTAATGAAACATTATTTCTGGCATCCCTTATACTAATTAATGAACCACAGTGCATAAAATGACAGCTGAAAGTCAGAGAGAAGTCTGCTATTGGAATACATATCAAGGGAAATGGAACCCAGTCTTAAGGTTAGGGATAATATCACGGAGGAAGTGAGAACTGAAGTAGAAGTTGGCCAGATGAAGGTTAGGAGGTGGGAGAGTTCCAGAGGGAAGAACATGTGCAAGAACTCATGGTAAGAGGATAGTGTATTTAAGGAAATGAGAAACACTGGGTGTAGTGTTAGAACATACTTTAAGGTACTGCAACAAGGAGGACACAAATTACAATGAATCAAACAAGACAGAAGTTTATTTCCCTTCCATAGAACAGTTAGGATTTGGTATAGTGGCTTGTGGAGAGTAGACACCTCTATAGGGTCCTTGCAATGTTAGTAAGAGTAAATTACTGATTAGGGAACTTGAATTGTTACATTTAGTTGTTTATGAATAACTAAATAACTGTCTTACTGTGTTTTAAAGTAGATTATAAGACAGTTCACTAAATCATGTTAAGGAGTTTAGGATTTATCCACAGGGAAACATGAAACCATTTGAAAAGAGGGAATTAAGCTTGCAATTTATAAAGGTGGCACTGGTTTTAATGCCATGAATTAATAGGAGAGCAAGATGGAAGGCTGGAAGGTCAGTTAGGCTGTTGCTGTAATCCAGGTGAGAAAGGATATGGTGGTAGTCTAGTTAGGCATAATACAATTAGTAGGCAGAACTTCATGGAGAGGAGTTTGGTAGAAATTATTTTAATCTATTACTGTCTAGGCCCAAGCTTCACAACATTGTATGCATCCCTAGAATTCTAAATGTCCACACATTTATTTAATGAGGGTTGCAAAGTCAAATATTTACCAAGGCTTACTTAGAACAGGAAAACTAAATAAAGCAGACTTGCTATAAGAGTGGGAGGTTTTGGGGAACTGGATAGCACATGCCCCCTTTAAAGAGGACAAGTCTGTTCAGTTCCAGGCAAGTGTTGCCATTTGTAAATAAGAATTAATTGTTACCAAATCTTCTGACTTTTTTTCTTTTTCCAAAGAATCTTGGATTCTTATATGAAATCTAATTTTTACATGTTGATGTCTAAGTAAAAAGTAAACAAACATGCAAACAGGATACTGAGTAGGCCAACATTGTTAGGGTCAAATAAAACAAGTAGGAGTGGGATTTGATTTGCCTGGGCTCGTTTGTGACCTTCAGTTAATAACTGTGTTAGTTAGGGCAGGCTGACGTGACAGAAATCCAATAAGAAAATGGCCAAAAGAACAGAGATGTTTGTTTCTCATGTGACAATTCCAGTATGAGTAGGCCAGGTGGCCAGACATTGTTGCTCTTTGTGGTCACTCAGGTACTTTCCAAATTGTTATCTCCTAGTGTAGACTTGTTCACTGGCGTGGTTGTAGCTGACCATCCCCTTGTCTGGATTCCAGCCATCGAAGAGGGAAGGAGAGTATGGATGAACATGAACACACTCCTTGTCCTAAGACCCTGGCCATCTATTCATAACAATATAATATTTATGTATGTTTGTGTAGCATTCTTCTCTGTTAATTTTTTAAATCCCTGTGACCATTTGAGCCTGGCATGAGGGGCATTATTCCTGTGTGACAGATGGAGAAGTTCAGGTGGGTTGTGACTTGCCTGAGATCACAAAGAGAATTAGTGCCGGAAAGACCACCTCAACTCTTTTTCAGTGATAATAAAATACCTTTTAAATGTATTAATAATAATTTGTATGAGTTCCTATTACCAAACAAAGTTGAGTCACTCACCGAAGTGTGAAGGGAGATGGCAACATGTTTTTCCTCCTGAATATGTTACCATATTCCCCTTCCAAAATACCGTTCTTGATCACTGCTGGCAGCACATGCGGAGATACACAAGAGCCAGAAGTCCTTTGAGTTCTTAGTAGGATGGTTTTGCTCTGGATACCAGAACATTCTTTTGTCTTAAATATTACAGTGTAATTATGTGTAGGAACATTGATTCTGTATGGTGTGGCTTCTACATGTGGTTATAAGCTTCAACCTCATTTGATTTCTGTTTCTGAGAAAACGGTCAGAGAGTCATGGCCAGAATTGCTCTCATTAGTCAAATCACTTTCCTGGTTCTGGGTAACCACAACTCCCTGCACAGATAAAGGAAGTCTCATTTGACAGTTTTTCTCATTTGACAGTTTTTGGAGCATTTCACTAATATAGAAAAAGAGAAAGCCAGAGAGTTTCTGGATACCTGACTGTTCTCATTCATTGTTACCCAAGTTTTTGAATGAAACATTTAAACAGTAAATTCAGAGTTCTGCAGAATGAAGAGTTACAGGGATGTGGAATTCTTTCTCTTCATTCTTCTATTAGAGTTAGGAAAAGAACCAGGCATGACCACATAATTGTGACTGCTCCCATGAAGAATGGGCAGAACAATGAAACAGTGATGTGCTCACAATGCCTTGGATGTGCACAATAGAAAAGCCTTCCTTTTTTGCTTTGTTTTGTTTTGCTTTTGAAGGAGCATCGTGTTCTAGTTGGTTGAGGCCAGGGTTATAATTCCAGGATACCAAGGTTCTAGTCCTGGTGTTTCTGCCACTGATTCTCACCACTGACTTTGAAAATCTATTAGTGTCTGGTTGCTTCGGGCAAGAAATCAGTTTTAAATAGGGGAGGCCAAGTATGTTCTGCCTCCTGTGTGGAGAAAAGAATAGTGTAATGTTGTTTTTATGTAATTTAATATATGTAATTAAAAATAATACAGTTGACTCTGCTTTCCACCAGTCAATTTTTAATAATATAGGTACCAATGTTAACTTAATAGTTAATTAATTATTTGGTAATGCATTTATATAATTGAAATCATTACACATTTATGTAATTGAATCATTTAAAGAGATATTTTTAAAAGTATAGGTCATGTTTATTGAAGGAAGAATTTTGCATGTTATGTGATGGCCCAGATGATCTCTTGGTAAATATAGGAACTCTGATCAAAGTTACTACCACCATTACACTTGCCATCACCTCCATCATCATCTTTTGTGTTCCTGCTATGAGACTCATTTTCTAGAAAAAGAAAAGGAACCTTTTAGAGGAAACCAAATCACTCAATCTTTTATGGGCTTTATAAACAAGAAATTAAGGAATCCTTATCATTATATTTTTAAAATGTGGAAACAATCAGAAATGAAACCTGATAGTTTTCAAGTCTGTGAGCCTTTTTAAAAAATTAATTTACAAGACTGCTTGTAAAATTTTAACCAGGACATAAAAGTCACTTAAATATGTTTCTTAAAAATTTCAAATGAACTTCTTTCTTGTAGGACAGGACTATAAACCCCTGGGGCTTGAAATATGGTTCAAAGTGTGTTATTGTAAGTCTGAAGTTTCTCTGCAATGTATTGTTTTAAAAATTCATGCAGATATAGTATTCTGTTTTGTATATTTTTTGTTTCAACATAAAAATACTGTTTTAAATTATTCAACATAGGGTAAAATTTGACACTCCAGGAAGGTTTTCTTGTGGTTTGCCCTTAATGTTGCCTAAGACCCTGAGTGTGATTAAAATGTTGTTCATAATGGCTGGATTAAAATGAAGGGATTCAAGTGACTTTCTAATATTCATATATAAGTTTCTGAAACATAATTGGGAAGCAAATTTTTTATAACTAGTCTCTATTAGAAGTTTTCTGTATAAAATTAGATATGAATTGGCAGTGATAGTATTTTTCTTTTTTTTTTTTTTGTTATCACGTTTCATAGTGAGGGTGAAATACAAGAAAGACTGTAGGATAGAGGAAAACCCTTTGAAGTAGTGAGCCTGGGTGTGATGCTGGTCTCACTGCTTTCTAGCTTTCTGAGCTTGGGCCTGTTGTTATTACTTTACCTACAAAAGAGCTTTGATTCTTCCTACGTAAAATGGAATGATACTATCTACTACATTAGCCTGTTGTGAAGATGAAATGAAATAATGCTTTTCTCCTGATCTGAGCCCTCCCTAGTGTGTTGCATGTCACAAGGCTGCTGGGTTTTGTAGGGTCGTTCCCTGGCTTTAAACACATACTTTCTTCTATAAATCCTAAAATCATACTGTTTGAGCTAGCTCTCTTGTGTTCACAGTATATTTTTTCTGACCTTATAGATAATTTTTATGTCTTACACGTGGTGAGTTATTCTTCCTGCATGTCCTTCTGTGTGAACTGAGCATTACTGTTAACTAGATTGAATCCCCTCTGACCTACTGTTTTCATCTGAGCCATCCTGCTTAACTGTGGAACGTTGATATATGGTAGTCGTTAAAAGCTACAGTGGAAAAACTATTTTGAGTATTGTGTTACAAACTGATGTGAGACATTTTGGTTCTGCACAACTAGTAGGTTCTTTTGCTTTGGTGAACATTTCTAACCTCCAATAGTTAGGTGTGATTTCTTACCAGATTACAGTGAAAGCAATTTGTAGACTTCATTCCATTTCACGTAAGTGTTTTTATTAGCAAGAATGTAAAAACAAATATACAGCCTGTCTTAAAAGCCCTATGAATTTCCCACTATCTGCCCTTTTAGGTGCTCTTAAGGTGCACATTACATGATAGTTTTACCTGCGGCAATTGCAACCACATTCTATCAGGAAGATTTTGTTACCTACGTAGGGTTGGGTAGACAAGAATCCATTGGAACAGAGACTATAGGTAGAGTCTTTAAGAATCAAGCCTAAGATGCCAGCCTTAATGGCACAGTCTACCATGCTCACTGGATCTTTTTTTTTTTTTTGGTAATAATTTGAGGTTGACAGAAAAATTGCAAAGATAATACAGAGTTTTAATATGCTTTACCCAGTTTCCTCTATTGTTAGCCTTTTACATTACCATGGTATATTTATCAAAAGTAAGAATTCAACGTTGGTACATTACTGTCAACTAAACTTCAGACTTTTCCCCATAAATATCATTTTTCAGTTCTAGAATCAAATCTAAGATACCACAATGCATTTAGTCACTAGAGTTTTGTATCATGTTCATGGAAGGAGTCAGTCCGCACATCTTAAACTCTGTTAATTTCACTAATGAAAACTTATCTCTAATGTCGACAACGCCTATGATTACCTTCACCAGTATGGACTGGAGGGAAGATCACTTCCTCTGGGAGTGTGATTCTCTTGAGACAGTGTCAGTTGATTACCCCTGGAGCATGTCCCAATTAGAATGGAGATTAAAACTAACACATATGATTCATATAGTTCTCGTATTTTAAAGTAAATGCCAGGTAATGTAAGTGCCATTACACTTACTTTCTTGGCTTAAACATTAATTTTTCCCTTAAATCTAATTACTCCTGTGACCCCTGGCAACAAGGGAAATGTCAGAAATATTTGCAGTCCATGAATCTGCATTTATCCTTCTCCAGCTAAATGTTTCTGGGAAGCTTTTACCTTTTTGCCTTCAGGGGTGGACTGGCCTGATCTCAAGAGCTAAGAGGCAAGAAAAAAAATTTTTTTTTCTAGTATAAAGCATTACTTGTTTAAGCAGTTTTTTTTTTTTTTTTAACAGAATTTCATACTTATATATTTTAAGAAAGAAGAAGGTGTTCATTTTCTTCAGAACATAGATGGGTTACCATGCTGATATAGCTGAAGCAAGTTGCTAGTGCTATTTTCTGTTTATTTATTTATTTATTTTTGGTTCAGTTGTTGAGTACATTGTAGGAGAAATTGATGACAATGCCTTTGCATGCCTGCTCTTCTGGTGAATCTATGAAAATGGAATAGGGTGGCAGAGGGAAGTCAGTTTCACGTGAAATGGGGAGTTTCAGTCCTAACTCCACCACCTTCTAAAGGTTTGAGACTGGACATGCTGCTTAGCCCCTTCCCACTTTGTTTCTTCACCTATAGCATGGAGATAGCGATAAATACCTCCTCAGAGCTGAAGGTGACATGAGCTGAGGTGGTCTATGTAAAGCACTTACACATGTGCTAGCTATTGTTACTATTAAATGTGTTGTTTGGGCAATAGTTGTAAATTGAAACAATTCCAGTTCTGAAGCAGACATCTACTGAACTGCAGTTATTAAGCTCTGGACATGGCACTAGAGACGCAAAGAAAGAAATGACATGTTCAGGTTCTCAAGGTTCTGCACATAGTAGTGGAGACAGCCAACAACACCGTGGGATACTGTGGGCCAGGCCTGGCGGAAAGACTGGTGAGGAGGCAGAGAAGGCTGCTTGTGAGAGGCAGAGATACAGAGAGGAGACCCAGGTGGGCAAGAGGGCAGCAGGCACTGAGCTAAGGCCAACTTTTAAATTATTGAGGGACATTAGGTCATATCAGAGGGGAGTGAAGGATCCTGTGGAGCTTCAGAGTACAGAATTCTCTGAAGGGGTTCTTTTTTTTTTTTTTTTTTTTTTCTTGAGACGGAGTCTTGCTCTGTTGCCCAGGCTGGAGTGCAGTGGCCGGATCTCAGCTCACTGCAAGCTCCGCCTCCCGGGTTTACGCCATTCTCCTGCCTCAGCCTCCCGAGTAGCTGGGACTACATCTGAAGGGGTTCTTTAAGGTGGTGCACAGAAGCCTTTTGTAAAGTGAGCCATCATTACTTAGCTCTTACCTTATAAATTTGGTTTTAGGCATTCCATTTCCCATAACATCAGATTCAGATGCCACTGCGTGGTTTTGTGTTGTTTTTATATTATATTTTATTTTTTAATCGCATTTTTGTGTTATAAGAGACCTGTAATAGCATCACAAAACTTGGAAAACAGAAAAGGAGGAAAAATACCTGCAATTCCATTGCCATGTTAGTGTAGGGGATTTCTGTCTTTTTTCATTTAATCCAAGATGTGTTAATTAACAGTATCTTTCTCCCCTTCCTATTTATATTGCTAAAATTTGATTAACACAAACGTCAAAGGACATCTGAATTGTAAAGTGCATAGTCTTTAAGGGGCATTGAAGGAAGAAGGGGTGTAGTGTGAAGGGATTGTCCCATGAGGTTTTTACCTGGGTGATGCGTTGAGGTGGAATTAGGGGAAGTTACGAACCCCCAGCCTTTTTTTAGCAGTAGCTGCCCTCCCAGTCACTGGTGAGCTGCTGTGTCCTGAAACTCTGGGGAGGTTGAGTTGGGGTGGTTCAAAGTAAGCATAATTTAGCAGAACAATTTTCCTAAGTTTTTACCTTATGTGAGTGCCGCCTCCACTATTGATTATCTAATATTTTTGTTCTATTTACTCACTTTTTATTTAAGAAAACGTTTTAAAAGGTAACTCTGTACCATTATTATATGATTAAGACAAAGTAACTGTAATAATCTTTACTGTGAAAACAAAACAATGTCACTGACTTCTAATTGGATACTGATACTTGCCAAAGACTCTAAGCTAAATGTCTGCTCTTTGTTAAAATGGGAGATTACCAACTGTCAAAGATTTATTAAAGCCATCTTATCATTAAATACAGACTTTATTTCAGTAAAACTACTGAAATAAAATTTTATATAGTGTTGTCATTTCTTTTCCTTTTAAAATTTTATTTTAGGAACCTGTGACCATGGTCTTACTGTATGGTAATTTAGTTTGAAAGTGATTTAGTAATAAAGGGTGTGATTCTTCTCTAATTTTCTCCTTAGAGTATGGTTAGTTATTATCCCAAGAACCCTCATAAGGAATTAACATCTTTAGTATTGAATATTTAGAACTTCAAATACTGGTTTAGAAATCTACCTTAGAGGATTTAATGAGCTTGAGGGATATTAGGAATAGTTTTTCATGCATGAGATGAGTGCCTCCTTGTATGAACGAGCGGTGGGAAGCCTAAGAGTCACTGTAGTTTCACCAGGACACTGGCTTATCCCGCCATCAGGACACCCTGGTGTCTCTCTGGGAGTGAGTCTGTCAAGTTAGGTAATGGCAGGAAGAAATCGGGACTTTCTAGACCTATAAAACAGATTTGGTGCCTGCTGGATAATGTATGTACCTTTGGCTGAATGTAAGCCATGACTTGATATCTTTGTAACAACTTGCAAGAAATGGGATATTTTGCCTGATAGCAAGCTTGTGAGGATTGGGATATATAGCCTGTACCTAGCTTAACTGATGCTTACTCAAAGACCCAGAAGTCTTCTGAACAACTCAGCTTGCAATGACTTTCTTGCTGTCTGTTTCAATGTAATTTAATACCTAGTCTGTTACTAAGCAACACATCCTGAATTTTGGAAAATATGGCCCTAGGGAAAACTATGATTGCATAACTGGCTGGTTTCTAGCAGTTTGAGGTAGATCAATATTTTTCAGTGAGGGACTAGTGTTTCTTTTATTAAATTTAAATTCCTGATATCTTGTGGACTGATACTGTTAAAATTACCAGAAAAATAAAATAAGAGCCAGGCATACAAAATATAAGCCCAGACTTTTTATTATTTGATTCAACAGACAAAATTAAATTTTATTATGTAATGCGAATAAACATAGCATAAGAAAAAAATGCAAACATTATAATTACCAAAACTGTACACACGTTCCTTGAAAGTGTGTGTGTAGGCAGTTAATATAAAGAATTATTATTACATTTGTAAGTTGGTAGACTGCAATCATAGTTAAACAAATGGCTTTAAGAGAAATAGTGATTCCTTGTATGTTTATATGCTTTGAACATGAACTATCTGTATCAGTATTTAAAGTTTTTCATGCTACAAATGAGCTTGCTTCCTGCTTGTTAAGTAACCTAAACCATGTTGGAGTGATGGTAATGCTACTCACAAGGCATAATCTAACCAACAAATATTTTAGGCTTTTGTTTTGTTTTGTTTTGTTTTGTTTTTTTGAGACAGAGTTTTGCTCTGTCACCCAGGCTGGAGTGCAGTGGTGCCATCTCAGCTCACTGCAAACTCTACCTCGTTCGAGTGATTCTCATGCCTTAGCCACCCGAGTAGCTGGGATTACAGACATGAGCCACCACGCCCAGCTATATATTTTCTTTTTTTTTTTTAGTAGAGAGGGTTTTCGCCCCTGTTGGCCAGCGATTGGTTGTGAACTCCTACCTCAAGTGATCTGTGCCATCTCCGCCCCCTCCCAAAGCTGTGGGAATTACAGGCATGAGCCACCACACCTCGCCTAGGTTTTGTTTTAATACACTCATTAGCTAGTGAAACCAGTTTATATGGAGGCGGATCTGTTTATTTATTTATTTATTTATTGCTTATTTATGTTATTATACTTTAAGCTTCTAGGGCACATGCTGCTAACGTGCAGGTTTGTTACATATTGTATACTGTGCCATGTGTTTGCCTGCGCTGCACACATTCAACTCGTCAGCACCCACAATTCGTCATTTATATTCAGGATATGAACTTTATGAGGGGATCTTAACAGGAGTGAAAGAAGAGATTTTTAAAGTAACGTCAGCAATCACAGATGTTAACTTCCACTTTTATTCAAAGAAAGTGTTGATTCAGAATTAATCTTTCATGTCGCAGTAAAAATTTCAACAATATGTATAAATAATTTGTGAGACAATAAATTGATTTCTGGTTTTGATAACCCTTTTCGTTATAGCTGGAGAAGGGTTGCATGTTGTTACATGTCCTGCTGGCACATACTTGGAGCACTGCAGCCGGTGCCACATGTGTTCTAAGCTGGTCAAGAAGTGACCAACGCTTGCCAGCAAACCATGGAACATGAGTTTTAGATGTCAGAGTGTCACGAGATCCTTAGGTGTTGTTTGCCAGCTGGAAACCTTCCGTTGCGGCAGCAACCTCAGCCTGAGTTTTGTGGCACCTGCTGGGCTTATTCTGCCCACTGGCCCAGCAGCCTGCACTGGCTTGTACTACCGGCCTGGTCCCACACGGCGCGAGAGCGCAAGAGCCAGGGGGGCGCGCGGCGAGACAGAGAGACGGTGTTGTGTGGGTAAGTGAGCATGGGATCTGGCCACTGTGCACGGTCAGGCACGCTAGCTCCTGTGGCAAGGTGGGCAGCTTCAGGTGCTAGCACAGCTGCTGGCTCTGTGCGAGGCTGTGGCTGGACCAGATGTACTGCACATGGCTTCCACTGTGGGCGCCTGTGTCTGGACAAAGGGAATGCAGTGGTCCCTGGAGGCTTGGAGATGGCAGGAACTGCAGAGCCCCAAAGAGGGTGCCACAGCCCTGGCTTGGGGAGCCTCTAGGTCTGGGATCCCTAAAGGGCCGCAACTCTTCTCTCCTTCTGGACCCGTAATGTGGTAAGCAGGGGTGTATGTTTGAGCCCTGTTTGTGTTACAGCTCTTTTAGTCCCACCATTCGACCGGTCCCAAGTTCTTGTCCTGCATCCAGGAAGAATGAGGTGTGCTGACAACTGGAGGGTGAGCAAGGCAGAGAGGAGCTTCACTGAATGGCAGAACTCTTCTCAGGAGACCCAGAGTGGGTAGCTCCTTTCTGCAGGCAGGTCGTCCCAACGAGGGTCCAGCTCTCCTTGGAGAGGAGACCCAGCCTGGGTAGCTGGTGTCCTCAGGTGGGTCGTTCTGTCATCTGCCCAAGTCTGGCTGAGTCTCAGATTTTTATGGACTTCAGAGGGGAGGGAGTGCATGCTGATTGGTCCATGGGTAGCCATGGGCATGCCTGGAAAAAGCACCATAAGTTCTCACTCTGGTTTAGGGAACTGACAGCCTGGCTTCCAGGCTTCAGGCTGTCCCTGGCTTGAAGGTGGGACTTCACCAGGGACCCACCCCTTTCCACCCAGGAGCCTGTCTGCCTCCTGCTGCTGTTCATGGCGCTCAGGCTTTTCTGCTGAGGAGTGCCTACAGGCCTGTGCCGAGCCACCCTCAGCCCCACTGTGGTCTCCTCCTGTGCTGGTTGGTGCCCAAAGTCTGAAGGGGACTTTACAGACTATACAGAGGCGGTGGGGGCCAGGTGTGTCAGCGCTGTCCCAAGTGCATGCATACCTGGCTGGGTCGTAACGGTGCCCAGGCTTGGCCACAGCTTTGCTCTGAAATTGGAGTGGGCACTAGAAGCAGGGAGAGGCCGGGCCGTGGGAACAGGTACTTCTGAGACTATGGGGTTGGGGAGCTTCCTGGGCCCCTGAGAGAGCAGAGAAGCCTGGGTCTGCAGCCCTTGATGGGGTGGCCGATACTGTGCCTGGGAGGGCGAGGCTCCTTCTCCTCCAACTCGGAAGTGGTTGGGGCTCCGGCCTGTTGCTGGCTCCCACCGGCTCTGGAGTAGGCAGCCCTAGCAGTGCCTCCCCGGCTGCCCCCTGCTTCATGGCAGTGGCCGCTCCAGATGGGCTGCTGCTGCCATCAAGGGCAGTGTCCAAATGCTGGAAAGGTTTCTAACCACTTACCCTGTATTTCTGTACTTCACGAACCAGTGACAAACTGTTTGCCAACTGGCACTGTCCATGGACCCCTCTTTGAGCACCGCTAGTGTGGATGATCCCTTTTATCTGCTCTGTCTCTTCACATGTGACTTATTTTTTTCCCTCTTCTATCCCTATCCAAGTCTTACACCAGGCCTATTGGAATCTTACTTTTGTGGCTTCTTCCTATGTTTATTTGTTCTGCACAGTTAAATATTTCATTAGATGCTGTTTTTATATTGTCTTCTAGTTGTCGATGAGATTTTTTCTCACTGACAAGAATGTAAGCCCTTTGAGAATAGGGGCTGAGCATTATGCTGAACAGATATTAAATGCTTATTGAATACTTTTTCTTTTTGAGACAGGGTCTCACTCTGTCACCCAGGCTGAAGTTCAGTGATGTGATCATGGCTCACTGCAGTCTTGACTTCCCTGGGCTCAGGTGATCCTCCTACCTCACCCTCCTGAGTAGCTGGGAATACAGGCATGTGCCAACATGCCCAGCTAATTTTTCTGTTTTTTGTAGAGATGAGATTTCGCCGTGTGGCCCGGGCTGGTCTCACTCCTGGGCTCAAGTGATCCACCTGCCTCAGCCTCCCAAAGTGTGAATACTTTTTATATGAATTGTTGTGAAAGATTACTGCCACCTTCATTGTGGTAGATTTATGTTTAAAGACAACAACATTTACTTACAAAAATATAGAATATTATAAAATACACTATTATATCTTCACTGTAATCCATTCCTTAAATGTATATGATTTTTTAGGCTTAAGTAATAAAGGACAAGAATAGTGGAATTGATTATCCTATAGTTTTTTGTCTTCTTGGTCTGAAGTCTTGTGCTAATAGTATATTAAAAAGTAAAATCAGCCAGGCATGGTGGCTCACGCCTGTAATCCCAGCACTTTGGGAGGCTGAGGTGGGCAGATTGCTTGAGGTCAGGAGTTTGAGAGTAGCCTGACCAACATGGTGAAACCCTGTCTGTACTAAAAATACAAAAAAATTAGCCAGGCATGGTGGCATGCACCTATAATCCCAGCTACTTGGGAGACTGAGGCAGGGGAATTGCTTGAACCAGGGAGGTGGAGGTTTTAGTGAGCTGAGGTCGCACCACTGCACTCCAGCCTGGGTGACAGAGTGAGACTCCATCTCGAAAAGAAAAAAAAAAAAAAATAGTATAATCTGGCCAGGTGCAATCTCACGCCTGTAATAGCAAAACTTTGAGAGGCTGAGGCAGGATTGCTTGAGGCCAGGAGTTCAAGACCAGCCAGGGCAACATAGTGAGACCTCATCTATGCCCTCCAAAAAAATTAGCTATGTTTGGTGGCACGTGCCTGTAGTCCTGGCTGCTCGAAAAGCTGAGGTGGGAGGACTGCTTGAACCTGAGAGCTTGAGGTTATGGTGAGCTGTGATCATGCCACTGCACTCCAGCCTGGGTGATGGTGAGACTATGTCTCAAAAAAAAAAAAAAAGTAAATCAGTCGAAGGGTTAGAAAAGTAACATCTTCTGTACCTAGATAACTGACGTAAAATATTAAAGGAAGGTTGCAAAGTATTGGGCCTCAAATTTGCTTTATTTGCCCTGTATAGTCTTTAAAAACTGAAACGTTTCACATGAAAATATTTTCAGATGTCTAGCTTCTCTTTTGAAAGCCTCTTATGTTTGGCCCTGTGGGTCCTGCATTCCCACGTGGCCTGTCATTGTGATGGAATGACAATGACATCCTGCCTGTTTTCCAGGTCTCCACAGGTCTTTTACAAAGGCTGTGCATACATATGTCTTCATTCACTTTCTTCACCTGCTTGGCCTTGTGGGCAATGAAATTTGTGACCTCTGGCATAGAGTAGTGTGTTAAAATCTTTCCTGCTCCACAGAACATGCAGTGAGCAGGCATCAGTGAGGGACACCATCTAAAAGAATCCATCAGTTTGCTTCATTAGTAACATCATAAATCCTGTTAGCAAGGGTGCCAAGTTCCTGAATCATAAGGCCTGCTCTGAATGGCTAGTTTTTTTCTTTACCACTTCTCCCATCCTCCTGTGCCCTTATTCCCCTTCTGGCCTCTCTAGAAACCTCCTTGTTGTATCAACCTTGATTGTTTGCCTGCCCCTTAAGACTCTGCCCTTTGGATCACACACTTTTCTCATGCAATACTAACCTTGCGATGCCCCTGGGTTTGCCTTTTCTGTCTTCCTTGTTCAGGAATATTTCCTCATAGCACTTTTTGTTTCTTTAATAACATCTGTCATAGTTTGTAATGATATATTTATGTGCTTATTTATTTAATACCAGACTATAAGCTCTGTGAAGATCCACCTCTGCTTTGTTCACCAGTGAATTTGCAACCACTGCTATTGTATCTGGCATACGGTAAATAGGAACTCACATATTTGTTGGATGACTGAAATGAAGGTATCAGTGAAGCAGGCTTGAGGGTAGCTTGTGGAATTTATTTATACCTCTGCAGTACACAGTGCAGCATTCAATCTTAATTTAAAGTCAATTTCTACCTTAACGAGTCTAGAAAATGAATGGAAATATTGATTGGTGTTTTGATAAGATCATTTAATTATATTTTTTGAGGTTGTGGTTTCACATTTAGGAATTTAATATTTTATAATTCCCAAAATATTTATTGTACCTATATGATTATCAGTCAGGTTACAAAGTTTAATTTTTACCTGCCTGGCCTGGCCCACATGGTGAAACCCCGCCTTTGTTAAAAATACAAAAATTAGCTGAGTGTGCTGGTGCACACTTGTAATCCCAGCTATTTGGGAGGCTGAGGTGCGTGGATCACTTGAACTTGAGAGGCAGAAGTTGCTGTGAGCCAAAATCACACCACTGCACTCCAGCCTGGGCCATAGAGTGAGACCCTGTCTCAAAACAAACAAACAACAACAGCAAACCCAAACAAACAAGAAAAAAACCCCAAACAAACAAACAAAAATTCTAATTCTTAGAGATTTTTCAGTAGAATGGGGAGTAGTCCTCATAGTCCTCACTACTAATTGCTTGTGGTTATAATCGTGAGGGGAAAAATAAGCCACCCTTAAATTAGCTTCATACTACTAATCAAAACCACAGCGCTACACAATAATTAGAACTACTTCTCTATAAGCTCTTCTGGGCTTTTGATCACACCATCATAAAAAGATAGCTAAGTAAAAAAATGATATAACAATTCCCATATTTGTGAAAAATAACAATTAAAACCCCACCTTAAAAAAATCAGTGTCTTTAGTATTGAGGGGTGAAAGACTTAAAAAAAAAAAAAGGAATTATAACAATTAAAGGAATCTTCTAAAAGAAAACCCCACAACCTGGAGATAAAAGCATGAAGGCCTATAAATCTTCCTGAGTGTGTGCTTACATTCAGCGTGAGTGGGAAAAAAGGAGTGTCCCCACTAGATTTTCCTGTTTCTCTGGTTGATCTGGGCAAGAGTGGGTGGAGGAGGATACTGGTTAGACTATGAAATTCTTGCCAAGGGAGGAGTAAAGCTGGTTTAATGATTATACTTTTTCTTTCTTCCCCACACCACATCAATTTATTTTTCCTTTCCCCTGCCTGATGTAGTGGTTCTAAGATTGGTCTGCAACTACAAATACAGAATTCCTAAGGGCCTGATGGTGGTGGATTGTACCTTCATCCCATCTGGAAAAATTGGAACTGAGGGTGAATGCAACCATATTGCCTGGTGGTAAAGATGGCTATGTAACCTTACCCCATCTGAATGGGAGTGAATGGGGGAGGCACTTGCTAGACTAGGATTGCTGCCTGTAATCTAGACTAGCAGCACAATGGTGGATTCTCATGTTTCTTCCAAAAGTGGTAAAGTTTGGCTATTAATGGAGAGAAGGAGGAATAGTAGTCAAGGGTTAAGAAATGGGCCGGGCGCGGTGGCTCAAGCCTGTAATCCCAGCACTTTGGGAGGCCGAGACGGGTGGATCGCGAGGTCAGGAGATCGAGACCATCCTGGCTAACACGGCGAAACCCCGTCTCTACTAAAAAATACAAAAAACTAGCCGGGCGAGTTGGCGGGTGCCTGTAGTCCCAGCTACTTGGGAGGCTGAGGCAGGAGAATGGCGTAAACCCGGGAGGCGGAGCTTGCAGTGAGCTGAGATCCGGCCACTGCACTCCAGCCTGGGCGACAGAGCGAGACTCCGTCTCAAAAAAAA
>NW_016804595.1:528224-577330 GCF_001698545.2 Rhinopithecus bieti | reverse complement strand
AAAAAAAAAAAAAAAAAAAAAAAAAAAAAAAAAAAAAAATAAAGAAATGAATAAATAGGTTACGAATTGAGGGGAGCACAGTATTACATTAATACCTTAAAAGAGGCCCAGAGCAAGGGATTGTATTGTCTTTTAGCTCACTTACTCCACATGCCTGAAGGAGTGAAGCTATGTGTTTGCCAAGATCACTCCTGCTTTTGGAACCTGGCAGGATTGAATGGAAGCCTGCAAACCTGAGTGGCCTCACCCTGGGAGTCATTTTTACAATATGATGGACTGGACTAACTGCTAATGATAGAATGGGATTCTGGTAATGTGGTACTATCTTTTGAGTTGTATGTCCTTTTTATTTAAGGGATCCAGGTTCAAAGACTAGGAGTGGACTGTGATACTACGAATTTCATATTTGGTCTTTGTCCTTGTTTCCTGACATACAATTTCTAAAATCCTTGGGATCCCCAAAGTGATGCCTTTTTGTATGCTAATGATTGATTGATACCTGGAAGCCCCTAGTAGCTTCAGGATAGCTGTTAGTCACCAGAAAAACAAAGGCACTGTTAGAAGATTGGGACTCCCACCCCACGTGTTGACTCCCAGGGAAAGGAGAGGGGCTGAAGGTTAAGTTGATCACCAGTGGCCAATGATTTAATCAACCATGCTTACATAATGAAGCTTCTCTAAAAACTCAGAATGACTGGGTTTGATGAGCTTCCAGAGAGCTGAACACATGGAGCTTACAGGAAGGTGAAAGAACTCATCTGGGAGCCAGGAGGGTGGCACACTCCCACTCCACCGTTACAGAAGTGTTAGCACTTGGAACCCTTCCACAACTCACCCTATGTATCTCTTCATCTGGCTATTTGTTTATTTGTTTATGTGTAGCCTTTAAATATCTTTTGTAGTAAACTGGCAAATGTTAAAAAAAACCCACAATCCTATTAAACTTATTTATTTTCCTGCATTTGAGCTGAAAGCTTAATTAAACATTTAATGACTTACTTTTGTCCTAAGTTTGATAGATGACTCATTTTTTTTTTTTTTTTTGAGATGGAGTCTCACTCTGTCGCCCAGGCTGGAGTGCAGTGGTGCAATGTCGGCTCACTGAAAGCTCCGCCTCCTGGGTTCACACCATTCTCCTGCCTCAACCTCCTGTAGCTGGGACTACAGGCACCCACCACCATGCCCGGCTAATTTTTTGTATTTTCAGTAGAGACAGGGTTTCACCGTGTTAGCCAGGATACATTTTTACAGAGTAATAATTGTGTTTATTTGAAAGCTTAAGATGAAAATATTCATAAAAGAGATTCTGAAAGGAAAGAATGAAGTTTTCTTCAGGGATGGGGACAATGGAGGAGGAATGAAAGAAAGGAATGGGGGTGCTCATCCCCTGCTAAGATGCCTAATTGGGGATGAAGTGATGGAGGAAAAGAGAGAGTGGAGGAAGGCTGAGGAGCCCCATTGGGAGTGATTTGCATACTTCACAGATATTAGTGGGAGACTGGGATGAAGGAATTAAATCCGCTCAAGAACCAAAATACTGTTCTTTCTTATTATACCCCCACCTACTCATCCTACACACAACTCTCCGCACACACTGAAGCTTTTTATAATCCGTGAACTTTGAAAGTCAAACATTTCCTGCTCATCAGCTGCAGCGAGCATCCAGTAGCTTTCTTTGGCCAGCTCTTAAATGGTGATCTTGAAGAAAATGTTTGATGGTTTAGTTTTCCAATTTGTATTTTAGCTGCACCACAGGGAAAGATGGAAATACTCAGCCTGTTTGTCTTCAGCGTGCCCAGAGACTGATGGATTCAGGGTTCTATATTTGACACAGATGGTTTATTAACTGTTCTTTTCTCCCTTCTGCGGTTGTAGTAAAGAAGTCAAAAACAGGTTAGAAAAAGTAGGTCAAGAGTGTTAGCTGAAGAAAAGTAGTGTATTTATGTCTCCTAACTTTTGTTTTCATAAAGCAGTACTCTTTTAAAGACAGTTGAAGAGGGATAAAATACTTGTTTCAAGTAATCCAGTCCCCTACCATATATAAGTTGTATAAATGGCGTAAGAAAACAATATTTAAAATACACTAGCCTATTATAAAAATTTCCAGAACAGTTTGAAACAATGAACCCCTGCTTCCAGAGCATATTGGGGTTGAAGAGGAATGTTAATGTCACACGAGAAAAATTAGCTGGACCAATGCTTTGGTGGACTGCTCTTCAACCATCTGACCATTGGTTGGTGGTAGAAGGAATCCCTGAACTTTTCTTAGTGCTAGAAAAGTCCTCAGTAAATATTCATTGAATGAATCAATACATACGTATTTCCTAGAAAGTTATCCACCTGGGTTAGAGATCCAAATTTGTTAGTATAAATCTATACTGTTTTCTTGATAAGGATTAGCCATTATGTCCCTTTATGATTTTAAAGAAAACCCTGGTTTTACTTGCATGTTTCCTCTTTTGAAAATTCAGACCAGCCTGTGATTTGTCTGCTTTATTGGTCTTTTCCAACTATCATCTTTTGGTTTAGTAATCAAGTCTAGTTTTTTTGTTTTCTCTCTCTCTTTTTTTTTTTTTTTTTTTTTTTTTTTTTTTTTGATGAAGTCTTGCTCTGTTGCCCAAGCTGGAGTGCAGTGGCATGATCTTGGTTCACTGCAGCCTCCGCCTCCTGGGTTCAAGCGATTCCTCTGCTTCAGCCTCCCGAGTAGCTGGGATTATAGNTATTTCCTAGAAAGTTATCCACCTGGGTTAGAGATCCAAATTTGTTAGTATAAATCTATACTGTTTTCTTGATAAGGATTAGCCATTATGTCCCTTTATGATTTTAAAGAAAACCCTGGTTTTACTTGCATGTTTCCTCTTTTGAAAATTCAGACCAGCCTGTGATTTGTCTGCTTTATTGGTCTTTTCCAACTATCATCTTTTGGTTTAGTAATCAAGTCTAGTTTTTTTGTTTTCTCTCTCTCTTTTTTTTTTTTTTTTTTGATGAAGTCTTGCTCTGTTGCCCAAGCTGGAGTGCAGTGGCATGATCTTGGTTCACTGCAGCCTCCGCCTCCTGGGTTCAAGCGATTCCTCTGCTTCAGCCTCCCGAGTAGCTGGGATTATAGGCACACGCCACCATGCCCAGCTAATTTTTGTAGTTTTAGTAGAGATGGGGTTTCACCATGTTGGCCAGGATAGTCTCAATCTCTTGACCTCAGGTGATCCACCACCTCAGCTTCCCAAAGTGCTGGGATTACAGGCGTGAGCCACTGTGCCTGGCCTTGTTTTTTCGTTATTCATTGCTGGTTTTGTCTTAATTCTTACTGCTCTCTTGGTTTTTAAAATTACTTTAAAAGGTTTTTTTTTTTTAACAGCAAGGTGTGGTTATTAATCTAATTTTATCATTATTATTGTGAGCAAGTCCTTAAAAGCCTATTTAAGGCATGATGGAGCTGATGTCCCTGTTGACTGATACATAAGACTCTTTGGAGTCAACCATTCATGCAGGCAGGAAAATAATACAGTGGAATGACAGTAACATTGTATTAATAGTTTTACAGATATAGGTAGAGCTGTGTTTGGTGTGGTCAGAGATGTTTTTAGCTTTGTGGTCTTGAGTACCTTGCTTAATCTCTCTGCACTCATTTTTTTTTTCAGCCTGAAAATGTGTACAGTAATTATGGTTGGTAAAGTTTTGTGAAGAGTAAATGAGATAATCTATGTAAAAAGCACAGTTCTAGAGTCTGGCAGACATGTTCAAAAACTCCTTCCCTAATATTGAGCGCATAATATATAAGGTTTGATCATACACTCTCTGTCCCAAAGAACTCACAAATAAACAATTAATTCAAGTCCGAAGAGATATGTCACATAAAAGAGAAGGGTCTTGAATTCTTGTGAGAGTGAGGGCTGATGTAGAGGCTTGCTGAACTCTAAAGAATAGACTGGTGGACTGGCATGGACCTGTTAGCATTTCCTTAAATCCCATAGCGTTTGCCTGGTAGGTAGATAGAGGGAGAGGAAGGAGAGTTCACTCCTATGATGATCATGTGAGGCAGCCTCCCTGCCATGTGTCCTTGCTTGGAGGGACTGAGTGGGCCTCAGTCAGGAGGATAATCCCGCAGGTGAGCCAAAGTGAGTATGTACTGCATCTCTTTGATTGGGGTTGGGCCTAACAGGGTCCCGGCACCTGTAGTTAGCCAGTCATGGCATGGCCTCCGCCAGTTTTTTTTTTTTCTTTTTTTTTGAGACGGAGTTTCGTTCTTATCCCCCAGCTGAAGTGCAATGGCACACTCTCGGCTCACTGCAATCTCTGCCTCCCATATTCAAGCGATTCTCCTGCCTCAGCCTCCCAAGGGATTGCAGATGCCTGCCACCATGCCTGGCTAATTTTTTTGTTTTTAGTAGAGATGGGGTTTCACCATGTTGTCCAGGCTGGTCTCAAACTCCCGACCTCAGATGATCTGCCCGCCTTGGCCTACCAAAGTGCTGGGATTACAGGCATGAGCCACTGCGCCTGGCAGCTTCCGCCAGTTTTTAATGAGGTCGGCGTTGGATGCTCCCAAATTACAAGCATTTGTGTTGGATTTGACAGTGGCAGTCCCTGGGTTGTTGGCTCTGCAGCTGAAAGTCTCACAAGGAGCACAGTAAAGCCTATGGTGGGAAAAGTACTCTACTTTTAAAAATGTGGGGGTTTTGTATAATTTAATAAACAACTTTTAAAATGCTGCTGCTGATGTTTGAAACCTTTGTGTTTGTGTTTCTATCCCTCTGAGATAGGCAGACCTGGCCTTGAGCAGAATCTTAATAAACATCAGTTGCCTTCCACTTTTTTTCTTGTTTCCTGTCTCCCCTCCTGATTCTGCTGGGCTGTGTACTCTGCTGTTATGGGGAGACACCACTCCCTGCCACAGCAGAGTAGGGGCCTCTCCCGTTTCCCTTCCTTTTGCTGCTGTTGGCCGACTGGGTGAGGGGAACAGGAGGGCAGAAGGGGTAGGGGGATCACTCAGTAGCATCAGGATAGTATGTGTTTTTCCCTTGTGCCTAGTTCTTTTTCTGCCCTTTCCTCTCAATGCGGCTCTTGACTGACACTGAACAATCTACCTCTGCCTGTAGATGAACCCACTCCTGCCCATAGATCTGAGCAAGAGGCCCTTCCCTTTCGCTGGCCCTCTTCTATCTTGCCCCTCTGCATAGGGCAAGGAGTCCATAGGCCCAAGGGAGTGTGTTCACCTGGAGCCTGTGCTCTGCCCATGGTACTCTAGAATATAGGATTTCCATGCCCAAAAGCCCCAAGCCTGTTTCTTGGGGTTGTTTGGGGTTCTTTGTGGGGGTTCCTACTGGGGGCAAACAGAGAAGCCAGTGTACACACTCTCAGTCCAAAGGGTTGTCTAAGGAGCACCTTATTGCAGAGATGTGAATGGAATTTCATGAGCTGTCACAGGTGCCCATGATTATGTAGAGGTGAGGTCCCTTGTGCTGCTGGATGGAGCTAGGGATGGAAGGAGAAGGGTACCTGTCGCCTCCAACACTCCTGCATTCTGATTGGAATTCCCAATTCAAATCTGGCCTTTTAGGCCATTATGAAGGTCAAGGTAGAAGAATAGAGCATATTTATTAGCTTAATTTGTAGACTTTAAATACTTAGACATAGGGATTTGGACCTCCATATGTACTCTTTGCAAGTATGAGGGGTAGCCCTGTGTAAGAACATTGCCCTTGCCTGTTCTCTACTGCCTGGTGGTATTGGGAAGAGCAAGCCTGGGTGAAGAGCTTGCCTCTCCCACCACACATCTGCTGCATTGGGCGGGACCATCCATAGTTGCTCTTACCCATTGTTGTTCCTTAGAACCATGCCTGACATGTAATTGTGGAAGGAAGGAAGGAAGAGTAATGGGATCTGAGGAGTAGTAGAAGGGAGGGAATTAGCCAGAAGTAGAAGGGAAATACTGCTACCATTGGAGTACGAATATGTATAACATAATCAATCACGTTGGAGTGTGCATAATGAATTGCATTGGAGCGCGATTATGTGTAACAAATGAAAGCCAGCTGTTCCAAGATGCTCTCTGATACTAACATGAAGTTTGAACTTTTTGTGGAATTTAGGGATCCTCAGTTATGTGAATTTGATAATATGTTGTTGTTTGACTTTGTATCTGTAACATATTTTCTCTCTGAGGGAAGGGAGCTCCACAACAATTTTTTAATTCAGATTTTCACTTTAAATATCCATTCTAGGATGATGTGCAGTTCAATTAGGTTGGAACAAACAAACAAACAAAAATAAAGAAAAGTCCGGAACACCAAAGTTGGTTAAATGAAGACAAAGAATTAAGAAATACATTATAAAAAACTGTTGTAATTGTTTTTGATCATCGATCCTGTATGTTTTAAGCAAAATGACAGCATTGTATTTTTTGACAATGTTTTCATGTAAATACCAGCACTATTTTGAAACCATTTTACAAAATAAACAAAACTATCTATGTGAACTGGATTCAGGGGAAGTCCAAGCTTTCATACTAAAGAACGTTGAACTCAACATGACTTGAGTGATTGTAATCTAAGCCATTTGTGGGGACTGGGGGACTGTGCGAGAAGAGAATGTAAAGTGAGATTCATCCTGTGTCTTTGCTGCTTTTTGGGAATGAATGATAGATGAAGGCTTAGGAAAATGTTATATACTGCTTTTATTTAGGCTTTGGAAAAGTATGGACTTGAATGTTCAAGAGAAGTGTAGCCATTCATGTTTCCAAACCAAAATATATTATTTTTCTCTAAATTTTAATTAGAAGTAAGCCTAAGTCACTTAGTGTTTTGATCTATGACAGTACTTGTAGATTTAGGTATTGAGAGTCTTTTACTTCTTAAATAAATATTTAAAAAAATCTAAAGCAGGAGAAACTGTGCTGTCATAAATGTAATTGCAAAATACATGGAGAACTTAGGCTTTTGGTTCTAATTTGAGAATTGGTAGATTTTCCTTAAAAAAAAAATAAAATTATTGGCCAGGCATGGTGGCTCACGCCTGTACTCCCAGCCCTTTGGGAGGCTGAGGTGGACAGATCACTTGAGGTCAGGAGTTTGAGACCAGCCTGGCCAACATGGTGAAAATACAAAACTTATATTTTGTAGAGACTCCCACGCCCGTCTCTACTAAAATACAAAATCAGCTGGGCGTGGGAGGTTGCAGTGAGCCAAGATCGCGCCACTCTGCTCCAGCCTGGGCAACAGAGTGAGACTGTGTCTCAAAAAATAAAATTCTTTTTGTCAATTTCTGTAATTGTGGCATCTCTGCCAACTGTCTCTTTAATACAATGCAACATTTAAAAGGCAAGTTTCACAGTAAAGAAACCAGTTTTTAGAAAATATTAGTCACCTTTAATAACTTAAAATTTTAAAAGTTATTCTAATATTTTAGGGTTTTCATAAAAAAGATAAAATGTATTTCTGCCATTATAATCAGATTACTATTACATGAAAATTCTGTTATTATTACTTCAATTTCTGAAAAGAGCCACCTTCTGGACAAGAGTTAAGTAAGTCTTAATCTTTAATCTTGGAAATGATTTAAGGCTGGAAAATAAGGAAGCCCTCCCTGTTGGAATCTTGCTTTCCATCTGGGGGCTTTGTTTCCCTCCAATCAAGCCTGCCTTGACCGTAGATTCTAAAGTGTTGAGTCCTGGATAGGTGACTCATCCTGTTGATGAGATGGGGTGGAGGATGAAAGGAAGTAATGGGAATACAGACAAGAAGTGTAGGGACCGTGGTTGTCCTTAAAATCCAGTGTAGTTTAGATAAGTTGTTTTCAAATGCTGTTCTGAGACAATGTTTTTATGGGCTTAGGAAAACATGGACAATGGACTGGCTTTTTATGAATGCATAGGTTATTCAACTTAAGGAATTAAATGGCAAAATGGTGTTAATTGAGCTAGTTTAAAAAATATCATTGATAAAAGTTAGTTACTTTATTTCGGTCTGCAAAATGGTTTTGGAATTTTATTGTTCTTTGAAACTCAAAAGGTTTCCATTCATGCTTTCAGTGGTAGCAGCAATTACTTTATTAGCATTTACTCTTTTTTTTTCTAGCAGTGGTAATTGTTTCTATGCAAATTATTTGAACTGCTCACATCCTTTGATGGTGTAAGATTGCACGTATGTATGTATGTATATATGCATGTAAGTATGTAAGTATGATGAAGTGGTCCAACATACTGCTAATGCTTACAGTGTCTGGAGGTCATGGGATGGGGAAGTAAACTTTGGATTTCTTCCCCTCCCCTCCCATAAAAGCAAAAAAATTGATATTCACAGAGTTGGATCTACTCAAAAAACTTCAAGTTCTAGAGTTGTTTAGAGCATTTTCCCATGTATCATCTCATTTGATTCTTCTTGAGGTCACAGAGGTAGCATCAATCATTTGAGAATTTTAATTATGAGCAAAAGGTTTATATAATCTTTCTTTTTTTTTCTTGAGGAGGAACATTTTTGGGGATGCTTGAGATTGGAACAAAGTATGTGGTAGAACTTTATGTAAAATAGAATCTGAGACTCATTATTCCATCTGCTGTCATATGTGTATAGAAAAGAGTAGGAATGTAATACACAAGGAAGGTTTGTTGTAACAAAGTCAGGTCTCTTTGAAAGGTCATACAGCATAATCATTAACTCAGAATGATTCAGAACAATGGAGTTAAAATAAATGAAACCCTTGAGGAAAAGAACTTTCTGGATGACCTTGAGTTCTTTAAAGGAGGTGTTGAGGGTTTGGTCAACATTGATGTTTATAGTAAGTAGTTTTTGAACTAATTTTTTTCCCTTTTAAAAAATGCATGCATTTTAATACATTGTCAAATCTTAGAGCGAGAAGTAAGTCCCAAAATTTAATCGAATATGAAAATTTGCAGAGTGGCAGGCCATAAGTTTGCCTTTGAGAAGGTTAGCAATAAAGATAAAATGTGTCTGGAGCTATCTGTAGATGCTAAGAAAAAAGTTAAGCCCCCATGTAAATAGCTTATTTCCTAATAAGTTCTTCTGAAGTCTTTACAGGGTCACCTGCTTTGAAACTGTTAGATGCGGAATGTATTTTTTATATTTGTAATGTAAGTTATTTACATTATCAAGGCATGTTTAAGTTAGGAAACCAGCATTGGTTAAAAAAAAGAATGCTTAATGCTGGCAAAGGTCCAGTAGAACGAATACTTTCATAACCTGCAGTCAGAATGAATTTAAGCTTTTTTTTTTTTTAAAGAAGTTTGTCAATATGTAAAAAAATTTTAAATATATTACTTTCCTATTTCCATTTCTGGTTTCTATTGTAAGAAGTAATCATGTTACAGCCCAATGGGTTCTTCTTGCCCACTGCCCAAAAAAAGTCAATACACTGAGACGGCGGGTATTGCAGCAGAGAAAGTGTTTAATAATTGCAGGGCCAGCTAAGCAAGGAGATGGGGGATATTTCTCAAATTTGCCTCCCTGAGAATTTTGAGGCTAGGGTTTTTCAAGGATAGGTTGGTGGGCAGGGGGCTGGGGAATAGGGAAGGCTAATTGGTTGGATCTTGGATGAAACTATAGGAGGGTCAAAACTGTCTTCTTGTGCTGAGTCAGTTCCTGGGTGCGTGTTACCAGTCTGGGTGGCACCAGTTGGTCTGTTGGAATGCAAGGTCTGAAAAAAAAGTGTTAAACACTAATCTTAGATTTTACAGTAGGGATGTTTTCTATAGAAGCAATTGAGGAAGTTATAAATCTTGTGACCACTGGCCATGTGACTCCTGTTAGTAAGCAGTTACAAAAAAAGGCAAGTTATAAAACAATGACTGGTTAGAGTTTAACTATACCTATGTCTTAGCGCAGAGTTCAGTCCTCCACCGTAAACTAACCCTGTGGCCTTTCATTAGTTTTACAAAGGTGATTTCAGTTCCCTAGCAAGGAGGGGATTAATTTTGGTAAGGGACTATTAGCATCTTTATTTTAAAGTTAAACTATAAACTAAATTCCACCCATAGCTTGGCCTGTGTGCAGGTATGAGCAAAGACAGCTTGTGAGTTTAGCAGTAAAATTGAGTCAGTTATTTTAGGTCTCTCTCACTGTCATAATGTTTGCAAAGGTGATTTCAGTCAGAAATCCATACAAATTTCTATTCATAAAGATGTTCACCATGATATTGCACATAAAAATAAAAAAGGGACATTTGAGCTATTTCTAATAGGAATGGTTAGAAAAATTATGGTGTAGTCATGCAATAAGATACTTACATAGCTTTTAAAATGACACATGCTGGAAATTTTTTAATTAAATGAAAAAAAGCACTTATGTTATAATATTATGTGAAAAAAACCAGGCTCTGAGATTTATATAAGTTTCAGTTATTAGGAGTGACATTATCTCTTGTAGTCCAAGATGCTTTTACCTTGCTGGTTAGTTGGTGCTGTCGGGGCCATGGAAGAGCTTTCCCCTTGACCCTGTGAAAGGTCACTGAAAAAGCAACTCTCAAAAGGCAGATTAATTGGAGAAAAGGCATAAGGATTTATTTAATGAGTATACATAGGAGGCTTTAGAATGAAGATCCAAAGATAGATATGAAATTCTCCATTTTCATGCTTAGGTTCAACAAGTTATGGACAGCCATGTAGAAATAGGATTGGACAAAAAGAGTATGATCTAATGTGAATGGACTGAGTGGGGAAACCCAGAAAGCCCTGCCTGTCTAGATGCTTCTTGCCCTCTATGAGCAGCATTCCTTCCTTCTGGGTATGGAGCAGGACTCTTTATGGTTAGGTAGTTTCTCTATAGCTAGGTTTTGCACAGAAAGGTGGAGGTAAGTTAGGGTAATATTTTTAGCTTTTTTGGCTGGTGTTGGGGAAGAGGGGTTCTGACTTCTATGACATGCCTTGTGGAAGAGGGATTCTAGTTTCTGTGGCTAGCCTTGGTGGGGAGAATGGGACTGAGAGACAGGAACATAGGAGGTCAGAGAACCTTTTGCTTCTAAGGCTGTTGCTAACACCTTCATTTGGGTTATTGTTTTTTGGATCCTGACAGTGCATTATCATTGCCTAATACTGGTCTTTTAATTCATTCAGTTAAGTCAACAATCTCCCCTCTACTCTCCCAGATATTGAGCTGGTCCTTGAGATACAAAGATGAATAGCATAAGAACTACAATATTTGAATGCAAACTTAATATTTACTCATATTTCTTTACTAGGAAGCTATAGAGTTTTAGTCAAATGTCACAGCCTGGATTTCTTTCCTAGGTGAAATGATTTGTTTGCTTTAGGAATCAAAGTGGTACAAACTAAAGTTCAGCAGAAAAGAGGCCAGGAAATACAAGTTACCTTAGGAAATCTTAAGTGGGTGACTTGGTCTAAATGTTCTTAGCATGCATATTTTGGGGGAACCCATACATCTTAGAATTGAGATTTGAGAGTAAAATTTGATATACTTTTTTTAACATTGTATTCACATTTCTCCCTCCTTTGGGCTCCTAAAAACCAGTCCTGCTTTGATTTAGTCTAAATTATTAACTGGGAGTGGGTCTGTCTCCCCAACTTAACTGAGAATTCCTGTAAGGCAGATACCAAGACTTAGGTGCGTTTTACTCATTTTTTTTCCCCCTAGTTCTTCATAGTGTCAGGCAAATGGTAGGTACTCATTAATGTTTGGAAAAATGAATTAGTGGTATAGTTATAGTTAAACTGCCATGATATAGAATAGATGGATAGAGATATAACGTTTGAGTAACATGGACTCCACAGTGCTGTCATTCTTCTGCAGTGAACTTTTAGAAAGAATATTTACTTCTCTTTTACAGGCCAGTGAGGTTATATAGTATTTCATACCTACTATCTCACAAGGACTTAACAAATTTTAGACTAATTATAAAGCAACATAAGCTGCTTGGAAGAAAAGTGCTTATATATCTGAATTGGAAATTTGGTTATTTTTAATTCTAGTGGGAGTTCAATAGCAAATGAAGAGTGAAAAAGGACTTAAGATTTGGATGAAAACATGCTGTAAAAGGAATATGAGCTTTATGTGTGATAATTATAAAAAAGTGCTTGAGATTAGTCATCTTGATAGAATATAAACATGAGAACTACTCTATATGTATGCATGCATGTATAAATGTATGTACTATATATACACACATATATGGAAAAAGCTTATCAGTGTTGCTCATATCATTCATATCAACCCAGCATACTGCATTTGTGATTAGTAAAAAGAAAATACTATCAAAAATATCAACAAATCTTCTGAGTCTTATGTTTCAAATACAGTACTAGTCTCTGAGGCCGCTATGGCCCAAGGACTTATACAGCACACACCACGTGCATGCACACACACACACACACACACACACACAAAGGTAAAGTTAAAAAATGTGTAAGCTGTAGAGTTTCAGCCAATTTTTTTAAAAAGCAGATCTAGAATTAGTATTTTCAGCCTCTGTACTTATTGAAAACTTGTGTGGTCAAGCATAAGATGGGAAGCAGATCATTTTATAATTAGAATTTCTTATATTTTAAATAAAAAGGCTGATGTTTGGAAAGATAAAAGATACTCATCTTCCTTTCCTGCTCTAAAACCTTCAGTGGCATCTCTTGCATGTAGAATGAAGTCCAGAATCTCCTTTGCTTTTTTTAACCTCTGTAGTCTATTTTATACTTTCCGCCCACTGCTCAACATCATGAACTGTACACTGCAAATTCACCTTCCCCAGTTTTCTGTCTCTATCTGCTAAATATGATGCCAGCTGCCATGTGCCCTGTGCTAAGAGTCTTACATATATTATCTCATAGAATCCTAATGGTGACTGAAAGGTAGTTGCAATTATTCTCATTTGAGTTCATTATTTTGTCCAAAGTCATACAGCTAGTGAGTGTTAGAGTCCTAACGTAAAGGCAGGCTCTCTGAGCAGAAGCCTTTGCGCATGCTCTCTGGCTTTTTCCCACCACGTGGAACGCCATTTTGTCTCTGACTCTGCATGTCTAAATCCCACCCATTCTACAGGCTGAGTTTACATGGAAGTTATTCCCTAGATCTTTCCTACTGGTGGTCTCTCTTTCTCTGACCACTCATCACTCTTATTTCTTTTTTAGTGGTATCCATCATCTTTCACAGTATATTATGGTATTTTTATGTTACATATTTCATCCTCCCTCTCCTCCCCAGCTCATAGGGTTTCTAGTATAAAGAATGATGACAGGGCGCGGTGGCTCACACCTGTAATCCCAGCAGTTTGGGAGGCTGAGGCAGGCAGATCACAAGACCAGGAGATCGAGATCAGCCTGGCAAACATGGTGAAACCCCATCTCTACTAAAAATACAAAAATTAGCTGGGCATGGTGGTGCAAACCTGTAATCCCAGTTACTTGGGAGGCTGAGGCAGGAGAATTGTTTGAACCTGGGAGGCGGAGGTTGCAGTGAGCTGAGATCGTGCCATTGCACTCCACCTGGACGACAAGGCGAGGCTCCATCTCAAAAAAAAAAAAAAAAAAAAAAAAAAAAAGAATGGTATATGTTACATTTTACCAACTTTTATTGATCACATACAAGGTGCTTGGTGTCACGCCATGCCTGAGAGTTATTTAACACTCTCAGCAGTGCTGGGTGGAAGAAATCTGCTTTTTGCAGAGGAACAGAGTAGGTCAATGATTGTTGGAGACCACAGAGTAGGTGCAGCCTGGGTTTGTTATGTGAGAATCTTGACTCCAAGTTTGGAGCTCTTTTCGCCATGTACAGAAGCCTCATCAAATGCTCAGTGGAATAGCTTCCCTCTGGGAAGCTGGCAATAAAGATCTGTCAAGTGATTAAGCCTGGACCTGCATAACAGTCACCTGAAGAATTATGCACGAAGAAAATGTCTTGGGAAGGTTCAGTAGTCTTAGACTCTTGGAGTTCATATATTCAGTTGTGTATGTGACATCTTAAGTTTTACAAGTATCTTAAACACAACTATCCACCTTCGATTGTCATGCCTTCCCTATGTGCTCTGTTTTTGTAAATAGTAGTACCATCCACCCAGTTGGCTGGAGGAATCTGGGAACCTTCCTAAATTTGTCCCTTCTGTAACTGTCACTCTCCCTGCCTTCTCCCCATCTGATTGAATACTAGATTCTGGAAATTTTGCCCCTTAAAAATATCTCTTGAATCTGTATCATCTTCCCTGTTACCTGGGGCCATTGCAGTTGTTTTCAGGTTTTCCCCTTTCTGTATCATCCTCTACATTGCTACTAGAATGCTCTTCTTAACATGATGATCTGGCCATATCACTTTGTGGCTGGAAATTCCTTTTCAGGGCTCTTCCCAGCCCCTGCCAACATACTAGCTTGACATACCTGTTGCTTTATGATTTGGATTCCAACTCTGTCCAGCTTCAGCTCCTGCTGCTACACTGTTGGCAGCACAGAAACATTTTCCTGAACAAGTCCTGTTCTTGGACTTTGGTTCCTCTATGCTTGGGATTCCTTTCTCTTGGAATGCCTCCTACTAATTCTTCAGTACTGAACTCAAAGCCATAACATCTGCGAGACATTACTGAATCCTTGGAGAGACATCACACCCTCTTTGTTTCTAATGCGATTTATCCTTAAAGTTGAATTGTAGTGTATCTACTTATAGGACTGTTTTATCTCTTAGATTTTGAACAACTCGTCTTTGTAGTCTAGCACTGTGCTGGTAACCACTGAACAATCACTCAGTAGATGCTTATATTGGGAAGCCAGTTTCCGATGCATAAAAAGGCTTCTTCCTCCCGCAAATTTAGGAGCTAATGTTGACTGTTCTATAAACCTGATTGTAATCTCTCACCTCCAGCCCCAAATTTGCTTTTTGAAAAGCATTCAAAGGACCTCGGGAATATTTCTCTTCTGTCTTTGGCTTAAATCATGACCAATTAAGCCCTTGACAAAGAAGAGAAACACAGACCTAATTTTTTAAAAAATTGATCACTTTTAATTTTGGTGAATCAGTCTACTTACTCTGTTTTGAATGTGTTTGCTATGAGGATTGCATTGTACTGCTTTAAAAAATATACTTTAAAAAAAGAGATAGATAATATTGAATACACTGACAGACTCAATAGTTAAAAACAAGTATTTTCATCAGTGGCAAAGATATATCTGAGTTTCTGTTTATGTCACCTAATTTTTTCTGTGCTTTTTTGTTGCTGTTGTTCTGACAGGGTCTCAGAACAGGGTCTCGGAGCCTGTTGCCCAATCTGGAGTGCAGTGGTGCAGTCATAGCTCACTGCAGCCTTGAGCTCTTGGGCTCAAGTGATTCTCCACCTCTGCCTTCCTCACAGCTAGGACTACAGGTGATGCTACCATGCTGAGCTAATTTTTAAATTTTTTTGTAGAAATAACGTCTTGCTATGTTGTCCAGGCTGGTCTTGAACTCCTGGCCTCAAGAGGTTCTCCCACCTCAGCCTCCCAAAGGACTCGGATTACAGGCATGAGCCACGATGTCTAGCCTGGGTTATCCAATTTTGATCTTATTAGAAATAGGCAGATTCTTCTGAAATATCCTGAATGTGCATATTTCAGTCAGCCATCTCTATTCTATTCCCCCTGTAACTTTATAGCAGGGTTTTGTCTATTTCTTTATTTATATTATTTATTTATTTATTTTTTGAGACGGAGTTTGCTACTGTCAGCCCGGGCTGGATCCGGGCTGGAGTGCAGTGCCGGTTCAGCTCACTGCAAGCTCCGCCCCCGGTTACACCATTCCTCCTCACCCTCAGCCTCCTGATAAGACTGGGACTACAGGCGCCTGCCAACCACCGCCGGTAGTTTTTGTATTTTTTTAGTAGAGACGGGTTTTCACTCGTGTTAAGCCAGGATGGTCTCGATCTCCTGACCTAGTGCCCGCCTGTCCGGCTCGCCAAAGTGCGTGAGGATTACAGGCTTTGAGCCACCGGCGCCCGCTTGTCTATTTATTTTTAAAGATTAAGACATCAAATTTTATTAAAGTTAAATCTCTGTTCTCCTAACATCAAAACTTGAAAAGCCTTTGTGTTGTTTTGTCAAAAAAAGCCTGTTGAATTTTGTTTATGAAATTTTTGTTAAAGTAGCAGTTTTTCTGACTCCTTCAAAGGTATGCATTGCAAAATTCAAGCTGATGAAGACAGTAAAAGATGTGACAACACTTACTTGCCACTACCGATGTTAATCTCTTTTGAGTACAGTTCCACCCCCCCAACAAATTTTCTTTTAAATTCAGGAAAGAGAATACTTTGGTAATAACAATGGTATCTTTGAATTAACACCTCAGAAAGAAACAAGTATTTCATAGGGATTGCACTCCCGCCCCTTTTCCCCCCAATCCTTTGTTCTCTGACTGAGGATGCATTTGCAGGAGAGTTTAATAACTTCAGTTTGATAATCTGTTCTTTAACAGGCTGACACTTTATGGACTATGTGAATTTTTTTTCCTATTTACTCTTCCATAAGTTGTTGCAGGTTTGGCCATTCCACATGGCACTGGGCATTTTCCCTGTGGTTTGTGGGAGTAACTTACATTGGAGATTTTAGTGAGGGGCAGGAGGTCGCTGTAACTCTGTCTGGTGGCCTGGCATCATGGGAACCCATGGTCTGGACGACGGTCCAGGCTAGATGTTGATGTCTGTTGGGTAACAAAGGGACACTTGGACTTGCTCACTGTGGTGTCCCCTTTGTCCCTGGAGCATTCTGTGACAATCTGCAGGTTTTGTACTGCAGAATGTAACTCTCAAAAATAAACGTTTGTTTTCTCTATTTACCTTGCGACATTTTGACTATGTTAAATTGTTTTGTAAGAGATTGTATATTTTATTTTAAAATTAAATGGTTATGTATACTATGTTTAAATCAAGATTTTATTTTAGACTTGACATTTGAAGTATTCACTCAGATTCAGAGATATAACTTACTTACTTGAAATCTTTTAGTTCTGTCACTATTGTATTCACTTTAAATGAAATCTTAGAAGAGCTGATCTGGAATTATAGTGCTTTGTAATTGTTATCTTTATCTTAGAAGCCAATCATGTACTTGGGAATAAATTTGTTTTCTTTAATTATTATACTAGTATGTAGATAGTTATAATATTGAGATTAGATTTGAGACCATTTGCAAATGATATCTTTATTATTTTAAGTTATATCAACTATCTGATAACATCTTGAAAATTCGTTTTGATTGAGTGTGTTTGGATTTCTTTCATTAAAGACACAAAGCTCTTTGTTAATAAGCAAATCAGTCAGAAGGCTTAAACTTTCTGTTTTTTTATTTTAAATGTTAACATTCTAACATATATATGTATACATGCACATATATGTATGTGTATATATGTATGTATATATTATTTTAGGCTTATCCATATATACACATATATGTTTGTATATATGTGTGTGTATGTACATATATATACACACATACACCTAAGTGTGTATATATATACATATATATGTATGTGTATATATGATTTTGCATTTGTTTTAGACACGGGGTTTCGCCATGTTGGCAGGGCTGGTCTTGAACTCCTGGCCTCAAGTGATCCATCTGCCTTGGCCTCCCAAAGTGCTGGGATTACAGGTGTGAGCCACCATGCCCAGCCAACATTCCATTGTATTTTACATTTGTTCAGTATAGTAGGAGTGGAATAAACCTAATTTGTAAATGGTCTATGTACTCACACTTTTCTTACAACTTTATTGAGGTATGATTTATATAACATAAAACTTATGTATTTTGAGTATGTGATTTGGTAGTTTTTAGTAAATTCTCTGAGTTGTATAAGCATGACTAAAATCCAGTTTTAGAATATTTTCATCATCACAGTAAAATTGCTTATGACGTTTTACAGTTAATTATTTTCCCACTCCCAGTCCCAAGCAACCACAAATCTACTTTCTGTCTTTCTAGATTTGCTTTTTCTAGATATTTCTTATAACTAGAATCATACAATATATGGTATTTTGGTTTTGGCTTTCTTCACTTAGCATGTTTTTGAGGTTCATTCATGTTGTGGCATGTATCACTACTTCATTCCTTTATATGGCTGAATAGTATTCCATTTTATGAACATACCATATTTTGTTTAATCATTCACCAGTTTATGGACATTTGGGTTGGTTTTTACTTTTTGACCTTATAAATAATGCTGCTGTGAACTTCCATATACAAGTTTTTATGTGGGTGAACATACATTTTTATTTCTCTTGGATGGATATCTAGGGGTGGAATTGCTGGGTTTTATGGTAAATGTATGTTTAACTTTTAAAGAAACTGCCTATTTGCCAAAGTGGCTTTTGTGTCTTGCATTTCCACCACCATTTTCACCAGTATGTGAGGGTTCTTCTTGTTGGAAAAACTTTTTAGAGTCTTTGAAGTCTCATTTTGAATCAAATGAGAGCATCTTTGTGAATGAATTTAGTTTGTGCACAGATATATCTCCTGTCATTGTCAGGTGACAGTGTGGCTGCTTTCATGAGAAAAATGAAACAGAAAAGGGAGAAAAAATAAAATGGAGTGAAAGAGGGGCAACCTTTGAACAACCCCCCTTTTAATTTGTTGTTGTTTTGTTGAATTTGGGTTTAGTTGTTGGTTTTTCAGAGCTTATCAAGTGTAGTTAAATAAAATCCTTCCCAAGGAGGGCCAGCCCAGAGGGCAAATGGAGTTTGCCAGGCAATTGGGCACCTCTCTTGTTTTTCTGAGGGGTGGGAGTCCATTAGCCATCTCCCACAGTGGCTGAGTGTGGGAAGGTAAGGCTACTGACATCTCCTCTTGCTTTGCAGTGGTCATAGTGGAGAGTGGCATGGACATTATGCAGTATGGAGGAGCTCCCATGTGGAGTCAAAGTGCTTTGGCTTTGAAATTTGTCTCTGCCTCTTACTGTGTAGACTTGTTTAGGTCCGTTGGCCACCCCAGTCTTCAATGACTGCATTCTTCTTGGTCACCTGGCTCTTCCCTCTTTGTAGTGTTCTCTGTAGAGGAACCTCAGATATAATAATGGAGACTAAAGTGTCATCCACTGAGCAGAAGAAAGTAGGGGACAGTGCATTCCCATTCTTTACCTTTTGCTGTGCTGCCTTCCCACTTCTCTTTGGGTTATTTCCTCAGTAACAAGACCTACTTCCCAAGGCTGGGGCCAAGTGGGTGGGCCATCCTAGACTTAAAATGGCAAACTTGAGTGTGTGAAGGGTAAGCATTTGAAACAGGCTTGTGGTCTGCCCCTTCACACCCTAGGGCTGTTTTTCTTTGGAAGTTTTTAGTTGAATGGTTTGAAGGAAAGGATTTGGAGTATGTTAGCTCTGTGGGACTTTCATTACAGAGTGGAACCATGATGTGGGTTCTTTTGATCTTTCTTCTGGTCACTCATTAGTCCCTGTTGAATTTAGCTGTGTCCCTTCAGCACACCACTGAACTATAATAGTGTCTTTGGGAATAAATAGCTTTGAGGACCTTAGAAGAAAAACAGTACTTTGTTGCAGAAAATGATAGCTTTGTTATGATAGGGGAGTTATGTCTCTCTCTCTCTCTTTCAGTCCTTGAAAACCTCCTCACAGTTTCTAGCCTAGCATAAAAACAAAGCACTATTTAAAAATATGTTCAGTATATGCTTCTATAAGCCTACTAATTTATGACCTCATGCTGTCTTCTGATTAACAAAGCAAAGCAATGCCAAGGACTTATTACCTCTGTAAATTCCATGTTTTTTGAGATCCTCTTTCTGTAATTTAAATAAGACTGCAAGAATAAAAGGTAACTAACTCCATTTACGTTACTCCCAAGTCTCTTTTTTGTTTTAGTTAGTATATACATTTTAATATAGCATAGTATGTATAGGTAATATTTTTCCCTTTGCTTCTAACTTACTTCTATGTATGCATTTTATGCATGGAAGTTTTAAGTTAATGTTTATAGAATGCTTATTATGTAGACACTGAGTTTTGTGCTATTCCCAGATACAATCTCATTTAGTTTCCACAATATCCTATGTGAGGCTAGATCTTATTTTGACCTTAGAAGTCATGGTCATTGTAGAAACATAGGAAAAGTAAAAATAAAAAAACTGTATTAGGAATTCAGCCGTTTAGAGATAACTTTTTGGATAAATTTTATTCCTTTTCCCCTTAGAGTTTTATGGAATCAGGTATGTTTTATGTGGGGTGTGTGTGTGTGTGTGTGTGTGTGTGTATTCATTCTTCATGATAAAATTAGTATCTCATTGTATATGTTGTTTTGAAATGTGCTCTTTGCTATTTTAACAAGATATAGTGGTATAGTGGAATGGACATTTCTCTATGCCATTACGTCTCCTTCTGTAACATCACTTTAATGATTTTCCCTGCTTACTGTAAAGGGAATAAAGCTCATTGTCATTCAGTTAGTCAATTCAGGAAGACAAGGACGAAAGAGAAAGAACTGCTATTTGGTGTCTATGCTTTGAGACTTTTTTTCTGGTCTCGATCTCTTTTAAAAGAGCTATTTACATGTGGGTGGAAATATTTGTCAGAAATATAGTGTGACATATCTTAACTCTTACTGGTTTCTATTGTAAGACGGGAAGTAAGTGTTATGTTGTTTTGAATATAAGAAGGATATGGTCCTATTTCTTACCATACGCCTTTCAGAAATGGGATCATAATAGACACTTTGGAGAATATGAGCAAGCTGACTTCTATGCATGTAGATCCATTGCTCAGTGTGGTAATGACAGTCTTACTGAATAATCCCCAATCTTGGAATATGCACATACAGATTCTCATTTTAAAAAGGAAGCACAGTAAATGGAATTTCAAAAACATCGTAGTCTTTGAAGCTATGTCAATTGTTAATTTGTAGTTCTAGAGCTTTGCTTTATTCTTGTTATTTTTAACTAAGGTTTGTCCATATTAGCGAGCAAATTTAAAAATAGAAATGTCCTGAAAGATCTAAGGACTCCTGTTATAAAGATGTTGCATTCTGGACAGATGTCATTGATACCGTACCCTTGGGAATACTGCCTAGTAAATACGCTGATCTGATAGAATTACTGTTTTTATGTGGAAATTTTATCTTAACAACTATATCAAAACGTTTGAGCCGTGAATTTAGGATCAGTACTACAGTTTTGAGATGGTTAAATTCATGCAGTCTTTGGCCATTCTCTTAGAAGACCATGTGTGTCAGAGTCAAATTATCTAACAAAGCATTGCTCGGTGTGGGATGTAATGTGAGGCACCCCTTCTGCTGGTGCTGTGACCAAATAGGCCAATTTCTTTCCCTGGAGAGTGGGGTGTGGTTCCATGGCAGGGGTAAAGTCTCAGCATCAGCACATTGGAACATTAGTAAGCAAGGTCTGAATAAAGTTACATTTTCCCAGAAATAAACAGGGAGCCTTTCTGCATGAGCTAACTTGAGCATTATCACCCAGAGATTGGGGATGTAGTGATAATTACCCACAGCTCATGGCACCACTTGGGCAATAATAGCAGTTTATTTAAATCCTTGTTGTTTTCTTTGTTTTTGAGACAGGGTCTTGCTCTGTTACACAGGCTGAAGTGCAGTGTCATCAGCAGGGCCCACTGCCACCTCAACATCCTGGGCTCAAGTGATCCTCCCACCTCAGCCTCCTGGTAGCTGGAACTACAGGTGGAAGCCACCACGCCTGGCTAATTTTTTTTTTTTTTTCGAGGCGGAGTCTCAATCTGTTGCTCAGGCGGGAGTGCAGTGGTGGGATCTTGGCTCACCACAACCTCTGCCTCCCGAGTTCAAGCGATTCTCCTGCTGCAGCCTCCCAAGTAGCTGGGGCTACAGACAGGCGCCACCATGCCTGGCTCATGCCTGGCTAATTTTTTAAAAAGTTTTTTGTAGTGACAGGGCCTCACTGTGTTGCCCAGGCTGGTCTTAAACTCCTAGGCTCAAGTGATCCTCTTGCCTTGGCTTTCTATTAAATTCTTGTTTGAAGATTTAATATTAGCTCTGCTTTCCTAATTTTAGTGAATAGAGGTGAAGCTGCTTAAAATTGTCTAAGCTTATATTTGGAATCACATGGATAAGAGGTGGACACTGAGGATTTCTGTTCTTGTTTAATAGTTCCCTTGGATGCCGGGTCCCAGTCTTTGTTACCATGTTAAAATATCATTCCATTCATTAAAGCTCTCTAAAAATAGTCCAAGTTTGCAGTAATAATTAAGGGAGCTTCATTCCCTCTGTCTTCTTCCCATTTCTGTCCCTTCCAGAGGAGGGCTGCCACCCGCACCCCGGACCCTTAGAGGAGGCTCAGTGTTGCCACTTCTTTATCTTTTCTGTTAGGATCACTCCTGTGTATAATGCTGGAAGAATGCATGGGCTTGAGGGTTTTCCAGACTCATAGTTTTTCTCTGAGCCTGGGGGTGGGGGGTGTTGCATCTCTAGCGTGTGACCATGTGAAGTTTGGCCACCCTCCCTGTTCACTGACATAATGAGAAGCTCTGTGTAACTGCTAGTCCCGCTGGCTGACATCAAGGTTAGGAAACATGCAAGCAGCTCAGCAGGCAGGCTCTGGAGAGCTGTGAAAATACCATTTAGTTTGCATAGAGAAATGTTGTGACTCCATGTAAAGGCTCCAGCTAGAACTTCTAGAACATTTTCTCACGTTTAGAATTGCTCTTTGCCCTTTTATTAAGCTTCCTTTCTTCCTTCCTTATTCATAACCTTCCTACCAGACATGTTCCACGTAGCCAGAATCCGGATCTAGACTACTACCAGGCCCTTTACAAAACTCACACAAATTGCCATGTTTCTCATACTATTTTTGTGAGAGATAGTGGGGAAATTATAGGTGCCATATTTGGTATTGGAAAGAGTTAGGAATAGTGTGATATGTATGATGAAAGCTAATTCTGAATTGATTCAGGGATTAACTTCCTGTGTTTTGAAAGTGTCTACCTCTTGAGTTGCTGGGACTACAGATGCACACTACCATGCCTGGGTCTCCCTTTTATTTTTCTAAGTCTCTTCCTCCCTCACACTTTTGATCACATTTTTCTTCTTTACACTCATTTTTATTGTTTTATGAAGTACTTTTTTAAGCCTTGGCTTTTATGGTGATATATCATCTTATTTTCCTTATTATCATGTCTCTGGCCAGTTCCTTCCCAGTGCCTTCCTAAACACACCTTCCTCAGTCCCCTTGTTACATGTTGATGTTTGCTGTGGTCTGGATATCACCCAAAATTCGTGTGTTGAAAGTCAATCGCCATGTGATAATGTTAAGTGATGGGGTCTGTAGGAGGTAAGTCAGTCATGAGGGCACAGAGCCCTTTGTGCTCTCTCACCCTCCTGCCTTCCACCTCCACCTGTGAGGACACAACAAGGCACCACGTTGGAAACAGAGAGACCTTGCCCTCACCAGATTGCCAAACCTGCTGGTACCTTGATCTTGGTGGTCCAGCCTCCAGAACTGTGAGAAATGAATTTCAGTTCTTTTAAAATTATCCAGTCTCAGGTATTTTGTTATAGCAGTACAACAGACTTTTGTTATAGCAGTACACGTTAAAATTAACAGTCTCAGGTGTTTTGTTATAGCAGTACAAACAGACTAAGACAATGTTCTCCCATGTTTTGTCTTTCACCTGATATTTTTCTTTTTCTGGTTTCAGCTGTGTGTTATGCTCCCAACTCAGCTTCTCTAAGCCACACCTTTCTGGAGACCTCCCACTTCAGTATTTCACAGATACCTCACACTCAATGCTCCAATGGAACTCATCTTTTTTTGACATTTTCTTTTCTCCAATGGCTCTTTCTCTTGTGATCCCACTCTTAAGAAAATGGGGAGTTGTTCTGGACTTTTCCTCCTCTCAGTAATCACCCTCAGCCTTGTTAGCCCTTCCTCCTTGCTGACTGATAACTCTGTCCTCTTCTCCCCTGCTCCCCAACCATACTGGGTTGATTCAGACTTGCCTCCCTTTTGACCTAGAATCCTGCAACAGAACCTCTAACAGTTTCATCTTGCTACCTACCCAAAGTATAGCCAGAGGGTTGCTTACTGCATTGAATCTTTAACTTTCATGCTCGAATCCCTCTATCACTTTCATAGTTTTCAAGATGATGTTGAAAGTCCTGCCTGTACATTCGGAGTCCTCTATGATTTGGCACATGGAGTGAATGAAGTATGAACTTGCCACTCCCCGGGGTTGGGGAGGGTGGTACCTGGCATGGGGTGTGTTGGGGAGTGAATGTATGAACCAAAATAGGTTGTACCCAAAGAGACAGTCTAGGAGATGAACGAGAGCCATTTTCTGGAGATCCCTTGATTCCTGGGATGGTATTATTCAAGTCTATAGGGCAGTGAAGGATAAGAACCGGGATTTGTGAATTTGGCAGCTGGGAGGGCAGGAGCAGAATAGGGTGACTGTGAGGAGGGACTGCAGAGTGAATGGTGAACTCCGATTAAGTGTAGTCCTGCAGGCTTCAGGGTGTGCTGGGCAGCCTTGAGGATCACGCTGTGTAAGCAACCTTAGGGAGATTGTGAGCAAAGTTATTTTAAACATGAATTCTAAAGAAAAAACTAAGTTTTGATCACTTAATGAGTGTGCAGTATATGGAGAATGCAAGAGGAGTAACCTAGTTCAGATATTAGAGTAACTGAGCTGAGCGGAATCAGCAGCAAGGTTTTAAAAAGTTCCTAATCATCTTAATAGTAATATACATGGAATGAGTGCTTACTGTGAACCAGACACTATGCTAAGCACTTCTTCATGCTGTAGCTCATAAACCTCCAACAACTTAAGGAAGCAACAACTATTATTATTTCCCATTTTAGAGAGAGGACATGAAGCCAGACTTACCCGGAACTTACCCCAATTTTTGTTGCCCAGTCTCAGAAGAGATATTTCAAATCGGAAAACGATTTCAAAGCCTGGACCCTTAACCATTACTCTCTCTTGCCTCTTTAACCATACATACGTCACTATTATGACATCTAAAAATGAACGGTTCCTTAATTTCATTAAATATCTTGGTCTCATTAATGTCATGTTTCCCCCCCACCCCAAAAGATTCAAAAACCTTTCACAGAAGGCCCACACTTTGCAAGTGGCTGGTATATTTTTAAAGTCTCTTTTTATTTAATAAATGTTCCTCCACGTTGCAATTTAAGTTTTGAAGAAATTGAGTTATTTAGGCCGGGTGCGGTGGCTCAAGCCTGTAATCCCAGCACTTTGGGAGGCCGAGACGGGCGGATCACGACGTCAGGAGATCGAGACCACCCTGGCTAACACGGTAAAACCCTGTCTCTACTTAAAAAAAAAAAAAAAAAAAAAAAAAAGAAAAAAAAAAAAAAAAAAAAAAAAAAAAACTAAAGAAATTGAGTTATTTGTCCTAGTAGAATTTCCCACAGTTTGGATTTTGCTGAATGTGTCCCTTATGGTTCGGTTAATATGTTTCCTTGTCCCCTGTATTTCTTGTAAATTGGTAGTTGAAACTGGAGGCATGAGCAAATTTGGGTTTGATATTTTTGGTAAGACTGCATTATGCTTTAGAGGTGAAGCTGTCTTCTCACTGGATTCTGAAAGTTTGTAGGAAAAGGACTGTGTAACTCTAAGGTACTATCGGTTTTCTTGAGAAAGATGTTTCTACTACTTAACGGGAAGGGTCTGGTAAAACCTCCTCCCTGTCCCACCCAGTGGGGTTAGATGTTTTCCCTTTGTGTTCCATGGCAATTAATTCTGTAATACTTATCAAACTAAAGTGTCAATTTTCGTGTCTGTCTTCTCTATTTCAATGAGCATTCTTCATTCTTCAAGAGGTTGTATAATTCTTGATTTTTGTAACATGGAGCTTAGCATAATGCCTGGCATGTAGACACACAAGATTTTTAAGTATCTATTGAGTAAATAAATTATTAGAGATTAATGCATTATGAAGGCATGTTTCAATCACATATTATTGTTATGCTTGTCAACTTGTCTATGTTGTCAGTATTTGGAGGCTACCACCAGGGTTGGAAACACGATAAATAAGAGTGTTTTTTATTTTTTTATTTTTCCAACTAGTAAATCAACACACATTGTGGATGTTGCTTAGCTTTTAAAATACTAGTCTGAAAATAATTTGTTCATTAAGGGGACACCTTAGTTTTCTCGAGATAAGCCATCTAGTTGTAGCTGTTGGCAAAACTGGGCTACATTTGCACATTAGAGCTGTGGCATACCCAAGGACACTGAGAAGAAAACAAAAAGCCAGAGAAGCAGAGCTGGTGTTGTGATGTGTAACCAGTGAGTCACACAGGGCACTCCACTCAGAAAGGCTCTGCATTTGGGGCTCAGTGCTCTGTGGTTGCTATCTTGAATTCTTAGTAATTTTATTCTTGAATTTGTGATTTCGTAAGTGAAGTCCAATAGGACAGTGGAGCATGCATCAGCAGCATGGAGCTCTGCCTTCTGTCGCCTCCTTGCCTCCCAGGACAGATGCTCAGCAGCTAGCTCCCCGGGCCTCTGGTACCCTTGTCTCTCCTGGCCTCCCTTTGCCCCCACCGTCAAGAAACCACTGTTACCCTCTGTCCCTAGTTGGAGTCTGGGAGCAGGAGGGTCAATGTCTGCTATGCATACCCTGTGGTATCTTGTTGTAGGCATGGTGGTGACTGTCCTCACTCCCAGCTGGCAGTGCCATCATTCTTTCAGCAAGCAACTCAGGTGGCAAGCCTCCCACTCACTCCTGATTCAGGTGCTGAGTGCATCCCAGCACAGAGGTTGTAATCCCTTGGAGTTGTCTGTCCACTATGAGCAGGGCAGCATGCTCCTTTGCAAGGGGAGATGCCTGGCTCAGGCTCACCACCTCTGGCTTGGCACTGTCAGTCCAATAACTTGCAGAACGGGGAGCCCTATAGCTGATGGGTTGCACGCTTATGCCCTTGATCATGGGACAAGGCCCTTGGGTGCCTATGAGGGTCCATATTGGCTCTGTGAGTATCTCTGTGCTCAAGGGAGTTTGATATTAATGGCAATTTTAAAGCACCATGAGCAGTTGAAAGAGAGACACAGGAAAAAGGAAAAATTTTATAGTTTGGTACCTTTAGTGGCACTTCATCCTAGTTTTTCAGCAAGGAAAGTCACGGTTTTATTTTGGATTGAGCCCTGCAAATTATGTATCCCACTCTGAAGAGAAGGTAGTTAGAAGGCATACAGTAAAAGAGGGAACTTGGACATTGTGCAGGTAGTTCTTTCCATGGGGTGGGAGTGGGGGTCAATTTACTTGGATTTTTATGGCAATAATCTCTTAAGGTATCTCATCTGAAATATCTTTGGTTAGAGCATTTAAATCCCTTTTTATTTGATTTCCGTGTTCACCAGAGCAATGTTATGATTGTGGTTTATCTTCCATATAGCTTAGCTGCCAGAGAGAATGTAGCAATTGGGGAACTTTAAGTTTTCTGATTCCTGTGATAGTTATTTTTTATTATGAACTAAACTAAGTGGCATTTTGCATTTCTGTTTTGGTCTATAAGCTTGTTTTATGAAAGTCCGTCTTTGAAGATATACTCAGCTTGGAGGAATGCCACAATATGTTTTTGAGCTTGCAAGCCTGAGGGCTTGAACCATGGTCAGTTAATCCCAGAATGAGCAATACTCTGTGAGGTCTCTAGGGAGATGGTCTGCCGGTGGTTTCCACTGTGAATGAGTCCACAATATTGCAATGTGGCAGAGCACATATGTGCTTATTTTTCCAAAGCATTTATGCTCTGGGGCAGAGATAGCAACTGTGAAGCTTACTTGAGCCTAGAACAATACAAGCATAACTGTACCTCTTTTGGCAGCACCTATAAGCCTATGGCTTCTAAAAAGGGTGAAATTAATATGTAATTGAAAGGGTTGGAGAGGCCAAGCTAAAATTGTGACATTCATCCTAATTTTAGAAAGATAAACAAATTTGTGGTCTTCAAAAGATCTTTTAAAAAACATTTGCTGCCAAACACCTGCTTTACCATATGCTACTAGTACTTAAGCAGTCCTGAAAGCAGGCATGGGTTTTCACAGAAGAGTTTGTGAATCCAAAGCTGTCTTGAAACTTGCTAATGAAAGCTTTTCAGTGTCTACTGACTACAAATGATAAGGTGATGACTAAAGAGACTGCAAAGGGCTAAAATTAAGTCCTCTTTTTCCTCCCAATTAAAATATTTATTCTCTAATTCATGTCAAAAATATTTCTTGAGTACCAGTACTTAACAAGTACAATCATGTATGTGTATGTACATGTGTCTCATGTACAGTCACTCAATTGAGCTATGCACAGAGGGAAACATGAGTCAGGATCAGACATTCTGCTTAATTAGCCAGTGGACAATAGAAAGGATGGTGTAGCAGGACTCTGTGATTGTGAGGGACCTTAAGCAAGAAGAGAATATTTTTTACTTAGGTCACTGAAAATTTCAGGTATAGGACTAGGTTTTGCGTGGCACTGTTGCCGAGACAAGGTCTCTCACCTTTCAGCTCTGTGTTCTGCAGTGGATCCAGCTCTCCATCCTCCCTATTCAGTGTTCTTCCCAGTTCTTGAAGAAAACTCAGGGACTGAGTCTGTCCCAGCACTGTCTTGTTGACTTGTACAATGTCCACATCCAAGAGCCCATCACTGTGGCTGGGGGATGGAATATGCTACCTGTCCTAGGCTGGGATCCTCTGCTCTACCCTTGGGGCCTTGAGGGAGGCCTCGCTCAATTTTAATGGCCTGCGAGTTGGGGGGAAAGGGATCCCCAAATAGAAGTCAGATTGTCTCACCACCTGGCAAACAACCTCATGATGTTTTTTCACTACAGTGGATAAATGAGCACAGAGAGAAATATGTTAGGATAATCAAGTATAAACTGTGTGTGGAAGGGCAGATAAAAGGAGAAAAAATCTTATGTTGAAGAAGTTGGCAATGCTACGTGAAAGGGACCCCAAACTGATGTGATTTGACTAGGAGTGTGGAAAGATATTTCAGACAGACACTTTTTTTGTTTTGTTTTGTTTTTAAGTTGGGAGCAATGGGGAAAACATATGACTGAGATGGGAACATGGTTGGGGAAGAATATACAGATTGGAAAATAGGTATTTTTGGGGGAGTGGCAGTGGTGTGCCAGGAAAGACAATGGGGTCATGTTATAAAAATTCTCAAATTCTAGGTCAAGGCATTTAATTTAATAGGCAATAGAGAGTCCTTTAAATATTTCTAAGCATGAATAGTGCATAAATAGAGTTGAAGACAGTAGAAGTAGTTTCAGGATGCTCTGAAGGAGGGAGACCATTAAAGAGACAAGCTAAGAGTTCTTCAGGCAAGAGGATGGTAACAGGAGTAGAAAGTCAGGGCAAGATGGAAAAGAAAATTGGGGCTGGTAGGAAGAGTCAGAGAGAACTCAGAGCTCTTGGTCAGGGCTCTATTACAGAAATAAGGAAATCTGGAGAGGCTGCTGGTGGAGGGAGAGGAGAGAGATCCTGAGTTTGTCCTTGGAAATATTGAGCACTGTGTTAACACAGTATAATGTGCTTGGTTAAGCATTGGGTGGAGACTCAGCCAATGAGACAGAATGCATAGCTGTGGTCCAGTGATCCAGTGATTCAGAATCAGAGGCAATCTGGGAAATGTGTTGGGGCAATTGTGATTGTGACTGGGAATAGCTACTGGAATTTAGTGAACTTGTTCTGCATACTGGATACATCCCTGCACAAGGAAGAACTGTTCCACCCAACTGCCAGTAGCACTTCCTGTTCAGGAGATTGGCAGCTTCTTACTGATGAAAGCCTCAGGACCTTGGCAGTGAAAGAACATGCAGATGCAGTCTTGCTGGCAAACATAAATTCTTGGTCCTTGTTGTTTTTATGTCTATAACGGAATGATGAATATTATGCCAAGTGCCAAAGGTACTTTGGGGGTTTTAGATAAGAAATTTTCTTTTGGGAGAGAAGGAGAAGATGTGTAGCCGAGATAGAGTTAAAAGTGGTGTGAAAGGTCCTGGATTCACTTTCTTTTTTTGCCACCAATTTGTATGTACTCGCAGTGATCAGTTTTCTGAACTACTGCTTCTTTATCCATTACATTGGAAAAGGAGGGGGAAACTTTGCATGTTAGTGATAATATTCCCGGTGGAGTGAATTGATGCTATACTGTAGTGTTCTGAATTATGTACCCCTCTCCTTGGCCCTCACATTGGCTGTGTTGCTCTTCACAAGGTGGGGTCCTAATGGGTGCTGCTTGGCCTCTTCTTTCTCTTGGGATAAAACCCAGTAATCATCAAGTTTGCTGTAAGATGACCCCTCTTCTGTGTACCACAAATAGAAGTTGTCTTGGCTGTAGCCCTGGCTCCTCCTGCTTGTTCTAACTGGTGCTGTGGGTGAGTTTCTATTTGGGGATGCACATCAGCACAGAATTTCCCATGACATGGAGAGGAAGGTAGCTTTCTAGGGCCTGTCCTCCATTGCAGGGCTGGGTTGCTGCTTCTGCTGAGTTGGGGGTCTCCTCTGACTCTTTTGACATATTTTTTAAATGATACTGTTCTTTACGAAAATGTTTATGGGGATTAGGTAAAAAGTAACTGTTGAGAGTGAAGTTAAAATGAATAGTGATGATAATAATAATAATTATTCCTCTTCAACATACCCTTTTAATCCACTCAGTTTGTTGGGTATGAGCAACAGAATGTTTAAACTGAAAGAACTAGATAGATAACAGTGACTGCAAAGCTACTGGGCAATGTGAAAGCTGCTTTTTATATCACTGAACAGTAAAAGTAGTAATACCATCACAGACCAGTAGCCAGGAGACCTGTCTGTGGAAATGTGTTCATTGTCACAAGAACCATTGTGAGGTAATTGAGCAGGGACTTCAGTGGGATGTTTTTCCTTCTCCTTTCTGCCTGTCTAAATCCTATAGCTCCTCAGAGCCTAGATCGGGTCCCTTCTTGGCCTGAAGCCACTCCTGATGTGGTGACACTCTGATTTCTCCTTTTGATTTTTCTGCTGTTTCTGTGCCTCACAAGCAAGTGTCTAAGTTTCTTTAGAGACAGGTTTCATGAGTGCAACTTGTGTCCTCTGTGAGGTGGTTTTTTTTTTTTTTTTTTGTATGTTTGTTTTTTGAGACAGAGTCTCACTCTGTTGCCCAGGCTGGAGTGCAGTGGCATGATCTCGGCTCACTGCAACCTTCGCCTCCCAAGCGATCCTCCTGCCTCAGCCCCCCTAGTAGCTGGAATTACAGGCACGTGCCACCATGTTCGGCTAATTTTGGTATTTTTAGTAGAGACGGGGTTTCACCATGTTGGCCAGGCTAGTCTTGAACTCCTGACCTCCGGTGATCCACCTGCCTCGGCCTCTCAAAGTGCTGGGATAACAGGCGTGAGCCACCATGCCCGGCCTCTCTGTGAGGTGTTTAACTCCTAGACGACAGGGGTGGTCCTCATACCCGCTGCTTTCCAAGCCTCCTTCCAAGCCTGCCAATGGGAGCTTGGAATGTTTCTGTCAGTTTTATTCAGATTTCATGTAAAAGAAGTATGTAGCATTCATTCAGATTTTTGTGATAATAAGTATTTGAAAAGGATTAAAGGGAGATAAATTAATAGCATAGACTTTGTATGAAATTATGGCCCTATTGAAAGTGAAATCCCCTGTGACAGTTGAAGGGATTTTGAGGAAAAATGCATTATGTATCCCATTTAGACTTTTCCTTCTGAAACACTTGAAAGCTGAGAACTGCCTGGAAGAACTGTTTTCTTTATTTTATAAAGCATATAAGGTTTCGTACAAATGGTCTATTAATTTCTAACTTTATTAAAGGAATTTTGATTGAGTTTGATGTTTTTTAATGGCAACAATTTGATGAATTGAATAGACCAAAGTTTTTTGTTAGACAACTGCTGGAAAAATATTCATTACAACATTCTTCCACATATTAAATATGGCTAATTTCTCCTTTGCATGTATTCATTTAGCTTTTTCTTTTAATGAGTTAAGGTCATGATATTACTTCTGCCTAATTTTTTTTTGTTTTTTGTTTTTTGTTTTCCCTCCAGGGAAAAACCCTCACCTACACAGGAGTGCAGTGGTGCAATCACGGCTCCTGTAACCTCAAACTCCTGGGCTCAAGCGATCCTCTCACCTCAGCCTCCCAAGTAGCTAGGATTACAGGTGTGTGCCACCATGCCTGGCTAGTTTTTAAAGTTGTTTTCTTTCTTTCTTTCTTTTTTTTTTATGGAGATGGGATCTTGTCATGTTGTCAGGTCTGGTTTTGAACTCCTGGCCTCAAGTGATCCTCCTGCCTTGGCCTCCTAAAGTGCTGGAATTACAGGCATGAGCCATTGCACCCAGCTGAAAAACCTCAAATCTTTTACAGTTTAGAATTCCACTGTTCTATGTACCCCAAATTTTAAGCTCCCTTCTTTTCTGAGTTTATCAGGAACCAAATTAGATAATTGTCACAATATAAAACCAGTGAGAGCTTTGGACAAAATGTAAATTAACTATAATCTTTTTAGATTCGTAGGTGTTTAATGTCTTGTGGATTAAAAGAAGATCTACTTGATAGTTATTAACTGAACTTTTCAAAATGGTTTTGTTAGAAGACTTAATTCCTAATATTTATTGAGAGATAACCTTCTGCTGAGCAGTGTTTTAAGCACTTTGCCCGTGTCATCTTATTTTTCTGTCTCAACAACTTAATGATAGATGTGCCATTGTTGTCTGCCTTTTTTTTTTTTTTTTGAGATGGAGTCTCGCTTTGTCATCCAGGCTGGAGTGCAGTGGCACAATCCCGGCTTACTGCAACCTCTGCCTCTGGGGCTCAAGTGATTCTAGTGCCTCAGCAACCTAGTAGCTGGGACCACAGGCATGCGCCACCATAACCGGTTAAGTTTTGTATTTTCAGTAGAGATGGGGTTTTGCCAGGTTGGCCAGGCTGGTCTCAAACTCCTGACCTCAGGTGATCTGTCCACCTAGGCCTCCCAGAATGCTGGGATTACAGGTGTGAGCCACTGCTCCCGGCCCACCTGCCTTTTTTTTTTTTTTTTTTTTTATGAGGAAACTGAAGCACAGAGAGATGATATAGCTTGCTAAAGTGATAGAGCCAGAATTAGAACCCAGGCTGTTTGACTCTAGGATCCTTCACTACACCAAATGGGTTTTCCCTGTATCAGAGAAATGTATTGAGGGTCCTGTGCTAGATGGACATGATGAGGCACAGCGAGTCGTAGGCTGGGAAAATGTGCAAGAGGATTTGAAGACAAGGAGAGTCCTGAAATTGGCTGTGGTTTGCCTGAATGCTCTCCTGTAGCATCACCCAGTTTGCCTTTCGAAACTGTCCTTCCTTCTAATGCCAGAAGTGGGCAAATGGCTCAGGCCAGGCTGATCAGAGGAGTCCTTGCACCTCTCAAACTACAGTGATTGGTTCACAAATGGGCAGATAACCAACAGTGGCCAATTAAACTGATGAGTTTTCATTCTGGAAATTTTATTGCAGTGCTTCAGAAAGAGATCCTGTCTTTTCATTGAATTTAAAGCTAGGAAGATGTAGGCCTGGTGCTGCTGGCAGATATCTTGCAACTACTAAGGTGAGACCCTGCTAGAAAAAGGGGATCATGCAGAGAAAAGCAGAGGTTAGAAACTTGGAAAAAGAGATGACGTTCTGATAATATCCCCTGGATCTGGCTGTGTTTGAAGATAGGAAACCCACTCCTCAATTTTTCAGTTATGTGAGCCTCCCTCCTTTTTTCCCTCCCCTCCTCTCTCTCCCCTTCCCTCCCTTCACTCTCTTCCTCCCTCCTCATCTTCCTATCTCCCCTCTTTCCTTTGCATGTCCCATCCCTCTCTCTCCCTGCATCTCCTTTATTCTCCCCCGTCCTTTCTCCTTCCCTGCCATTATTTGCAGCTGAAGGAATTCTAGCATAAATGGTGATTAGATTTGGGAACTCTCCAATCTGGGAAGTTCTTCATTTCTGCTGTTGGCCTGGAGGGATAGCTGTTCAACTCTATAAGGGTACAGAACCAAGTGGATTGGGGTAGTGTTATGTGTGTGTGGGTGTCTTCTGAGCATCTCAAAGAAAACCACTGAAAAAGGGCTTTGTTTGTTGATGGTCCCTGGGAAGCAGAGCTGTGGGACCATGGACCAAGCCACGGTAGGTGTATCAGAGAAATTTGTTAAACTGTGTTAAGCATCTGTGACGACGCTGCTTACTGGGCCCAGAGAGTTGAGGATCAGGTGTGGGAGTTTGATGATACATAGCATATCTTCTGGTATTGAACATATTGGCCTCTGCCTTAAGAGTCTAGATGTTAGAGTGATTAATTTGCTTAGTTTCATGCCCTTGAGAGAAGAAATTAGGAATCTCAGTAAGTGCTTTTATCAAAAACTTACCTATCCTGGTATGACATTATAACATTCCATGCTGCATCTTGTAGGAATCAATCCTAAAAAAAGATGGCAATGGAGATAGAATGAGAATTGCTTCCATTATCAGATATGAAATGACAGATAGCTTTCTATATAAGCTTTGCACATTTTATAGAGCTATGTAGCTTCCTTACAGCAAGCTACAAAATAGATGTCTGTGTCTACTAAAGGCCTGTGACTTCTAGTGAGATTTTCTGAGCTAGTATCCAAATGAATGTTTGTGAAGAATTCTTTGAGAAGGCTTTCTTTTGCCTGGTGTGAGAACGTCATTATTATTAGAGTAAAATGCACACTATCCTAATAAATATATTAATGTCTCTCAATTTATGACTAATGATATTTGTGGTATCCACGCACCTCCATTTCTGCTTCTGCCAAAATGCAAGCCATTATGGTAGCTGGCTGATGTGCGGTTTCTTACATTATCTGCTCATTGTTAAATTGATAAATGGTACATGTGAATAGTCCTCTCATTGTCCCCAAAAGGTATTGGAATACTTATTTTCACCAAAAGCATGTTTATAATACTTTGCTAAACATTTGACAGAACTGTATCCTGTTTATTATGAATGCTATTGGCAGTAACCAAGATCACTAGCTTAAAGGCCAGGAGGAGTTGTTTATTTTAAAATACTGCTTCTTTAAATAGTTATTTAGTGTAAGATGATACTACTTGATTTTGTATAACTTATTTTATTGGAAAATTACACTCTAATCTAAAGGGTTTGTGAAACAGAGTTTTCTTTTTTGGCTCTTGAAGTTGGTTCTAGAAAAATTCTAGCTGCATTGTATTAGGCAAAATCCCACACTGTCACTCACATTTTCTGGTGATGTGCCATTTTCTAAATATGTCCTGCCTGTTCCAAAATGAATATCAATAGCTGGAAGCAGTTGGAGAATGTTAATTTAGCACTTGTGTTACAGAGTGGCATTCAGTTTCCTAGATTGTGTCCTGTTCCCACGTGGGCTTTTCAAGTGATTTATTATCTTTTTCAAGCAGAGCATCCAACACGAATAAGGCCAGACCTGTTACTGCACTGGTTGGCAGTTACATCAACCTTTGTCTTGAAGCCTGATGGGAAATTTGGTCTGTAGAAAGTTGGCAGACGTAGGCTGTTTTCAGACTGCAGTTTTAGTCATCTAGTTCAAGAATTTTTTTTTGACTAATAAATTATCTCTAAAAAAATCCAGTTCTCCTGTATAATCTCTATTTTTAACTTTCAGGGTCTGGATGTAGGTTACTTGGATGGGTGGTTTAGAAAGTCCATTAATGGTCATCTCTAACAGTGGTTTTTAAACTTTTTAGACCTTGCACCTTGATCAGTAAAAAATGATTTATAAATGACATGATATACCACTGTGCAGGAATATATTATATAAATTCATTTAGGTTTGTGTCTGTTACGTATTTTCTACAACAGATGAAACCTAGAAATTGAAAGGATTTTATGGAAAAACACACAGTTCCAGTATTTTCTTCTTGTGGCCCAATGCACTCCACTTTGGAAGCTACTGATTTAGAAAACAAAAGATTATTCAGTATGCGCAAATGGTTCTTTTGGAGTTATCATGCTTATCCTAGCTTGATTTTGAAAAGTGTGGTTTTAGTAAACTTTTAGTAAACTTCTAAAATAAATGTGTCTGGAATATAACTTCTGTTCATGATCAATTGCTGTCAGTTATCTGTTTCAGTGATCTATTATGGGAGTGTGGTAACCAATTAACCAGGACAAGATTCTACAATTTCATTATGAAATATTTAAGACATACAAAAGTATAAAATGTAAGATGACAAATGTGCATGTTTTAATCTACCACCTTAAAAAAGTTACCTTCCAGCCAAGTGCAGTGGGCTCACGCCTGGAATCCCAGCACTTTGGGGGGCCGAGGCGGGTGGATCACCTGAGGTCAGGGGTTCGGAACTATCCTGGCCAACATGGCGAAACCCTATCTCTACTAAAAATACAAAATTAGCTGTGTGTGGTGGTGCATGCCTATAGTCCCAGCTACTTGGGAGGGTGTGGCAGGAGAATTGCTTGAACCTGGGAGGCAGAAATTGCAGTGAGCCGAAATCGTGCCATTGCACTCCAGCCTGGGCAACCAGAGTGAAACTCCATTTCAAAAAAAAAAAAAAAAAAAAGTCATCTTCCTCCTGCAGAGATCCACTGTTCTGAAATTGCCTTTTTAAATTTCCATATAACTGTAGACCTATGTTTGGGTCCTAAACAGTGAGTTACTGTTTTGCATTTTTTTTTTTTTTTTTTTTTTTTTTGAGACCGAGTCTTTGTCACCCAGGCTGGAGTACAGTGGTGCGATCTCAGCCCACTGTAGCCTCCACCTCTCAGGTTCAAGCGGTTCTCCCACCTCAGCCTCTCGAGTGGCTGGGATTACAGGCGCGCCCCCCCACCCTCTTACATTTTTGTATTTTTAGTAGAGACAGGGTTTCTCCATGTTGACCAGGCTGGTCTTGAACTCCTGACCTCAAGTGATCCTCCTGTCTTGGCCTCTCAAAGTACTGGGATTACAGGCGTGAGCCACCGCGCCCAGCCTGTTTTGAACGTTTTCAACTTTATGCAGTACATGCATACAATATATAGTATACATTTGACTACAACTATTTGTGTGTGTGTTTTTTTTTTTTTTGCCCTCTCAGTGTGTTTAATTACGGGTAAATCTAGTTCATCCATTCCCACAGCTGCATTCTCTAAAGTTTGAGAATGCCACAGTATATCCATTCTTCTAAAAGTGACTTCTAGGTTCTCTTTTTCTTTTTTTTTTTTTAAACTTTTATTTTAGGGTCAGGGCTACGTATGCAGGTTTGTTTTATAGGTAAGCTATGAGCCATGGGGATTTGGTGTACAGATTATTTCATCACCCAAATATTATGCTTAGTACCCAGTAGTTATTTTTTCTGATCCTCTCCCTCCTCCTTTCTTCCATCGTCAAGTAGGTTCCAGTGTCCCTTGTTCCCCTCTTAATGTCCATGTGTTCTCATTGTTTAGCCCCTACTTGTAAGTGAGAACATGTGGTATTTGGTTTTCTGTTCCTGCATCAATTCGCTTAGGATAATGGCCTCCAGGTGCATCAGTGTTGCTGCAAAGAACGTAATCTCATTCTTTTTTATGGCTGTGTAGTATTCCATGGTGTATATGTATACCATTTGTATACATGGTGTATATATATAACATTTTCTTTATCCAGTCTGCTGTTGATGGGCATTTAGGTTAATTCTATGTCGTTGCTTTTGTGGGTAGTGCTGCAGTGAACATATATGTGCATGTGTCTTTATGACAGAACAATTTATATTCCTTTATATATATATATCCAATAATGGAATTGCTAGGTCAAATGGTAATTCTGTTTTAAGTTCTTTGAGGAATCACCATACTGCTTTCCACAAAGGATGAATTAATTTACACTCCCACCAGCAGTGTATAAGCGTTCCCTTTTCTCTACAACCTTGCCAGCATCTGGTAATTTTGACTTCTTAGTAATAGCCATTCTGACTGGTATGAGATGGTATCTCACTGTGGTTTTGATTTGCATTTATCTATTGATTAGTGATGTTGTTTTTTTCTATTCCAAATAATCCTGCTAGGACTTTTAAAAAAAAGTTTAAAATAAAATGTGCTAATGTTTTCTTAGAATATACTTAGGAGTAGAATTGCTAAATTGTAAGATGTGTACTTATTGCATTCATGAGATACTCCCACTATTGTCCATATGAATCTCCCCTGCTCCTTGTCCTTGTTTACACTTGGTATTGTCAGACTTTTTTTTTTTTTTTTTTTTTTTTTTTTTCTTTTTTTTGGGTTAAAAAAAAATATCGACACTTGGTTTTTTTTTTGCCAATTTGATGGATGTAAAATAATATCGCATCGTGGCTTTATTTTTTTGTAAACTGCTTATTGGCTTTTTGATTTTATTTTCTGTAACTTGCTTACTCATATATTTTGCTGTTTTCTTTTTTTCTTTCTGAGTTTTACACATTCTATACATATGCAGGATACTAACCAGTTATCTATTATAGATGCGTGCAACCTGTCTTCACTTTTAAAAAATGTTGTCTTTTAATGAACAAAACTTTCATATATAAAGTTGCATATATTAATGGATCTATTTCTCCACGCTTTATTTTTCAGTCATGTACTAATAATCTAAATGACTTTGACTGGATAATAAGTATTAGTTATGGCAGAATAAAAGCTTCCCCTATCTTACTCCTCTAATGTAAAATTATTTTCTTCAATCTTGCTTAGTTTTTAATGCCTCATTTAAAAAATTGAATGGGCAACCAAGAATCATTGTACATTTTCTGAAAACAAAACTCCAAAACACAACTTGAATATGAAAGCAAGAGATGAAGATAAACAGAAAAAATAAATTTTAGCACCCACAAAGTACTAATATGCATAAAGCAGTATTATTTAGGACCAATCCTTACTCATTTGCAAAATATCCCTAAAATTAGCAGTGTTAAAAAATCAGCCTTACTGTGACCCATTTATTTACTTAATATGTTTTATTGGAAACTCAAAATTGTGTATATATGTGTATATATGTATATTTTTTTATTTTTTATTTTTTATTTTTTTTGAGACAAGGTCTTGCTCCGTCACCCAGGTTGGAGTATAATAGTCGGATCCTGGCTCACTGCAACCTCTGCCTCCCAGGTCCAAGCAGTCCTCCCACCTTAGCCCCCGAGTTGCTGGGAGTACAGGCACATGCCACCACGCCTGGCTATTTGTTGTATTTTTAGTTGAGATGGGGTTTTGCCATGTTGCCCAGGCTTGTCTTGAACTCCTGAACTCAAGCAATCTGCCTGCCTCGGCCTCCCAAAGTGCTGGGGTTACAGGTGTGAGCCACCGCACCCAGCCAAAATTGTATACTCAAGGGTTGAGCCTGCTTGTATCCCCTGTGAGTTCAGTAGATACAATAATATGTTAAAAAATACTGAGATCCTTAGAAGAAAGGTAATATTTTCCTGTAATCATGATCTCTTACCAGTCTTAATGAGAGCAAAGTCTAGAAATCTCACATTAATTTTGTGAATTAGGAGCCAGTTGCTTGCAACTGATGCTTGTCCAGATGAATAAGTAGCACACTAGAAGTATAGTAAGGTTTTGTTGTCGTTGTTATTGTTATTGTTGTTGTTTATTTGCCTGGTATCATTGTGACTTGGCTGTGTTATAAAACAGAATATAAATTTTTATTTTGCATATGTGAAATTTTTTCTGTGATCTTAGTCTTTTCTGATCATTCTTTTGTGGTGAATATGTATATTATTTTTATAGATAGAATGGGAATTTTTTTAAAGAAAGAATTTTAATTAGATTTTTTTTGATAATTAGGTTTTATTCTAGAAATCCTTGTAAGGTGAACTTGAATTTTTTTTGACTTATTGTAAGAAGAAGTCAATTTCCCTTATAAAAAGTCATCGATGTGTTTTTTACTTTTATGACCTCCAATTAGTCTCCTGCCCCAAAGATAATAGCCTTGGTTTTTTTCTTCATTCTGTATACTTTTTGGCTAACTACTTATTATCTCATATGGATTATTTATGTATTCAGGATATTAATCTGTCGTCATGTTATAATTTCCCTCAACTTTTTGTCTTTTACCTTTGTTTATAAAACTTTCTTACCACCTACATTTAATATTTTTGTTATAACTATTTAATGTCATATGTAAAGAGCCTTCTCTATCTCAAGATCATAAAACATACTTAATTTTATTTTAGTACCCCTCTACTTTTTATTACTTTTTTATTTTTTAAATATATTATGAATATTATAGATATATAAAGAATGAGATATTTAGCATCTGTGAGTCCACCAGGCGATTCAGGAATAACTACAGCCTGTTCTCCTGAGCTCTGTGGGAGTTCCTCCTCAGTTGCATTTCCCTCCTTTTACCCCTGAGGTAGCCCCTCTGCCAAAATGGTTAGACAGTTTTCCCCATTTTTAAAATATATAGCACTCTTATTAAAGTCTAACTTCTTACAGAAACTTGGTTCTGTTTCTGGTCCTTCTAGTTTGTTCTGTTTAGTTGTCTCTATGTTTTGGTACCCATAACATGTTCTTTTATTTAAGGCAGGGCAACTTCCCTTATATTATTCTTCCTTTTCACAGTTTTCTTGGCCGGTCTCACTTATTTATACACACACACACACACACACACACACACGTTCAGTGACCTGCAATAGAAAATAAAATGGCTCTTTGTTTTCCTTCTTCACATGTGGCTCTGATGGGAAGTACCATATCACTCCCTGCTCCTTGAAAAAGAATTGTTGCTTCTTCCTTCAGGATATGGTGTAGTGCAAGTAACCTGTCATTAGTCTGCTAAAAAACATTTTGCAACTTAAATGTTGTCTAGGAGGACAAGGCAGATGAACGTAGGAAAAATCTCAACAACCCAGGCTTTCCGAAATTCTTGCTTGAACACCTGCAGGCTTGGCTTAGATAACTCATATACGTACATTATCTTTCCCTTTGCTTCCCCCCTCCCAGAGTCCAAGTCCCGTATTACAGATCTTGCTGACCCTAGAATTATTTTGAAAACACACCATTCATTTAGAAAATCTGTAGCTTTGGAAGTGGAAATATTAACAGGCAGGAGAAAAATGGAATAGTTTAGAGAAGTGCTGCTTAAAATGTGGTCTGCAGATGGCAGTGTCACCGTCACTTGGAATTTTGTTAGAAATTCAGATTCTCAGGCTCCACTCCAATCCTATTGACTCAGAGGCTGCATTTTAACAAGTGACGCTTGAGAAGTTTTGCTTTAAAAATCAGAATCCCAGGCAAGGTTGACCTGCCTCAGAAGTGTCCACTCCTCCTCTAATCTTTAAAAAGTAACTGAAGCATAGGGGTGGGTGGGTGTTGACAATATTGTACATACTCCATGCAATTTGAGGTTCTACCAGTGAGAGATTAATTTTAGTTAATGTAATTAATTGAAACATTTGTCTTTAAAGAAACAACCAGCTGGGCATGGTAGCTCACACCTGTAATCGTAGCACTTTGGGAGGCCAAGGCAGGCAGATCACTTGAGGTCAGGAGTTGGAGACCAGCCTGGTCAACATGGCAAAACTGTCTCTACTAAAAATACAAAAATTAGCTGGGCTTGGTGGCACGCACCTGTAATCTCAGCTACTCGGGAGGCTGAGGCAGGAGAATTGCTTGGACCCCGGAGATGGAGGTTGCAGTGAACTGAGATCACACCACTGCACTCTAGCCTGGGCAACAGAGTGAGACTCCGTCTCAAAAAAAAAAAGAAAAGAAAAAAAGAAACAACCGGGAGAATGAAGGGTTACTGGCTACTGTCTATTTGTATTACCAGTATGATTATTAGACGCTGTTTGTGCTGATGATTATTAGACTCTGTTGCTGTATTCTGTAAGGGTACGTTTAGCAAGAGAAGAGAAAGTAATTTTGTAACGTGGACACTTAGGGAATAGGCTAGGCCTGGATTGGAGGGGACTGTCAGGGAAACATGACATTTATTTAGTAAGAAGAGGAATTAGAGGGTGAGATAAAGGTAGCATGGGGGTTTTGCTCAGAAATGAGAAAATCTTCCCTTTTCCTGCTTTTATGTTGTGATAATTTGTATGCTCAAGATCCAGTATTATTATTTTAATTTGACTTTTCAAGTTTAACCTGGAAAGTGAATTGCCACTTCCAATATTGTTTCTGTTTACAAATATATAGCAGCCATTTCCTGCACGTAGGGTTCCCTAAGAAGAGTCAGACACTGAAACTAACATTAGAATGAAGGATAGTAAGCGCATCATAGAAGTATTGACTTGAGCCTCCGTGTCTTCCTTTTTCACAGGATTACAACGAGGATTAAATGGAATCTGCAAGAAAGCCCAGAGAAAGCTTTCAATAAATAGCAGCTCCTCCTTCCCTTCCCTCCCTCCTTCTTCTCCCTCCCCCTCATCCTATCCCAAGCAGTTTGATTCCAGATTCTGTAGAGGCTAGTAATAATACTAAGAATAGCAGTAGTGGTAGAAATATTTGTGAGGTGCAAAGATAAGGAGGAAGTGATTTTGTATAGGAAGAGATATTTGGGGTTCCAAGGGAATAGCTTTAAGAATGCATATGCAGAGTTTTGAGAATTGTCTTCATTTAAATTATAATAATTTACAATTACTGAAGACAAGCTAGGCTGAAATTTATCCTAAACCATTTCTTTGGGAACCCCTCACAACAGCTTTAGGAGTTAAAGCTGACATCAGCTGGTACTTGTTGTAATCCCTAGCAGGAGGTTCGGGGTTACCAAGTGACATGGCAGCAGGCTTGGTGCTAGTATGCATTCTGGTCTAGCAAGTCTGAAAACTAAGAAGGTTGGAGTTATCAGAGATCAGAAAACAAGCTAAAGATCAGAAAAATCAAGGAGTCAGCAAAATTTGAAAGAATATTCTTAAAACACTTCTTTATCACTCTTATCATAGAACTTCAAGCTACTGCTCCTTCTGCCTAGCTGATTTTTCAAATTATTGCCAGACTGGCCCAAAGCCCGTTTCTAGGCTCACCTTATGCTTTTACCCACTTTTCTGCCCATTCAGTAATTCCATTGGAGATGATGCTTTCTACTTTTTCCAGCTGTCTAAAATCATACTCATCAATTAAGATCTGCTTCAAATCTCCCTTCCCTTTCCTCTCTAAACTCTTCTGGAGAATTTCAAACAATTTGAATTCCTGCTGTCCAACCCTCTCGTCAGCTTCAGTAATATTTTTGCACCTGCTTCTCTGTGCATTTCCTATGTCTCTTCCCTGTGAATACTTTGGAAGTGCCCTGAGGGCTGGGAAACCTATAATTTTACATTTTTACAAGTTCATACTTACAAGTAGTAATTTCTTAATGTAAAAGGTAACCCTTGCCAGCTAAACTTTTATCCCTGTATTATCTAAACCCAGGGACAGAATGGATTTGGATAATATCTTGGAGAGGGAAATATTTGGAGGAAAGTCATTGAAGTGTAAATATTTTCATTGTGGCTTATTTCAAGCCAACAACCTGAGGTCTCAAGATTGGGAAGCCAACTCTAGCACACTGCTAAAAGGGATCTCCCACTTTCCAACTCTTTATTCAAAGCTCTGGAACCAAATATTAATAGATTTGAGTAACACTGTTTTCCTCACTGTCAACCTGATGGATGGAGTAGGGAGAGTCATTTATACTTGATCACTGGATTCTGCTGGTATATAGATGTGACAAAGAAAATTCTTAGCCATTAGGTAAATATGGTTGTTTCTAAAAAATATTCTTAACAGCCAGTCTGTTAGAGAGCCAATTAAAAGGTTATGGGATTGGATGTGATCATAACTTTGTAGCTGTATATTTGGACAGCCTATGAAAGCAATTTCTTTAAAGGACTGTGAATAGCAAATGTTCAGTAAATATTGGCCAGATGACTGACAGAAGAAAAGGGCTAAAGAAAGGGGAATGATTGTATTGTACATCTGGTGGAATTGCACAAGGCTAAAGTAATAGAAAAGAAGAAATGGTGAGGCTTCATTTTCATTTTCTGTCCTTTTGGATCAGTGGTCAACCAGAATGTCCATGTATTTGCCTGGCACAGTTAGGAAACATGAGTTTATTTGAACTTAATATAAGCACACGAATTTGTAGAGAAAGTTTACTAATCTTTATCATGGAAAAGCAAAAGTTAAGGCAGGTTCTCTAAAGTAAGATTAGGCTTACAAGCAGTAGAAAAAATGGCGACTTTACCTCAAGAGCACCCTAAAAATCATGATGTAAGCTGGGCCCAAATTGTCCTAGGCACATGGTTATTTTTAAATCCATGATTCTTACTTTGGAGGACTAAGAACACTGAATCCAGCATTATTTTAATTATTTGAATTTGGATTCCTAATTAAAGCTAACTACTGCCTCACAGATTAATCTAGATAAGAAAGTTAAAGCAATTCTGTTGCCTTTAATAAACACCTCTGAATCTGGAAGAAGACTAGATTAGCCAAAATCTTATTTTATAACTTGAGGTTCTAAAAAGCAATAGCAAATCAGCCCCTTAGCATTTCCCAAAATATTCCAATCCATCTGCTTAAAAAAATTACTGCCAAATACTTTAATTTGTTAGAAATAAAACACTTTACTCTTAAAGCTATGCTTTGAGTTGTTCATTCTCCATTGAGGTGCATTTAGAACCCTACCTCTCCAGGAGAGCATATTAGGATTACAGGCAAGTAAGGGTATTGCTATCCTCTTTTTTTTTTTTGAGACTGAGTCTCGCACTGTCACCTGGGCTGGAGAGCAGTGGCGCAATTTTGGCTCACTGCCACCTCCGCCTCCTGGGTTCAAGCGATTCTCCTACCTCAGCCTCCCGAGTAGCTGGGATTATAGGCATGCGCCACCATGCCTGACTAATTTTTTGTATTTTTAGTAGAGAGAGGGTTTCACTGTGTTAGGCCAGGCTGGTCTCGAACTCCTGACCTCCTGATCCTCCCACCTCGGCCTCCCAAAGTGCTGGGATTACAGGTGTGAGCCACTGCGCCTGGCCACTATCCCTTTCTTTAAGCAAACATGTCTACAAGCACAAAGTCTTATCCTGTTTGGAGGTTTATCATCCTCTTTCCTTACATGAACTTAAAAATATTATCATTACACTAACCTTTGCCTCCTCTGAATTCTTGTGGGTTCGAACATGGCCAATGGGATAATTATAGGCTGAGTTTTTGCCTCTTGTTTGTAAAATCCTGGGAATTATACTTCAGGTTTTCCTTTGGCTTTTCCCCTTTCTTGCTTATTTGGTATATAGTGGAAAGAGGATTGAATGTCTCAGCTTAGTCACCAAAAACCTGTAATTTGATATCTTGAAAGGAAACAGGATCTGCTTTAGCTTTGGTGGCGTCTTCATGATTAGTAAAACAGAACAAAACAAAAATATTGATGATACTTAAGTTATCATTCTAACTCCCAGCATTACTATTGAACCCTAGTTCTACATGAAATTTTTCCCCTCCTATATAACCTATGCAGGTTTTCAGATGGGAATTCTGGGGTATGTTTAAAGGCCCTAAAATGAGAGTTAAGATGAGGCAATAACAGCTGGTGATAAAGTGGCAGCATATGCTTTCTTAGGTGCCATTTTCCTAATGTTTTATGTTGAGAGATCCAAAATGAAATTGGAAGCAGTCGAGATGATAATGGCCCCAAAAGTGGGTAGCAATTTTAATATATTCCTCTTCAGAAGTATTGGTTAAACCATTTCCAGAAAAAAAAAAAAAAAAAAAAAAAGAAAAGCTGGAAGATGGAAAGATGGATTTGAAAGTAAAATAAAAGGACCTGACTTTTCATAGGTGGAGGAAGGAGGATGGGAAAGTAGATCAAAATACAGCTTACTTTCAGTTCCTTTTATGAAGCTTTAAGCACAGTTTGATTTGCATTTTCTAGGTCAAGGTGAAGCCCAGATATTGAGTGTTGCTAGTTGGACTTGGTTGCCCCTATGGATTTTCAGGGAAAGGAAGATCACTGTACAGGCTGGTTGTAGCAGTATAAAGAGTAGAAGGTTTCAGAGTGAGGCAGATTATAACAAAAAACAGTGTTATCTAATAGAATTCAAAGAACAAAGAGATCAGGTAGTTCAGTTAATCACCTTGGAAGTAGTTTCACTTTGTAATATAAAATACAATATTATATAAGCAAGTTTAAAACAATGATGAAAAAATTAGCACTTTCTCTGCAATTACTACTGTTATAATGCAAACGAATGCCAGTCTGCATTAGTATTCTCAAAAAGCCTAGCCTTGTAGTTTTGAACTTTTCGTTTCTATTAAAGTTTCCCCTTTGTAGCTGGAATTTTTCTTTTCTTTTCTTTCTTTTTTTTTGCAGGGTAGAGGGTGGTGGTGGGTGGTGTGCAGCCTGACTTGCGTGACGAATCTACATTGGATCTGTTTCAGTCCACTCCTAAACATTCTAGGCACTGAGGCAGCTCCATGGTTTTTTTAGAGAACTCATCTCTCACTCAGTAGTAACCCATGCTAACAGTTACAATTGATAATGCAATCATCTGTTACAATAATTACTGTTGCTTTTCTCCTAATCTCATGTGAAAGAGGTAAGACACCCCTTTTGTTATACACCCAACAGGATTATTGATGCTATCACTCGTGACCATTAGAGAAGAAAGCACTGGGTTATTACATATCCCTATGACTAATTGCCACTTAGTGACTACAGAACAGTTAAATTCCTACGAAGACTCTGAAGCCCTGGCATAGTACCACTGGGGAATGGGGGGGTTTGCAGTTTCCTTCACTGCTGGTGTGAGTGGAGGGCACTTCTCTCTTGTATTGGAGTCTCTCCGGAACAGGGGATAATGAGTAAGTTAGAGTTTGTTTCTTTCCTCAGGCATTTGTACCCATTTGTTTCATCTCCTTAGCCCACTCTCTTAAGGCTTTCTCTTGCCTTTTATTTTCTAGTCTTTGTTGTTGAGATGAAAAATACAGTTGTTTTGACCTGACTTGTGTCTAAGATTACTCAGAATTGTTAAGCACCTTGAAAGATCATTTCATTTTGTTCAACATCTTTTTTTAGGGGCGAGGTGGGTGCTTGGGAACTGCTTCAGAGATTTAGAAGTTTGTAATTTACTAAAATTTCAAAACCGTCTGCTCTGTAAATAAGTGGACTTAAAGGAAGACCTGCTAATGAAAAAGATACCTGTTTTGGTTATGTTTCTGAGAAGGAGTGATTATATTACGTTTTAAGATTCTGTTCACCTAAGATCTGATTAAGGCATAACCAGAAATTGGCCGTCTGGAAAGCACTATTAATGGATCCAGAAATGTCATTGTCATCTTGATCATATAATAGAATTTGCATTGAAGAAAAATATGATGGGCTGAGTAGAATTCAAAGTCTATGAAAAGTCAGAGCTCCTTAATTTTATTCTTTCTTTGGGCCAGTTTATTGTACATATCATTTTAATTACTATTTTCCCCTTTCCCATTTCCCCCTTTCAAAATTTACATTATGATAGACTGCTTTTCAATATGTTTTGAAATATAAATTGAATGATTACATAAAAATAACAATCCAGGTTTTATTATTATGACTTTTGCCTTTGTAAAGTTTTTGCCTTTCTTTACTATGATTCAAATTATGTTACGAAGAGGAAAAAACCTGTTTTTAAATGTATGTGTGTCACACACACACACATACAGGATTGCATAGTGTATACACACACACACACACACACACACACACACACATATATATATATGAGTAAAGAAAAGATCTGATAGGATGCTCACATATTGATGGGTATTTGGGTTTTTTCCTGTTGTGGGTTATTACAAATAAAGCTGCTAGTGAACATTTGTACGTAAGTGATATGATTTGGCTGTGTCCCCACCCGAAATCTCATCTTGAATTATAATCCCCTTGGTTCCTGTGGTCCCCATAATCCCCGTAGTTCAGGGGAGAGACCAGGTGGAGGTGGTTGAATCATGGGGGTGGTTCCCCCATGCTGTTCTCATGACGGTGAGTGGGTTCTCACGAGATCTGATGGTTTTGTGGGTGTCTGGTGGTGCCTCCTGCATTCATTCTCCCTCCTGCCGCCTTGTGAAGAAGGTGCCTTGCTTCCCCTTAACCTTCTGCCGTCAACGTAAGTTTCCTGAAGCCTCTCCGGCCATACTGAACTGTGAGTCAATTAAACCTCTTTCCTTTGTAAATTACCCACTCTTGGGCAGTTCTTGACAGCAGTGTGAAAATGGACTAATACAATAAGTCTTTGTGTGGATATATGTTTTCATTTCTCTTGAGTAAATAATTAGGAGTGGAAAAGCCGAATGGCATGGTGTATGTATGAAAATGATTTTCCAAAGTGTGCCATTTTGTACTCTGATCGGCAATGTATGACATTTACAATTGTTCTGTACCCTTGTGAGCATTCAGTATTGGCTGTCTTAAATTTTAGTCATCCTAGTAATGGGTGTGTAGTAGTATATAGTATCTTATTGTGGTTTTTTAGTAGTTCCCTGTTCATTGTTTTAATACTGGACTTTGGTTTGTAATGTAATTCTTCTGACATGTTTTTAATCTTTGTTGCTTCTTGCCTGCCTGCCTTCCTTTCTTTCTCCCTCGCTCCCTTTCTTCCTACCTATCAGGCTGTGCACTTACCCATGTATGCTTTCTTTTTGTTATTACCCATCTTCAACTGAAGGCCATTTTATCTATTACAACTGTTTACTCAAGTATTGAATGGGGAGGAGACAGAGAGTGAGTTGGGCCAACATCATCATTAATTCAGGCATTTTATCTCAGAATATTTTCTCACGTAATTAATTTGATCCTGTTCTGTGGTGTGTCTCCATTTAGGAGTCTCTTTATTAGGCTGGAGATAGTGACTCACACCTGTAATCCTAGTACTTTGGGAGTCCAGGGTAGGAGGATCACTTGGCCAGAAGTTTGATACCAGCCTAGGCAACATAGTAAGAGTCTATCTCTACAAAAAAATTTAAAAAAAATTAGCCAGGTGTGGTGGCGCATGCTTGTAGCCCCAGTTACTTGGGAGGTTGAGGTGGGAGGATCATTTGAGCCCAGGAGGTTAAGGCTGCAGTGAGCTATTTATGGCACCGCTGTACTCCAACCTGGGCGACAGAGCAAGACCCTGTCTCAAAAACAAAAAGAAAACAAGACAAAAAACAATTGAGGTTTTCCCTGCCCTGGGAGAAAAGCAAAAAATTAGACAGAAATAATATGTTCTCTACTCTTTAAAAGAAAAGCTAAATGAATACATGCAAAA
>NW_016804595.1:466071-527954 GCF_001698545.2 Rhinopithecus bieti | reverse complement strand
AAAAAAAAAAAAAAAAAAAAAAGGTTTAGGCTGTTTTGTTTTTGTATCCTCATTCAATTTGGTTCAATTTTTACTTCATTTGAAATTATTCCTCCTAACTTGTAGATGAGATGGCCTTCTAGTTAGGTTGAATATTGAGCCCATTCTTTTTTGAGTTCTTTTATTTTGGTTGGCTTTAGGAGGAAAGTCGAATAAAAACACCTCTCTTCTGTTAACTTCAATCAAAAGTCTTACTTGATGTTTCTTAGAGTCTTTTAATTATGCCCATCCCCCTTTCAATAAACTGTTAGTGGCTCTAATGCATCAAGTCTGACTCCTTGGTTTTCTACAATTTAAAAAACTCCAGCCTCATTGTCAGCTGAAGAATGACGAGGCTCATAAATTTGGAAAGGAGAGCTTTATTTTTCGTAAAGGGTTGCAGCCTGCAGGGTAGCCATTCTGACAGACTGGGAAGCATAGCCTTTGTTGGAGACCAGAAACAAACACTTGGAGGGTGAGAAGAATAAGACAGGGATTCACGCTGAAGGAGGTGGAGTAATATTCATGTTCTGTAAGCAATAGGAGGAGTCATGCGTATTTAGGAAGGGAGAAACATGCACATGCACAGCAGAGCCTCATCCCTCTCCAGGGGACCCCTGGTTTTTTACTGTGGTGGCGTTAGCATGATCCAGGGTGGAGTTTTCCGATCTCTGACTTCAAAAGGTGAAGCAGAAGATGCAGAACCCCTCCCTGCACATCCTCCGTGGACTGGCCAGAACCCCTCTGTGGTCTGTGGTCTCTTATCAGAAGGAATGCTGGTCGGTTATTTGGTTAAAAACCACAAAAAGGAGGGGCGATTTCAGGAGGTTGATTAACATCAGGGGTGGAGCGGGCTTTCCAAAGGGCTGGTTTCTGTTTAATCCTTACAGAGGAAATCCTAATGGCGGTTATGGAGGGAGGGGACATCATGAGGCATGTCTGACCTCCTGTCTGGTCATGATTGGAATTGAATTTTTGAGGATTTCTGCTGTCCCCTTGGCTAACAGGGGATCTGTTCAGTAGGTTGGGGGGGCTTAGGATTTCATTTTTATTTTTCACTATATCTATACAATGTAATTTTTTAACCACTCTCTAGTACTCTCTTTTATACTCAGATACTCTTATCTGTACTTTTTCCCCCTTTAACTGTTTTCTTCTCCTCATGCTAAGGCTCATTTGAGCTTCTAAGCCCACTTCTGTATTTCTCATAGTCTACATCTCCAGACACGTCTCTCTTCAACTAAGTCTTTTCAAGCTTTAAGACTCAGCTCAGTATTACTGCCTCAAAGATGCCTTCCCTGTCTAATCTGATCTGAAGTGGTCCTCCTTTTCTGGAAATTTCTCCATCACTTATGTGCAGAATGTAACATTTAATTATACATATAGTCTTGTGGTGTTTGTTATGCTTGTTTATTTGTCTGTTTTAGCATTATCTCCCCCAACTGGACTACTCAGAGAACTACTAGAGAACGTGGACCAGATCATTCATTTTTCTGTAAATCCTGCAGTACCTAATGTGGAACTGGACATATAATAAATGCTTAATGAACAACTAGTAGTTAATTAGTCATGTGAACGTATGAGTTTTAGCCAGTGTGTTTACGCTTATCTCTTTTTTTTTTTTTTTTTTTTTTTTTTTTTTGGTATGGAGTCTTATTCTGTTGCCAGGCTGGAGTGTCGTGGTGCGATCTTGGCTCACTGCAACCTCCTCCTCCTGGGTTCAAGCAATTCTTCTGCCTCAGCCTCCTGAGTAGCTGGAACTACAGGCACATGCCACCACGCCCAGCTAATTTTTGTATTTTTAGTAGGGACGGGGTTTCACCTTTGGCCAGGATGGTCTCGATCTCTTGACCTCGTGATCCACCTGCCTCGGCCTCCCAAAGTGCTGGGATTACAGGTGTGAGCCACCACGCCTGGCCTACACTTGTCATCTTTATCATCTGGTTTCACAGTTTTCCATCTGGAGCTTTTTAGAGTCGTGTATGATTTGCCTCAGTACTAATAATGCCAAGTCACATATTTTCATCCCCTTGGGGTGTGTGTGTGTGTGTGAGAGAGAGAAACAGTTAAGAGCCAGAGACTCCCAGCGTTATGAGATATTTCCTTTTCAGAGTCTGGATATTTCAGGTGTAAATATAATAGAATTGATAGAGGGCACAGGAAAGAGATAGTTCCCAGTATTTTACTTATTTAATAATTCTTAGAGACAGGGTTTTGCTCTGTCACTTAGGATGGAGTACAGTGGCGCGATCATGGCTCACTGCAGCCTTGACCTCCTGGGCTCAAGTGATCCTCCTGCCTCAGCCTCCTAAGTAGCTGAGACTATAGGCATGTGCTGTCACACCCAGCTAATTGTTTAATGTTTTTGTAGAGATGGGGTCTCACTGTGTTGACCAGGCTGGTCTCGAACTCCTGGGCCTAAGCAGTTCTCCCACCTCAGCCTCCAAAAGTGTTGGGATTACAGATGTGAGTCACTGTATCCAGCCAGTTCCCAGTATTGTAGAGCATGGTGACTTTTAAGAATTGTGGCTATTATCCCTTTTGATTATTTGTTTAGATCAAATACCATGATGCTTTATTGAAAAAAAACTTTGGCATATTTGGACATACTTCCTAAGTGTAGAGTGCTTGTGTATATAATGCTTTTCAGGTTTTGTGGTAGTAGTGGGTGTGAGTATGCCCTGAGAAAAAGGAGAATAGAAGTGAAAGACGTGATTATACTTATTTATAAATGAATCACAGACTTACAAAATTTGTAGAGCTGAGAGATACCTTGGAAATCATATAGTCCAACTTCTTCATTTTTAAGGTTTGAGAATATAAAGGATCAGTGTAGTTGACTTGTATAAGGTCACAGTAGTAGTAAGGAATAGAACAGTACTGTGAATAGGCTGAAATAATCAATTTATATTATTTCTGGACTTTCTGACCCAGTTTGAGGAGAGTATTATTATGTTTGAGAAACTCACATATTCTTTAAAAATAATTTTTTAAAAGCCTTTCAAAAGACCTTTCATATGCTAAAATATTGAACAACATGCTTGGAATATAGTTAAGAGGTGACAGTACCATGTAGTGGACATGTAGTTAAGAAATCTAGGTCCTCATTCCAGCTCTGGTACTTACAACCTTGGAAAAAGTCATACGGAATGAAGAAAGTCAGTTTGTATTATTCAAAATGAATGGATTAGGCGAGATTCTCTCTGAGGACCCTTTTAGTTCAAAAATTCTGTGTAAAAGTGTAGCAGTCGTAAGCCATTGAAACTTGATGTGATCAAAGCTTTATGACGTCAGAGCAGAGACATATATGTAGTATCTCTCCAAAGCATATCAGCAGCTCAACATTTAGAATTTCATATCTTGATTTCATACCATACCTACTCATTAGGCACTATTGATGCTTTCCAGATACTTTCTATTTCTTAGGCTTAATTTGGATGCTTTTTGTTTGTTTGGAGCTTGGTACAGGAATATGAATACCAGGAATAGATAAATATGAAACAATAAACTTATTATTTGATCCTCTTTTGGCTCTTCCAAATGAATAGTTCACATATGTGGTAGATGTGTTGGTGTGTTAAAGAATGAAGAAAACCTGAGGTTGCTTAAATTTGTAGCATCTTTTACTGAAAGGTACTATAACTGCTCTATGGGCTAGTTTTGTTGAATTGGTGTGTTTTGCCTGATCAATTTCCCTTATTTGACATTCTGGAAATTCTGTAAAAAAGTAAATCCAGAGTTTCTTAGCCAGCCTTACTGTAATTCAGCGAAAGTGTCTCATAAGAGCAGTAAACAAGAAGACCATCTGGACACACTTCAGTGTCGTTATACCTTGTCTCCTATCACTGATGCTGGTATATGGTTACTCTTATTTGCTGATTGCAGTGGTCTCCAAGTTATCAATCTGTCACCAGCCTAAGCTCAGACTGTGTTTGCAGTGAAGCTTCCCCAGGCTTTCTCCAGAGGACAAACGGTCAGTCCCAAGGAACCATTTACAATCCATATATAGAAAGTGCTTATGGAAGATTGTGTAGCAAGGGAAATGTGAAGCCAGTAGTGTGGCAATACTTTCCTTGCTGGGATGAGGTGAATCAGTGATAGGAGATAATATATATAAGGCTCATAGCTTAGAGTCTGACTTATTTATAAGTGTTCAGTAAACATGTTCTTATTCTGCTTTACAATTTTGCCTTTAGACTTATAATCCTCAAGCAATCATGTATTTTGTTAAGGCTTGGGAAATCTAGAATATTTGACTTAGTGTAGAGTTTTGATATGGTGTCCTTTCTTCTATTGTTTAACTTAAAGAAGAGCTTAAATGTTTTGTGACTTCAGTATTCCTCATTTTGGGGCTTAGCAATTTAGGGGCATGATTTATATTGAAGACCTTCATATCTAGAAATAATTTATACTTCTCAGGGTGTGGGAGTATAGGGGCATGAATTGTGAAAAACTGAGTCTCCTTTCTGAAATTTGTATGCTGTTTTAGGTCAAAAACACAAGAAGTCAAGAATACTAGATGAAAATGTTATCCTTTAAAGTTAAAGGGCTCAATATTTTTTATTGCAAATGGTGTTCTAACTTTTTTATTTATATCATGTATTTATTTAACTAATTAATTGATTTTGGGTGATTGTACAAACTGCATTATTGTCTTGTGAATTTCTTTTGTCTTGCAAATTAATTTGAATAAAATAATTTTTTGTTTTATCCTTTGTATTTCCAGGGTTAAAAATTACTGTTGATCTTTATTAAAAGTGTGCGTTCAATTTTAGTTAAAAAGGATTGTTTAATGTAAAATGTTTAGTACTTTTTTTCCCAAAAGAGATGTCACAATTTAGAACGTCAGAGTTGTATTTAAAGGACTGTTTATAAGAAAATGATATTGAAAAGTGGTCTGAATTACAACATTTTATTATTTTTGTGTGGAAATATTTAAAAATTCTTTTGTTGTTATAAAGGTCATAAATGAGATAAGAATATTTATGACCACTATTATCACTCACCTTCGTTTTAGAAGTTCTAACCAATGTAGTTATCTCAGAAAAATAAATCAGGAAGATATAGAAATCACTATTATTTATAAACGATATGATTGACTACTTTAAAAAAAGTTAATGAAAATTAAGTAAAAGGGGCCGGGCGTCGTAGCTCATGCCTGTAATTCCAGCACTTTGGGAGGTTGAGGCGGGCACATCACGAGGTCAGGAGATCGAGACCATCCTGGCCAACATGGTGAAACCCCGTCTCTACTTAAAATACAAAAATTAGCTGGGCGTGGTAGCACATGCCTGTAATCCCAGCTACTTGGGAGGCTGAGGCAGGGGAATCTCTTGAACCTGGGAGGCGGAGGTTACAGTGAGCCGAGATCGCGCCACTGCACTCCAGCCTGGTAACAGAGAGAGACTCCGTCTCAAAAAAAAAAAAAAAAAATTAAGTAAAACGTTTTCTGGTCAATCCCACAAAGAATCAAATGAATACAGATTAAACCAAAACCTGAGATTTGTTTTTACCTTTCAGGTGGATAATATCTCATATAATAAGTACACACTTATTAAGTGTTTATTGTACATAAAGTATTATATTAACTCATTTAATTCTAATAATAACCCTTTCAGGTAGGTAGGTACAATGATACAATCCCCATTTAATCTGCAGAAACGTTGAGTGGCCTTCCAGAGGTCATACAGCTAGTGCGTGGCAGAGCTGAGATTTGAGCTCACCTATAAAATTCTAGTTCTAGAACCTATATTTTATCCACTAAACTGCCTCCAAAGATGGATAACATTCAGTGTTGGTGAAGGTATTTGCCAGAAAATAGCTACCTTCTCTGCACTGCAGATATGGGAATGCTTATCATGCGTCTTTTTCAAAAGGCATTTGGTAACATTCGTCAATAGCTTAGGGTACAGCTATTTCACTTCTGAGAAATAATCCTAGGGAAATAATCAGGCAAGTGTGCAATAATGAATGTGGGGGTGTGTTTACAACATGGTTTATAACAATAATCTAATGACCATCTTGAGGGAATTGTGTAACTAAATTATAGTATACATCATACAGTGGAATGTTAAATAGCTATTAAAAAGGATGATATAGTTTCATATTTATTAATATGAATGCCCACTTTACATTTTGTGTAAAAACAAAGCAAACTACAAAAGAGTTTTGCTCTATAGTATCATTTCACCTTATCTATACATCAAAGTGGCTATACATTAAAGTAACTATACATGTATTTATACATGTATAAATCCGCTGAGGCGGACGGATCGCTTGAGGTCAGGAGTTTGAGATCAGCTTGGCCAATATGGTGGAACCCTGTTTCTACTAAAAATGCAAAAATTGGCCATAAATTGCTTGAACCTGGGAGGCAGAGGTTGTAGTGAGCTGAGATCCTGCAACTGCACTCCAACGTGGGCAACAGAGCGAGTCTCTGTCTCAAAAACAAACAAACAAACAAACAAACAAAACCCGTAGAAGTATTTCTTTTTTCTGTTCCCCCAACTCTCATTATTTTGTGGTAAAATTAGGCTGACAATTTTCAGTTTGGTTTTTTGCCTTCTGAATGTGAGGCAGTCTTACATGGAGCTTTTCATGAAGCTCTACGTCACAATTTTGTTTTTGAAGTTTCAATTTTCAAGGTTATATTGATTCTCTGTCCCCAAACTGCTCCAGTTATCTAGGTGTACTGTCATTAGGTGGGGCTAGTGAGCTTTGGATGTTCTAAACTGCAGGTCCCACTCTCGTTTGCCTGAGCTTCCTGGTCACGAAACATGACTTTTAGGTAATATAATTTATAAGAAAATAGAACTCTGTTAAAGTAACTAAATATAAGCTATCACTGAATGTTAAAGCAGATGATATTTTAAACTGCATTTAAAATCAACAAATGTCATTATTAATCAGGGATCTTTTGTCAGACAGTCAGAATTTTTCTCTGAGATTCTCTGTGTGGATCCTAATTACAATACTCTTCTTCCTAAAGCTTGTGCTCGACAGCACACCCCATCCTGGGTTCAGTCTTAGCTGGTATTGAAGGGCTTTGATGCAGTTCATTTTCTACTCAGACTTTTAGTTCACATGCTTAAAACTAATTTAGTTGGCTGCGTTCTTTCAAAGTCTTCTTTAGAAATAATTGTATGACACATTTTAGCATCACCCCAGTCCAAGACCCTCAACTGATATGATGTAAAAGAAGAAAGAGTCGCTACTGATTTATTGCAGAGAACTCAAACTCTTGGTGATAGAGATCTTGAAATTCTGTGTCCTTAAAGAGGAATGAAGCCTACGCCTTCTTTCTTATGTGAGTGGATTAATTTGCTTACATGGTCTCTGTAGGCAGAACAAATATAAAGGTATTGCTGAGTTGCCTAAACATATTCCTTAGAACAGAACTGCTATAAAAAGCAAATTTTACAGAAAATAAGCTTTTTAAAAAAATTTGTCAGAGGCCACAATTTCATCATGGGTCTCACTGGTTTCACTAAACCCCATGGATGGGGTTTAGTTTCATTTTTTGTATTCCCAGCCCTGTCATTAATTTGCTCAAATTAGAGGATTATCTTATTGGGCAGTCTCCCATTGATAAGCCCTGCTCTGGAAATATACCAGGCTACATTGATTGGGCCCATGTTTTTTTTGTTTGGCGCTTTGGGGTCAGTCACTCATTTGATCATGCATAGAAAAATCCCAGAATTGTTTTCTGAAGAAGATTTTACCCAGAAATGATCCCTCTACCACTCTCTGTGCAGGAGAGGAGTAGTCTTTTGTGCAGGTGCACATGTTGGTCAGCTTTCTTCATGTTCAGAAAAGGATGAAACCCTTTCAAAGTGGCTTTGCACTGAACCACGTCAGATGTTGGAGGTCAGATTTATATTAGTGGATATTACCTTGAACTTTCTGCTGCCAGTTCTTACAAGAAACTCATTATAAAGAATTGCTTGAAAAATAGGAAGCCCAGACATGGCTTTAAGAGTTAAAATTTAAGTCTAAATTTTACCCTTGGATTAAGTTGGGAGTATGATTGTTTATGCAGCACCATTCTAGTGAGCCACACATGTTAATTTTTTAAAACAGCCACATTGAAAACAGGTGAAATTAATTTTAATTGTATATATTATTTAACTCAATGTATCTAAAGAACTACCATTTGTAATCTTGTAAAAACTTGTGATCAATATAAATCTTATTGATGAGATATTTTAATTTTTTGTGCTAATTCTTTAAAATCTGGTTTGCATTTTATACTTGCAGCATATCTCATTTTAGACTAGCCACATTTCAAATGATCAATAGCCACATGTAGCTAGGAGGTCCTGTAATGGACAACACAGTGCTGGACCATTCCTGAGCTATGTATGCTTGTTCCTGAATTGGGTTTATTGGTGTTAGGCCAATGAGATGCCATAAAAATGGTAATACAACACTGTAGTATTTGACGTAGATGGAAGAATGGAGACTAATACTTCATACACCATGAAGACCAATTGGAGAAAGTTCTCTCAGATCTCATCACCAGGAAATAATTTCTTATTTATTTATTTATTGAGACAATGTCTTGCTCTGTCTCCCAAGCTGGAGTGCAGTGGTGCGATCTGGGCCCACTGCAACTTCCGCCTGCTGGGTTCAAGGGATCCTCCCACCTCAGCCTCCCGAGTAGCTGGATTTTAAGTGTGCGCCACCACGCCTGGCTAATTTTTATGTTTTTAGTAGAGATGGGGTTTCACCATGTTGGCCAGGCTGGCCTCAAACTCTTGACCTCAGTGATCCTCCCACTTTGGCCTCCCAAAGTGTTGGGATTACAGGCAGGAGCCCCTGCGCCCAGCCACCAGGAAATCATTTCTGTTTATCTTATGGATGGGGAATGAGTCTGTGATTCTTGTAACTCTTTGGATGTCAGAAAGCTCAGAGATAAATTAATGACCTGTTTCTAGTATCTGAGCAGAGGAGAAAAGCATGAGTTCTGGGTATAAACTTTACCCCGTATTTCTTACGCTTGCTTTCCTTTTGACAACTTTCAGCTTTTGAATGTAATACTGCAGTGTTTCATGCCTTTTAATTAATAAATAAAATAATGTTATTTCAATTTTCACCATGTTTAAATAATTATGTCTGTCTAAATTTTATGGGAAATAGAACTTAAAGATTCTTAGAAAGACAAATCTCTTGGTTGACTTTTGGTTCATTTTAAATTTGTTTAACAAATTTGGATATACTTGGAGATGAGCCTGACCAACATGGTGAAACCCTGTCTCTATTAAATGCAAAAAATTACCCAGGTGTGGTGGCACATGCCTGTAATCCCAGCTACTTGGGAGGCTGAGGGAGGAGAATCGCTTGAACCTGGGAGGCGGAGGTTGCAGTGAGCCAAGATTGTGCCATTGTACTCCAGCCTGGGCAACAAGAGAGAAACTCCATCTCAAAAAACAAACAAATGAAAACAAACAAACAAGAAAACAAACCTGATATTTGGGCTGCATCTGACGGGTGGCTTATGATCAGTAGATCTGGAGTCTAGACAATGGTGGTTGAACATGTTCTCTGCTGTTACATTCCTGGTAGCTGCCTCTTCCATCTTTCTTCTTCCTCTCATCTCCAGAAAAAATGTTGTAACCCCACAATCCTTTTCTGTCTTTCTTTCCCTGCCACTGTCTGGCTAAGCACCATGCTTTTATCAGTCAACTCAGATTCTTTCCCTTCTGCTTCACCTATTATCTTGGTTTTGCGTGGGATGTATCCATTGTATTACTGAAGTTCTTTACATCTACGACAGAAACCCAGCCTAAACTCTGCAACACGAAAAGAGAAAAGTTTTGGATGCAGAGGAATGGGCTTTGTCTCAGGCACACTGGGTTAAGGCTGGAGGGATCCCCACAGCTTTCTTTCTGATTCTCAGCATAGCAGACCACCAAGGCCCGCATACTTATAGAAAGCTGGGGGAGGGACAAATGTAGGCAGAGAAAATGCATATAAGAAGAGGCGACAAGGAGTGCTAATATTTATGGTTCCAAGTCTCTTCTTTATTCCTGTTTCCCATGCATTATGGCAGAAGGAATCACACCATTGCAAAGGGTGGGTTCTTGTCTTATCTTTCTATACATTAAAAAAATGGATTAATGAGGTCATGGATAAGTGTGTAGTATTTGAAAAGTTTTTTCCTAATTACAACCAGTTAAAACTGTTTTGCATTTTAATGATATTTTAATTCATTTGAAATTATTATTTAAGGCCATGGTATTTTACATTTTAATAGTGCAGCATTCTTAGCAAAAATAATTTATTTATAAACTGATGGATTTATTTCTTTGAATAGATTTTAATCTGTTAATGAAAATGCAGCTTCTTTTAGTTTATTGAATTTAGGAGCAGGAATCCAATATCTATAAATATAATGAGTTAAAATAATTTGACTCACTAAGACAAATGAAATCTTTCAGCATCCATAGAAAGAAATTGGCAGTTTTACTTATGGTCATATAGTACTATTTTGTAAGGATTATCTAATTATCTATTCTGCAGAAATCATTCCATCAGACTTCAAGCCTAGCTTCATTTATACGGTCTCATTTGTTCCATTTTTAGTGAATAGTTACAGTGTTTCTACCCCTGCACTAGATATATTGCCTAACTAGTGAGATGGGACAGAGGTGGGGAAGACCACGGACCATACAACTCATAGTTCCGAGGTCAGCTGGAGAGCTGTAGTATGTCCCAAGGATTAGTTCTGTGCATCAGTGCACTGGGGTGGGAGGAAGCTGGTACTGTAGCCCAGCAAAATTCCCAGACTTGGCACCACACTTTCTTCCTTTTTCCGCATATCTTTAGGCTAAGAGACCATCACTGTCTTCCTTTTGAACACATAACCAGGTGCCATGGACACTCACCCCAACATTGAAGTGGGAGGTAGAACTTCACATCTCAACTTACTGTAGGATTCCTGTGTACAAATGTTCACATGCTTGATTTACTTTGACTCAAGGAGCCATCCAAATACTTATTATTTTTTTCCCCCCAAAAATGGATAGGTGAGAGAGTAAGGGCAAAAGGATGTGATTTTATTGAGCCGCTACTCTGGAAGGGCTCTCACCACCAGAGCTGCTCCTTTGGGCCTCTTTAATTATGCCTGCACATCAACGAGTTGTCAGGGTCCATAGAGACTGTCTTGAGAGAGGGAAATTGCTACTTCTCAACAACGTGATGGGCTTTCAAAGTTGACTTAAATCTGTGGCTCACAATAAATAAATAAATAATTGCTTTCTATATCTGCAAAGTTAACCGTAGGTGAACCACAAGTGAGAGTGAGAAAGCATGGAGACACAGCAGAGCCAATCGGGCAGTTCTGCTTTGGCAGTGCGAGGCTGCTTGGCTCCCGTTTATGGCACTGACTAAAACTTGTAAACAGTTGATTACATCTTTCTCCCCAAATTTTGTGGATAAACCTGGGTTCCATATGATATAGCTTTCATAACCCATTTGTAACCCAGAAGCCATAGGAGGCGTAGCATACTGGAATAAAATCAGACTTTAAAGACCTCAGAGTAGGTCTCAGCTGTGTCACCCACTAGCTTGGTGCCCCAGTCTGGAAGTCAAATCTAGGATTAAGAGCTGCATGATATAGCTGGAAACCATCATTCTTAGCAAACTATCACAAGAACAGAAAACCAAACACCGCATGTTCTCACTCATAGGTGGGAACTGAACAATGAGATCACTTGGACTCAGGAAGGGGAACATCACACACCGGGGCCTATCATGGGGAGGGGGGAGCGGGGAGGGATTGCATTGGGAGTTATACCTGATGTAAATGACGAGTTGATGGGTGCTGACAAGTTGATGGGTGCAGCACACCAACATGGTACAAGTATACATATGTAACAAACCTGCACATTATGCACATGTACCCTAGAACTTAAAGTATAATAAAAAAAAAAAAAAAAAAAAAAAAAGCTGCATGATAACATGGGGGGGGGGGATGGGAGCAGAGGATAGACAGGAGTTACCAGGAAAGCAGGCCTCTTAAAGTGAATCTATTTACATTGATTGGGAAGTCAAATTGCAGAGTAAATAGGGAGACAAAGGATTTGATCTTGACAAAAGTTCAAATGATGGGAATCAGTTTATCTTATCTTACACTAACATTTAGATCATAATCACAAATATGGCCTAATCATTAGAAGGAACAAATAACAAATGAAGTGTTGAAACTTTTCTCGTTTGTTTGTTTTTGAGATGAAGTCTCCCTCTGTTGCCCAGGATGGAGTGCAGTGGTGCAATCTCTGTTCACCGCAGCCTTTGCCTCCTTGGTTCAAGTGATTCTCCTGTCTCAGCCTCCCAAGTAGCTGGGACTACAGGTGCGTGCCACCACGCCAGGTTAGTTGTTTTTTTTTTTTTGTATTTTTAGTAGAGATGAGGTTTCACCGTATTGGCCAGGCTTGTCTCGAAGTCCTGACCTCGTGATCTGCCTGCCTCAGCCTCCCAAAGTGCTGGGATTACAGGCATGAGCCACCGCGCCCGGCCTCTCTAAAAGTGTTGAAACTTTTAGAGAGTTGAGGTAATTTATTTTTTTCAATAAAATGGTATGATAGCACTTTATGATATTTGACTTTCTCACCACAATCATAAAGAAAGTCATATTGCAAAACCTATTTCAAGCCTCTGTAAACTTTCCCATGGCTTCTCTCTAATCCTAAGAGAGTCAAATTATCCTTAATTTTTTCTCCTTATCAATTGTTCTGACTTTGCCAGATCCTTATTACTCAGTGGTTTTGCATGTGACTTTAAAATCACTTTGACTTTTATGAATTCCTGAATCTTTTACCAGTTCATGTAATTTCTCTTTGCTATCAGTTTATTGTTGGAACATCTAACATTCAGTGAGAGACTAGCAGAAATGGGGTTGACAGGGGTTGACTCTCTCATTGCATGGGAGAAATGGTTGAATGGGGACTGATTTTACTTCTTCAGTTCATCGTTGTGTGATACTTTTTGCTTTCATTGTCAGCCCCTTAATAGAGTAGAGCTGGGCCGTAGACACTTAGGTAATAACAATCTCTTTGTTAAAAAAAAATTTGGAAAATACAGTGCTCTGTAGGTAGTCCTTTTGGAAAAGATTCCAAGCATTTTTTATGCCAGTATTTGAAGTAAAATTAAACTTGCTATCAACAAGCTGGATCGTGACACTGAAGAGAACGAATTCCTTATTCACATGTTGCGTATTCATTTAGTTTTTTGGTTCTTCCAGATGAGTCTTTGCCCTCATTGGGGATCTCATAAATTGAGTAGTTTATTATTATTTTGAATTCATTCTTTTTCTAGTCTTACAACTGTAAGTTCCTTCAGAATGGAGTTTGTTGCATTTGTTTGTTCTAGTGCAAGAACAGTACCTCATACTTAATAGGCATTGGATAACTATTATTTGTATGAAAAACCAGGTAGGTTTGACACTCTTGTTTATGACTTATCTATGCCTTTTCTTCCTAATGTGGTTCTTCCTTCTTGTTTGATTCCATCCCTTCTTGCTTTTTTCTGCTTTGATGCACCTTTTGTTGATTTCTGTAGTAATGGTAAGCATCAGTTGGTAACCCCAGACTTTGAAATTTAACCTGTGTGTTTGCAACATCCGCTTACAACCATTGCATTCTGCCAGTGAAATCACTTCAATTAAAGATCTTACTGTGGTGCCAAAGAGTTTGTAAAATTAATGATAATTGATTAAGTAAGTGAAACATTGTTCCAGGTGCTCTACCAAGAAAACCATGTGGGTCCAGCTGCCAACTTAGAGGTGATATCTGTCTGTCATTTCTTACTCCTCATGAAGCCTACATTCTAGGGGGAGGAGATGCAATAAACAGGTGAATAAGTCATACTATATATTACAGTATGAAAAGTGCTGCAGGAGAAAAATAAAGCAGGAAAAGAGAGTAGGTAGTGTTGGAGGAGTTGAAATTTATCATAGGGTGGTCAGGGAAGGTCCCTCTAGAGGCTGCCATTTGGTAAAACCATGAAAGAAGTAACAAAGTGAGCCGTGTGCATATTGAAGAGAAGAGCAGAGGGAATAGCATATACAAAGGCCCTGTGGTAGAGAGTGGCTGGAACATTCTAGGAGCAGCAGTGGGACTGGAGTGGTATGAACATGGAAGGTAGTAGCAAAAGATGAGGTCAGAGAGGACTAGCAGCTGGATCATGTGGGACTTTCTAGACTGCTGTAAAGGTTTTGGCTTTTTCTCTGTGTGAGATAGGGATTATTGGAGGATTTTTGGTAGAGAACAAAATAATCTAACATTTGAACAGGGTCACTCTGGCTGTCATATTGAGAACATACAAAAAGAAATCCAGAATGGAAGAGGGGAAGGAGGCTATTCATTCAGAGGAGAGATGACCATGGCTTGGATAGAGTGAAGGTAGTGAAAGCTAACTCCTATCTATCTTTATTTTTTAGTTGTACTGTATGGCCTAGAATGCACGCCATATTTTTTAGTTGTACTCTAGTATGGCCTAAAATGCACGCCACATTTCATGGCCCCTTCATATCTTTCAAGGTCCGGCTCAAATTTTCTCATGAGACTTTTCTTTACTTCAGCCCCTGCTGATCATGCCCCATAATGAGCTTTCTTACTGCCTTTTGCACTTACACATTGCAGCACAGAAGGCAGTTGCTTTGCTTCTTTGTTGACACTTGGATAGACTATGACTTCATGTATGTTTACTGAAAAAGAAGTTGGAATTATTAAAAGGTAGTGAAAACATATGAAGTTTTGGCTTTCATTTTCCTAATCTGGCATGACATTTAAAAATGATTCTTGAAATGAAGTTTTGTTCTTCTTAATTGACTAACATTTTAAAAGTATAGGTTAATGTAAAAAACTGATACCTCTGCCGATAAATATTGTTTCAGTGGGGGCTCGTCACAGTCTATCCTGTATTGAGATAAATGAGTAAGAGATGTTGCCCGCGTTTTTCCCTTATTTGCCACTCTATATTCTTCTCTCGTTACATATTTAAGGGTCTGTGATATTGGCACTGGTGTTTTGTTAGTGTATTTTTTTCTTTTATTTTTGTCCAGCATTCATTTTTATTCATCTAGTAGCAGCAAACCTTCTTTTTCACTAATTTAATTCTTGCTGAGGCATCACTTCTCCCCAGCTGCCTTCAGTTTTGGTAGAATTGCCCATTCAGATGCCATCTCCTCTTCTCTGTAGGTCCATAGGATCCTGTCTCCGACCAGTCAGTTCTGAGCAACATCACGGAGAAAGGATGGATGTTTAGGTGGATTGATCCTGGTGGCTACTGTTACCCAAGAGCATCTTTGGTTCATTATTTTTCCTTTATTTTGATTCTGTGGGCTACCTAGTATCTTTCTAGTAAATTTCCTTTCTGTTTTGGTTTATCAGAGGGGGCTTCCGTTCCTTGGAACTAAGGAGCCCTCGAAGATCACCATTTATTGTAATAAATAAATAATAAATAAATAGTAGGAACCATCCTTTCATATCAGAGTTCTATTTTAATTAACATTATTATTTATCTTATTTGTAGAAAATTCAAAATTGAATATCAAGAGGTAAAACAATTGTAATCCCACTACCTATAACTTGAAAAGTTATAGTTTTCTATGTGTGTTATTAACACAATTTAATTATATTGTATACGTAACAGTATTTGATAATACTTAACCTTATAGCATGAACAAATTCCCATGTCAAATCTTAAAAATATGTTTTTAATGGCTTCATAATAGTCTATAAGGTAGACATGCCATAATGTAAATAGTTCTCCATTGTTGGACATTTGTTTTGTTTTTAATTTGTTCTCTATTTTGAATAATGTTGTGATGATCATCTTTTTATAACTCTTTGCCGGCATCTCTGCTTCTTTCCTTAGGGCAGAGCCCTGGAAATGAATCACTGGGCCTAAGGGTGTGAGCATACGTAAAGTTCCAGAAAGCTTTGTGAAACTATCCTCTCAGCAACATATGAGTGTTGTATCTCACTACATTTTCACTTGAGTACTATTGTTTTTCAAAGTTGATATTTTAGTGGACAACAATTGTATCTCCTTTTTAAAAGTGTGTTTTGATATATACTTGATTCAATTTTTTTGTGAAATATCTACTCATACCTTCAAAGAAGGTTTTAATTAAATAATTGAATTAAAATCCCACTGAGTTTAAATAACTAAAAGAGTTAAATATTAATGATTTTCTCTTTTAATCTAGTTGCATATTTAATGATTTAAAGCTAAACCAACATCCTGAAAGCATTCTTGAACTCAGTCTTTAAAAATAACAATTTTTTGGAACTTAAAATTATTTCTATTTGTGTACATTCCTTTTCCAAATTTACATTTGGGCAATTTTTATGTTGTGGATTATAACATATTCTTTAGTAAAATTTTGGGGAAAACAGGCTTTTCCTAAAGGGCAGCAGGCTGGAGGATAAATTGCATTTTCTAAGACTTTTTCACCTGGAAAGAGGAAGTGATGTGCAGCTCCAGTTACCCCAGGTTCTCTGTTAAGTTCTCATTTCCTAGCAGGTTGTGTAGAAGGACATTTTCTGGTTTTCCTAATCATTTTATTAGCATACTCTTGGTGAGTAAGCTAAGCAACAAGTTATGATTGTCTGTGATAAACACTGAGTTTATCTGAATGCTCATTTATAGTGAATGACTGTAAAGGCTCTCTCTTGCTACACACAGGGGAAATCCAGTGGGGAGGGAGCTTTGGTGGAAGATTTGGTGATGTCTTTGTTCATCTCAGATGCCAACTGGCCTTTCTGGGGATGGGTTACTGCTTTATTTTCCTATAGTTCTCACATCTCCACTTACTGCAGGCTAGTTATATATTGACTGTAAATATAGTTTTTCACCCTTTGTTTTCCTTATTTAAATAGTAAAAAAAAAAAAATTAAAATCACTTGGAGTTTGAAGCATAGTATAGTTGAACGGGTGTGTGTGTGTGTATGTGTGTGTGTGTGTTGTATGTTGTGTCTTGGAATTTGAAGGGTTAAACAAGTTTGTCTTTTATTATTATTGGTTTTATTTATCAGTGCCAACTCTAGGAAGTTAGATCCTAGGATGCATTTCTTAAATTCTGACAATGTTTTTCAGTACCTGCCCTTCAGGTGAGGTTTAGTAAATTGACATTCACCTCCAGATTCTTTAGCAAAACTATTTTAAATAAAAAACACTTGCTTAATGTATTTGTCATCTGCTACTGTCTATATCTTCTGAACAAAATTTGCTGGTTTTGGAATTGAAGTTGTATGCTATGGCATTTGGTGATTTGCTTAGTAATTAAATCTCTTGACCTCTTGAAGAAAAATGATTTTGTTTTCAGTTGTTTGAAACAGATGTCTTTTATCTAGGAGAGCAACAGAGTACAGACCTAATCCTATTTAGAAGGAGGGTTTTTAAATTTTTTAAGGAGTGCTCCATCATGTTAAATTGTGCCCACTGGGAATGGGACATACAGCTGCAGCACAGACTCACCCTGGGAGGGATGGGTTATCTAAGGAGCTTTGAAGGACCAGCTTTCTACTTAAGCCGTATAGTGAATATTAACCTGTTTCCCTTGCCGTCGGCTTTATTTTCTAAAGCTTTTCAAAAGAATGTGGATAATTTTCTGAAGAAAATGTGTCTTTCTTATTGCAGAAGGCAATAAGAAATGTGAAATCAAGAAGCAAATTGAGAGTTCTTAGGTTTCAGTATTAGAAAATGTGCAGCAGCTGTTCTCTGTTATGGGGTAACACTGATTTTCCCGTATGAGAATATTGCATTGAATAAGGTAGTTAAAACTCAAATTTTAGGTATAAAGTTTAGAGTGCTTTGATTTTTTCATTTTTATGTGACTTTGCAAATTAATTTTTGCACAGTACTTATTTACAATCAAAACATGAACTCTAAAACTATATTACATTTCCTATAAGGGAAAATTAAGGTTTCCAAAGCAATTAGATAATAGTCCCTTGTTGTAATCTAAGTAAAATCATTGATTTATTTCCTTTCCAGTTGTCCTAAGTTACGTAAAGTAAAACATCTGAATGAGGTTTTTAAATCCTGAAATAAGACTTTTAGAGATACATTGGTATAGTCAATTTAATTAATACTAAGGCTATTATTGAGCAGAGACTTGCATTTGAGTATTTGTTTTATCCCCGGCCTCATAATAACTGACAATTTGGACCCACCCTCATAAAGGTTATATTTACTTGGATATATTGCATTTACTTCCATCTCACCTGAAATGATTTTGATTTTCTCAGCCCTGTCAATGTTTCTGGGATTCTGTTAGCACTTAGATTGAAAATCCAGAATTTAGTCCTAATTTCACCCTCACTTTTATCCCCTATATTCAATCTGTCATCATGTCTGTGGCTTCTTCCTTTGAAACATTCGTGATTGATATTTCCTTTTCATGTCACTAAAATCCATCTTCTGCAAACAGCGCTGGGTTCCGTGACTGATCAGCTTCTCACTGGTTTCCCCACCTCTGTTTTCTTCCTGTTATCATCAGCCTGTTATAATCTGCATAAACTCTCAGATTATGTTTCCTCAGACTTCCCTTTCCTATTTTCGCCTCTCTTCTCAAGACTCTGGGCTCCCCACTCACTATTCTTGGTTAGGTTCCAACAGGACTACTTCAAGTTCTATGGCCAAGTTTCTTAAATTCTTGTCTCCTCTTTCTTACATCTTTTTGTTGTTGTTGTTGTTGTTGTTGTTGTTGTTGTTGAGACGGAGTCTCGCTCTGTCGCCCAGGCTGGAGTGCAGTGGCCGGATCTCAGCTCACTGCAAGCTCCGCCTCCCGGGTTTACGCCACTCTCCTGCCTCAGCCTCCCGAGTAGCTGGGACTACAGGCGCCCGCCACCTCGCCCGGCTAGTTTTTTGTATTTTAGTAGAGATGGGGTTTCACCGTGTTAGCCAGGATGGTCTCGATCTCCTGACCTCGTGATCCGCCCGTCTCGGCCTCCCAAAGTGCTGGGATTACGGGCTTGAGCCACCGCGCCCGGCCTCTTTCTTACATCTTACACTGTCCAGTCGCTGGCTTGTGGGTGGTGGGCTCTGCAATTCTTTTCTAAGGGAGTTGTTTGGAAGTTGTCATTACTTTTAAATACAGAAACAGTTCTATAAAAGCTACGGTTGAGTTCTTAAGCTATAACTCAAGGCCTGTATAACTTAATGTGGCTGATTTCTGAGCCCTGGAAGCCAGGAGCCATGTGGAATAGGTGGAGGCAGGGGAAGAATGGATGTTTTCTTCTTCTTTTGTAAGTACAGGGTCATCCAGACTAGGCAGAACTTCTAGTGGTTTTTAATATGAAAGATTGGTCTTCAGCATTTGTTTTCTGTTCACTGCCTTCCAAATCCTGGTGTTCCTCTCCCCAGGCTCTTAGGAATAAGTAGTTACCCTAGACTAAATAATGCATTAATTAATTCAGTAGTTATAATGTTTGCCTACTAAAATAACCATGGCTACTTTTTATTGAACACTTTCACCCACAGTATTTCAATCCTTACAACAACCTTGCATGGTACACTAAAATTACTTCCATTTAATAGATAAATAAATTGAAGCAGGGTGAAGTTTAAATATATATAGCTATTGATTTATGTACTGACTTACAAGTAACCTGTATATATTTGAAAATCACTTAGGAAAAGTTTGTATCATATATGAGAGTTTGTTAAAGGAATATGTAGAAAACCTCCATCCCTTCCCCACTTCATCTCCCCTGACACACAAGCACCTCTGGGACACTGTTCTGCTTTTGAAGACTATACAGCTTCAGGGTAGAAGAAAAGAAGCAAAAAGAGATATAAAGAGTTTCTGAGACTTGTCAACCTCCCCATCCTCAAGTCTGTGCCGAGAAAACCCTCCACCCCCTGGGCTGGATGTCTTCATGTAACAGGATTGAACAATGATTCCTATTAGAGATTTGGCTCAAAAAGCATCTTTGTGCTAAAGTGTAATAAAAAAAACCCTTGGAAGGATTAAGGAATCCTCGGTTGTTAACACATAATTGTCAGCTAGTTCAATGACATCTTCCTCTTAGCTACCTTCAGGGCCTTTCTGATTGCATAGAGTTGAAAAGGAAGTGGGGGCACCTCCATGGTTTAGATCTGTACTGCCCAGTCCAGTATGTGGCTGTGGAGCACGAGAGCTGTGGTCAGTTTGAACTGAAATGTGCTTTAAGTGTAAAATTCACACTGGATTTAAAAGCCTTAGCATTTAAAAAAAATAAAAAAATTAGTAACTGTTTATATTAATGTTGAAACAATAAGTTTGGATATAGTGAGTTAAATAAAATGTTATTAAAATTTTCATCTGTTTTCTTTTATGTTTTTAAAATGTGATTACTAGAAAATTTTAAATTACACCCATGGGTTGTGTTATATTTCAATTGGACTGTGCTGGTTTGGACTAATTCTCCATCTGTCCTACGTCTTCCAGCTTTTGTTCAGCCTAGTAGCCATGCTCTGTACTATGTCTCCTCTCTTTCATTCTCTCCTCTTTACTGGCCCTTTTCTCTCAGTTTTGATTCATTCAGCAAGTATTTCCTGTTTTCTTAGTTCCTATGCTGGTATTAGGAACATGCAGAATCTCTTCCATCCTAAAAACAAAACAAGGCCGGGCATGGTGGCTCACGCCTGTAATCCCAGCACTTTGGGAGGCCGAGGCGGGTGGATCACAAGGTCCGGAGATCGAGACCATCCTGGCTAACACGGTGAAACCCTGTCCTACTAAAAATATAAAAAATTAACCAGCCATAGTGGCGGGTGCCTTTAGTCCCAGCTACTTGGGAGGCTGAGGCAGGAGAATGGCGTGAATCCGGAAGGCAGAGTTTGCAGTGAGCCGAGATGCACCACTGCACTCCAGCCTGGGTGACAGAGCAAGAATCCATCTTAAAAAAACAAAACAAAACAAAACAAAAAACACAAAACAAAGCAAAACATGAAAGCAAACAAACCCAACTCTGTCTCAATCCATGTCGCCCTCCCCACATGCCTCCTTCTCTTCGCCATCTAGCCTTTTGAGGAAGAGCCTGGATTCTTTACTCCACTTTTACCACTCCATGCTAACTCTTTTGGCCACCAATTTTCCCCACTCCTCAGGCTTTCCCTGCAGCATTTGACACTGTCCTTGGAGTCTCTCCTTCCTTGACTTTGAAGTTCTCTCTCTCTTTCATTTTTCTCTCTCCTGCTTTAACTTTGTTTTTAAGCGTATGACTTGACTCATCAGCTCTGTGACACTGGGTGGACCTAACCTCATGGAGCCTCAGTATCTTCTGTGTCACGTTGGGGCTTGCATTCGTCAGTGGGCACTGTGGTGACCCACCCCCTCCAAGGCTGGTGCTTTTTAGTTTTTGAGACAGAGTCTCACTCTGTTGCCCAATCTGGAGTGCAGTGGTGCAATCTCGGCTCACTGCAACCCCTACCTCCCTGGTTCACGCGATTCTCGTGCCTCAGCCTCCCAAGTAGCAGGGATTACAGGCATGTTCCACTGTGCCCAGCTAATTTTTGTATTTTAGTAGAGATAGAGTTTTACCATGTTGGTCAGGCTGGTCTTGAACTCCTGACCTCAGGTGATCTGACTGCCTTAGCCTCCCAAAGTGTTGGGATTACAGGCGTGAGCCATTGCGCCTGGCCGGTGCGTGGTTTCTTTTGCAGAATTCTCATCTTCACCAGGTTCTGTGGAAACTCTACGTTTGTTTTTTTCTTCCCTCCCTCCCAGTACTCTCCCTTGGTAGTTTCTTTGTATCCATGCTTCCAATTAGAATGCTCTTCATGCATTCTTCCTTTTTTCTCTAATTCTTTAAGGCTCACCTCAGATATCACCTCTGCCACCAAGCGTTTTCTGTCATCTTCAGCCAAACTTTTGTCTCACAAATCTTTCTTAGTTTCCTCATATGAAAACAGACATAATGATGTTATCTCTCGGAATTAATTCACAATATTCTGAGGCCTTACTCGAGATACTCGATGTGAAAGTGCTTTGGAAAAGGTTAAGCCCGTTATAAATATATTTTTATCACTTTCAGATTCCCTACAACATTCATTGTCCCCACAACGTATTTGTTAAGCCTAATTATACATGTATATAAAGTGCCATTGATACCTTGAATTATCTCATATATGAATATTTGCTCTTGTTCCCTTAAATTCCAAGTTTCCGCGGGGGAAGGGCTATGTTAGGAAAAGAAAAGAAAGAAATTGAAAAAAAATACCTTACTCTTTTTACTATTTAGCATACACTGCAGCTTTATGGTAGACATGTATAAGCCAGCAGATTCACACATTTCTAACGTTTTACTCTTTCACTGAAAACAAATATATTATGTATTATGTATTCAGTTTTTGGCCCTTAGTTGCGTGTCTTTTCTTGTTAGAATGCAGGCTTTTTTGAACTAGGGACTTTGACTTTTGCTCTGTTGTATCCTTAATGCTTTTCACTTAGGATGAGCACAGTAATTTGTTGCATGAACGAATGAACCCACTACTGGTGATGAAGGTGAATTTCAACTTTTATCTCTGGCTTGAGGACCAGGGAGTGGCTCTTGTCAGTGTTATGGGGCCAAAGCTTGGGCTCTGAGATATCTGAGGTCCTCACTGCCTGCAAGGTTCTTTTGTTTCTGTTAGGGGCTATGTTTTGAAATACTGAAGATGCTGATTAAGTAGAAGGGGTGATGGGAATTATGGGAGTATTAAAACCAGTTCTTGATATAATTAAAATAGAATGTAGTCACATAATGGTATTAATAGCTAAACTTAAAGCTCTTACTATATGCCAGACAGTGTTTGAAATGTTTTATCTGTACTGATTTATTTAGTTCTCTCTAAAATCCTCTGAGGCAGATGTTATTATGTTCTTCCTGGATAGGTGGGAAAACAGAGGGATGAAGAGTTAAAATAAATTGTCTAAGATCATAGAGTGATAGAAAGTAAACATATAGCCGAAATCCAGAAGTTGGGCTTCAGAGCTTTTTCTCTTAGCTGCTGTGCTAACCTATCTCTCTGCTTAAATACAGATAATTTAAAAACAGTAATGTGGGTGTACATACATGTTATTTCATTTTTTTCTAGAGCGGAATGATTGTCAGTAGTTCTTCTGTTGTGGTTTTAAGCCATAAGGGTTGTGACCTATTTCTTTCTTTCAGGGAAGTAGTTTAGACAGCCTGTATTTTTTATTCAACTACAATGTGTTAGGAGTTAATTATTTATAGTTCTTGCTGAAGCTGATGTGCTGCTTGACTCACTGAGTTTATAAAGAAATAATGGCCTGTTGAAAGTCAGTAAAATGAAATTTCATGAAACTATTAGATTAGAAGTTGACCTGTATTTTAAGCTTCATAGATTGGAGATTTTCTAATAATTATGGATTCTTTTATGGTATCGGGGTTACCATAGACCACATACAGAAAATAAGTGCCATCTTTATGAAGAGAGATAGAGGATTTAAAATCATTGAACTGAGTAAATCAACTTATCTGTTCATTTTTATTTGTATCCTTTTCACAAAGGATATCTTGTCCAAGTTATTTTCATTCAAGAGATAGTGCTCAAAGTATGAGATCCACTTTATGGCAGAAACTACTTGAATAAATACATTTGCAAGTGCTATAAACCTAGCACAGAAGCATGTCCTCTTCACCCAAAGTGTCTGTGAACTGAGTGGGAGGGTGGGAGAAATTAGGGAACCCAATCTTCCCGTGTCCTCCTCTCAGACTCAGTAGCCAAGGTTGTTAGCTGTCACGTAAATATTGCACCCAAGGTTACTTTGTTTGTTTTTTAAATGAAAACTCATGCTGACTTCCCAAGACCCAATAGGGTTTACCTTGAAATGAAACATGGCATAATGAAGATGGTGGCAGGTACTAAGAGTGCGGAGTAAATGTTAAATCCGTAAATGCACAAGTGGATTATGTAGTTCTGAAAGGGATGGTACAGAAGAAAATCAGATCAATTCTATGTAAGGCTAGTGAGATCCGAGTGAGGTAATGTAAACCCATGGCAAACAGGTAAGGCGCTGGTAGATAGAACCTTAGTTGTACTGCGTTAAAGTACAGGAGGTACTGGAGTCTCTGTGTGTGTCTGGAAGTATTTTAGAACTAGACTCAGTGAGCCAAAAAGGGGCTGTCTAAGTTCCAACAGGGAAGGCCTTGTTCCTTTGGATGGAGGCCAAGTGGGAGCCAAAGGAAATAGCTTATCATGATCCAGATGGCCCAAATAATGTGGACCAGCCAGAAAGTCAGGATGGCAAGGGGCAGGCTCAGGAAAGGGACTGGAGATACAAGTTATGCCAAGAAGTATCTAGGAGGAAGATGCTCACTCTTCCTGCATTTCTTCATTTAACAAATATTTATCAACATGTACTGTGTAGCAGGCACTGCTGTAGACACTGGGGATAAAGTAGCCAACAAAACAGATGAAAATCCCTGTCTTTGTGAAACTTACATTCCATCAAGTGAAGTAGACAATAACCAAATAAATAAGTAAATTGTATGGTACATTAGATCACAAAACTTGCTATAGAGAAAAATAAAGCAAGAAAAGAGGGATGGGAAATGCTGGGGTGCTGCGGTTTTAAATGCAATGACCACTATATTTAAGGGAAGAGGTGACATTTGAGCAAGCTCCTGAAAAGATTTCAGTGAGTTACATTCTTATGCTAAGGAAACTGAGCAAGTGAACTTGTACTCAGTGGTATACTTCAACTGTGTTTAGCATGTGTCTTGCTGTTTTAAAATTTCATTGCAGCAGCAAATAAATATGTGTGTGGAATGGAAAAGGAGAAGAGGGTGCCATGTTTGAACATGGGGTGTTTGGGAAAGGATAGACCTAAAAGGGATGGCGGGGAGATCCTCTCCTCCTTGATTGCTAGGAGAAAGCTATGCCAAGTGAAATCGAGGGTCACAGGCATGTGACAGCCTTTGCCATCATGTGACTTGACTCTATAGAAGCTGCTTTTGACATCATCAGTTGACAGTAGAATAATAGGTTTTATTTTGACAGCAGAAGATTACATAGTCAGGCTTTAATAAACACTCTTTAAGGCTTTATGTCTGGAAAGCTTAAATCTAATTCTTTGTGTCGTAGCACTAATGTTTTATGTTTATCTGTCTCCTGCAGCTTTGTAGGCAGCCAATCCCAGAGAGGCAGACAGGATGGCTAGTTCAGCCCGGGAGCACCTACTTTTCGTGCGGCGTCGAAATCCCCAGATGCGGTACACGCTGAGCCCAGAGAACCTCCAGAGCCTCGCCGCCCAGAGCTCCATGCCAGAGAACATGACCCTGCAGCGGGCCAACAGCGACACTGACCTGGTGACTTCTGAGAGCCGCTCCAGCTTAACTGCCAGCATGTACGAGTACACGCTGGGGCAAGCCCAGAATCTCATTATCTTCTGGGACATTAAAGAGGAGGTGGACCCCAGTGATTGGATTGGACTTTATCATATAGGTGAGTCAAATGGAATGGACTTGCATGTGACTCAGAGCATACAAGTTTCTAGTCTGACATTTTTACCATTCTATATTTTCTCCTGGAAAAAATTCAGACGCATATATACACACAGCAGATTCTGGGAATTTTTTTTCTTCTTTGGGAGGAAGGGATTCAACAGTACCTTTGCTTATATTATGAAGTTTGTGGTTACGTCTCTACCTAATTAAATGTCAGAACCTTCAGAACCTGTAGGTGTTACAGTATTTTCTATTAGGTCGATGCAGAAGTAATTGTACCAACAAAACTTCACATTTCTCTTGGTCAGCAGTCCCATTTTAGAAAGAGATATCTATTAACATTTACTAACATTTTTAAACTGATGAAAGAGACGTCTAGATTTAGATGACATATTTTAAAAGCTCTGTATTTTCTAAAATTTGAGTTTTGTTAAGAACTACTTGTAGCCTAAGATGTCTTTTTATTTTTAAATTTCATGACTCTGTCCTAGATCAGTTAGGGGAAGGAAGTGTCATGTTTTCCTGACAAATGACTTATAAATAATTGCTATTTGTTTTAGTAAAAGCAGTCCAGCTCTGTTTAGCTAATTTACGCTTATTGTTCTTAGTGAACTTATATTTGCAGAGTGAGCGATGAATGAGACATCCAAAAAGTACAAAGTCTGCCACATTGGAAAGCAAAAATCTAACCTACCAACTAAACAGAAAGAAAATTGAAATCCAACCCAATAATAAAATCTAACATTCTCCAAAGTTGGAGAACTTTTTCCTTGAATGAAGAAAATTGTCTCCAAAATTTAGCATCAGATATTAGGAAGCCATTGTTGCTTTCAATGTAAGTTGTAAGCCAAGCATCCCCCACCACCCTGCTGCCCCCCCCTTTTTTTTTTTTTAAATGGAAAATAAGAGGAAAAGAAAACCCATCTGTTTATGGCAGTGCTTCTTAGCCAGGGAAGATTTTGCCCCTAGAGGACATTCGGCAAGATTTGGAGACATTTTTGGTTGTCACAAGTGGGTAGGGGGATATGAGGCCAGGATGCTGTGAAACATCCAGCAAGGTACAGGACAGCCTCCTCCACAAAGAGTGATGTAGCCCCAGATGCCAATAGTACCACTGTTGAGAGGCCTTGTTTGAGGCAAAACAACACTTGCTGAAATTTTGTTAGAATGTTAAACCCACTGAAATTTATTTTTCTGTGGGATAAAGAATTTTATATTGACTGAAATAAAACATTTGGTTTGTATTCACTTATATAACTCTTAATGGTTAATCATGCTGGAAAACAAAAAATCCAAAATGTGCAAAACTTTAATGAATTATTATCTCTCTTTTTTTTTTTCTTATGGTAACCAAAAAAGGGGAAAAGTCTGCACAGCATTTTCCCTAAGTGTGTTTAAAATATAATCAAATTGAGGAAGATATACAATTTAAAAATTACATTTGTATTATTATGTTCACAAAAAATCTTACAGTTTTGATGGGACTTTAGAAGTAACCCTTTTGATTTGAATGTAATTTTACTCTTGCACTTCATATAACTTCTCTTTAGACTTTCTCATTTTTTCCCATTTTAGATTTTATTTTGTAATCTTAATAGAAGACTTAATATAAGACTACAAATACGAATACCAAAATGTGTTTTTAAAAATCCTTTTATAATATTTATTTGGGAAATAATCAATTTTACTTTCTCATATAAGGTGATTTATTTTGTGTATGAATAACTTAATCTTTAAAATGCTAGAATCACTTAAAAAATTGATTCCCATACATACACTTGCTATATTTCCCTGTTTAAATGTAATCAGGAAGGAACTAAGGAATTCCATCCACAGTGAATCTTATCTCCAAGTGACCAAAACCACAACATCTTGATGTTGTTATATTTTACTTTCTAGAGGAAAAAGTATAGGTCAGAGTCCTAAGTCTGGAATTAATCCAAGACTATCGCTAGGAAAGCAGAATTAGGAAATAAATCCCTTTGGAAAAGTGGTAACTCTTTATCAGCTTATTTCAAGAAGCTTCTGTGTCTTTCTCATGTAAGTTATCATTGTGTCTTTGTTCCCCTGTATGTTACATGTCTTTTTTCCCCTCCTTTGGCTGCTTTCAAGATTTTTCTCTTTATCTTGGTTTCCAGCAGTTTGTCTATGCTATACCTAGATGTGATTTTCTTTTTATTTATTTCAGTTGATATTCTCTGAGCTTCTTAAGTTAATGTTTTGATGAAATTTGGACAAATGTTGGCCATTATTTCTTCAAATTTTTTTTCTATTTTATTTTTTTCTTCTTTTCTGAGATGCCAGTTATGCATATGTTAAAATCATTTCATGTTGTTCTGCAAGGCCCCGAGGCGCTGGTTCATTTTCCTTCGACATCTTTTCTCTTTGATATTCAAATTTGATAATTTCTATTTCTCTATCTTCAAGTTCACCAACTTTGCCCTTTTTTTGTCTTCATTCTGTTGTCAATCCCACCCAATGGATTTTTAAACTTTGAGTTATTTGACTTTTCATTTCTAGAATATGCATTTCTCTTTTTCTACTTTCCATTTCTTATATGAGATTTCTTGTGTGTTAACTCATTCAGATCATATTTTTGTTCAGTTCTTCAAACTGAATTGAATATGGCTACTTTAAAGTTTCTGTCTTCTAATTTCAACATCTAGGCCATCTCAGGATGAGTTCCTATTGACTAGTTTTTTTTCATTGACCATGGTTCTTATGTTTTGGTTTCTTTGCATAGCTAGTACTTTTTGATTTTACACTGGATATTGAGAATTCTATGTGGTAGAAATTCTGAGTTCTGTGGAATACCTGTTTTTTTTTTTTTTTTCTAATAGGCAGATTTATTTCTTTGAACTTGTGTAGGTTTGATTTTTTACACTTTGTTAGACTGGATCTGCGGAAAGGCCGGTGTATTTTTCTACTATTTCTAACTTGGTGGAATTCATCCTCGGAGTTTGGTCTCCCCTATGGATTTTGTTAGGTCTTGCTTTTGGGCTGTGGTGAAATAAGTGTATGGTAGGTCTTATTCTAGTACACTGTGCTTATTCCTAAGCAGCAGCATTTCTGATGTCTTAGCTGGATGCCTGAAGTGCTAGCCAGGTCTTTCACTCTGGCTGAGCTGTAGCTCCAATGTTCACCAGCACTGCTTAACCTCTGGTCACTCTGTTGTCCTCTCAGCCCTGTAAGCTGCTCTCTATAAAGCCTTGGTCTTTTTTTTTCTGAGTATGTGCAGCCCAGACCTTGGCCAAAGATCTGTAGGGGATCCCCTTTGTGGACTTGTGGACTTCTGGCCCTCATCCTTCTAGAGCTCTTTTGTTTCCAGGACCCTGGCCTGGAGATTCTAGTACTGCAGTTGACCCAGACTCTGATCTCTGTATCCAAGCTCAGCAGAACTACTATGGACTCTAGCTTCTTACTATGGACTCTACACTCAGGAAATTGTCCACCATCTGAGATCTGGGTGATCATAGTGTCACCTTGTAAGTTTCTCTTTTCTCTGAGATTATAGTGTAATACCATCTGTTTTCCAATGTCTGAAAACCACTTCTACTTCTAATTGTATAGTTACGTACATTGGGAAGGCTAGTCTGGTGCTAATTACTTCATTCAGGTCTGAAGCTGAAGTTCCTGTATAATTTGATTTAGGATGGGAGATAAGAGGTCTCAGTTTTCCCCTCTAGCCTTTTCCAAAGAATGATGAATAAAATTGATTGCTTACATCTATGTTGTCACTTCTTACTGTATTTTCTAATAGATTTCTATCCCAGCAGGAAAGAGGGGTGAGGACCTGGCATCCCAGACCCCACAAGGGTCCATTTTCTGCCCCCTTCTCTCTGTAATCAGAACCCTGATTGGGTCAGTGGGGTGAGCACTAAGTCCTTAATCTCAGGGTAGGTAGGCCCTCCCCAGGCTCAGGAAAGGTCTAAACTTGTATGCTAATCCAACCATTGAGTAGTCTAGAAGTAGACATGTAACTCGGTTCTTGCCCATGAGATCTAATGGGAAAACTTTGGGGGAACTTTGCTTTCCAGTGAAAAACGAGAGTTTCATGAAGAGTCTTTTAAACTTCCTCTTCTATTGTCCTTGGAACTCTGGTGAAAAGATACGATGTCTTGAGCTGTTGCATCCATGTAGCAATCATGAGGCATCAATCAAGAGAATAAAAAGCTATGGATGGCAGAGCAGAAAATAGATCTTGGACTGGCACTCTGAAGTTCATGTTATATGTGGAAAAAAAATGTTCTTCTCTTTATTTAAGTCAGCAGCAGGCTTTCTTGTATCTGCAGTTGTTGCTAATAGAGCCACTGACACAGCTAGAAATATAAGAAAGGGAAAAGGGTAACAACTGCTTTTAAAGGCAAGATAAAGAGTGAGTGGGCTGCTTTGGTAGTTACTACTTCGTGGAGAGTGTTAAGGACTATTTTAATATCTGTGAAAGCCACCAGGTTGTTTTAAAAGAAGTAACAAAATTTTGATATAAAATTCTGAACACAGTAATTCCAAGCCATGTGGAAATTTTCAGTGCTTTAATAGGACCAATAATGTGATGGGAATAATCTTTCAAATGAGTACTTAGTAACATGAAAATGTGCAAAACAATTTTTTGGATGCTATTAAATGAAAGTAGGTAAAATGAAACATTTGGAGAGGAAGTGAAAGAAAAGAGGCAACACCATGCTAAATGGGAAAAGATTTTTGAGGTTCAGGTTAAGTCATAAATTTAATACTGTGTGGATACACAAGAACATGCATAGTAAATTCTCTCCTGGGCTCTGTGAAATAGATGTACTGAGAATCCAGATTTCATAACAATAGCATATATGTCAGATAGCTTAAGATTTCTATACCTTTTGGTAGGAAGCAGCCTCTCCCCTTCAGTTGTGTCCTGAGAAGCTTGACTGTTTCCTAGCAACTTCTAGTTTTAGTTATGGAACAGAGAGATGGTCTCTATAGAAATAAGTCCCAAAGGAGAAGGAATTTAGTGGAACATCAAGCTGATGAGGTGTGGTTTGTTGGCACACTCTGCATTTTGATTGTGTTTCTCTTGGCTTACATTTTCTTCCCCTCTAGAAGTGTGAGTTTTGTTTTTGTTTGGCTCATTGTGCAGAATGTTTTGAACTGTACAGCGCACTCCAGATGACTTGTAGCACTTCTTATCTGGAGGGAAAACATATGCATGTGAATCAGAAAAATAAATCTTTCTTTAGGCATTTTTAGGCAGTAAATAGGCCCTATTGGAAATACAAAGAAAAAAGTTGAAAATATCGAAGCATTATTTGAGGAGCCTTTGGTGTGAACACAGTTCTCAAAACATATGCTAATTATATTTCCTCCTTCCAGAAAGCCTCATATACATCCTGAGATTTCTAGAGATGATTTCAATGGAGTTATAACCCCAAACCTCCAAATTACAACAATTCCTGCCTTGCAGATGGTTGCGGAAATCACTAGGCTTAGAATTTATTGTTGGTCTCCAAAATTAGAATTGATTCCTTACAAATTTAACAGCGCTCCTTATTGCCTCCTCCTAAGTGCACCAAATAAAAAGAACCAAATGCTTGTCTTATACAAAGACACTTAGGTCATGCAACACAAACAGCTTTCCATGAAGAATCAAATGGAAACAGTTTAAAGAGGACGTAGATCATAGTAAATTTGTTTCAGGCTCACTGTCTAATTCCTCTTCACCTTTGGACCTATGCTTATTTTTTTGGCTGTTCAAAAGAAAAGCAAATACTCCAAAAGGCTTCGTTTGCCATTTCTCATTTGTAGGCAATTTCAGGTACTTAACAGAACTAGGAAAGTGCACATTAAGACAATTATTTATTTATTTATTTTGCATAATGAAAATATAAAAGTGTATACTATGCTATATACCAGTAGTTATTCTAAGTACTGGTCTGCAAACTGTTACTGATCTATGAACAGATAAGATGCTCCTTTCTAGAATGTAAATCAATATCTGATTCCTTCAATGAGAAAATGTTGCTATGAAAAAAAAAAATAATCTAAACTAAAGTTTCTTAATGTAAGCATTTCAGATTCTGGCTCAAGCTTCTTATATTGTCATGGACCGGTAACAAATAATTTACCAGCATTTCTTTGGACCACAATTTAACTAGACCTCTCAGTGTCTATGGATTGATTATGTCTTCAAAAATGAATGGCAGAACAACTGTATTTTGACTGTCAGTCTTAAAAAAGTATCCTGGTAATATATTTTGACATTTTTCATATTTCTTCACATTTGGACAATAAAATAAAGTAAGATTGCAATAGTGAACCAAGGCATTATGATCATGTATCTTAGAGCTTTAAGATCCCAAAGTTTAAGCTTATGTTTTGTAAATAAATAACTAAGGTCTAGAATGGTGATACCCTGCAACTTGGGGGAAGAATCAAAGCTGGAACTTCAGTGTCCTATGTCTCAGGTCTTCATTTTTCTTTCCTGTGTTTAGAGTTGTAGTCTGGTATTTCCCAGTTGTTAATTACTTGCTCACCACCTTCTTGATTTTTTGGCAGTTTTAGATGATTGGCTACAGTGTTAATATTTTTCTTAAAACCTTCTAATTGACAAAGGACCAGAATAGACACTTCTCAAAAGAAGACAAGCAAATGAACGACAGGTATATGAAAAAAAATCAACTTCACTAATCACCATTGAAATGCAAGTCAAAACCACAATGAGATGTCACCCCACACCTATTAGAATGGCTGTTACCAAAAAGACAAAAGATAACAAGTGTTGATGACATTTGGAGAGAAGGGAACCCTTACACACTGTTGGTGGGAATGTAAATTAGTACGGCCATTATGGAAAACAGTACAGGAATAACTCAGAGATAGTGTGGTTTTGGTTCCAGATTCCTATAATAAAGTTAATAGCAAATTAAAGCAAGTCACCCAAAGTTTTTTGGTTTCTCAGTACATGTAAAGGTTGTGTGTACACTATACTGTAATCTAAATATTAAGTGTACAATAGCACTAGGTCTTAAAAAAAACTGATGTATATTGCTTAATTTAAAAGTACTTTATCATTAAAAAATGCTAGTGATCATCTGAGCTTCAGTAAATTGTCATGTTTTTGCTGGTGCAGGGTCTTGCCTTCATGTTGATGGCTGCTGACTGATCAGGGTGGTGGTTGCTGAAGGTTGGGATAACTGCACAATGTCTTTAAATAAGACAGAGATGAAGTTTGCTACATTGACAGACTCTTCCTTTCACAAAAGATTTCTCTGTAGCATGAATGCTATTTGATAGCATTTTACCCACGGTAGAACTTTTTTTCAAAATTGTAATCAAACTTTTCAAACCCTGGTGCTACTTTCTCAACTCAGTTTATGGAATATTCTAATTTTTGTTGTTGTTGTTGTCATTTCAACAGTGTTCACAGCTTCTATATCAGGAGTAGATTTTATCTCAGGTAACCACTTTCTTTACTCACCCATAAGAAGGAACTCCTTGTCTATTCAAGTTTTATCATAAGATTGGAGCAACTCAGTTACATCTTCAGGCACCACTTCTAATTCTAATTCTCTTGCTATTTCTACCACATTTACAGTGACTTCCGTCACTGAAGTCTTGAACCCTTCAAAGTCATCCATGAGGGTTGGAATCAACTTCTTCCAGACTCCTGTTAATGGTGATGTTTTAGTCTACCCCATGAATTGTGAATGGCTTCTAGAATGGTGAATCCCTTCCAGAAGGCTTTTAATTTACTTTGTCCAGATTCATCAAAGAAATTACTATCTATGGCAGCTATAGCCTTAAGAAATGTATTGCATAAATAATAAGACTTGAAATTCAAAATTACTCCTTGGCCCATGGGCTACAGAAAGAGTGTTGTGTTAGCAGGCATGAAAAAAAAATTAATTTCCTTGTAAATCTTTATCAGACCTCTTAGGTGACTGTTTTTTTTTTTCCCCCAAGCAGTAGGTCTCAATAGTGGCCTTAAAATATTCAGTAAAATATTCAGTAAAAATATTCAGTAAATCTAAATGACAGAAGTGCTGTCATTTAGGCTTTGTTGTTCCATTTCTAGAGTGCCAACAGAGTGGATTCAGTATAATTTTTAAGGGCTCTAGGATTTCTGGAATGGTAAATGAGCATTGGCTTCAACTTAAAGTCACCAACTGTATGAGCCCCTAACAAGAGAGTCAGTCTGTTCTTTAAGCTTTACAGCCAGACATTGACATCTCCTCTAGCTATGAAAGTCCTAGATGGCACCTTCTTCCAATAGAAGGCTGTTTTGCCCACATTGAAAATCTGTTGTTTAGTGTAGCCACCTTAAGCAATTATCTTATCTAGATCTTCTGGATAACTTACTGCAACTTCTACATCAACACTTACTGTTTCACTTTGTACTTTTATGCTGTAGAGATGGCTTATTTCCTTAAACCTTACGAATCAACCTTTCCTAGCTTCCAACTTTTCTTCTGCAGCTTCCTTACCTCTCTCAGCCTTCACAGAATTGAATAGGGTTAGGGTCTTGCTCTGGATTAGGCTTGGTTTAAGGGAATATTTTGACTACTTTGATCTTCTCTCCAGACCCCTATAATTTTCTCCATGTCAATAATAAGGCTATTTCACTTTCTTATCATTCGTATGCACTCTGGAATAGCACTTTAAATGTCCTTCAAGAACATTTCCTTTGCTTTTACAACTTGGCTAACTGTTTGAAGCAAGAGGCCTAGCTTTTGGCCTGACTCAACTTTTGAGATACCTTCCTCACTGAGTTTCATCACTTTTAACTTTTGATTTTTTTTTTTTTTTTTTTTTTTTTTTTGAGACGGAGTCTCACTCTGTCACCCAGGCTGGAGTGCTGTGGCCAGATCTCAGCTCACTGCAAGCTCCGCCTCCCGGGTTCACGCCATTCTCCTGCCTCAGCCTCCCGGGTAGCTGGGACTACAGGCGCCCGCCACCTTGCCCGGCTAGTTTTTTGTATTTTTTAGTAGAGATGGGGTTTCACCGTGTTAGCCAGGATGGTCTCGATCTCCTGACCTCGTGATCCGCCCGTCTCGGCCTCCCAAAGTGCTGGGATTACAGGCTTGAGCCACCGCGCCCAGCCTTAACTTTTGATTTAAAGTGAGAGATGTGTGACTCTTCCTTTCATTTAAACACTTAGAGGCCATTGTAGGGTTATTAATTGGCCTAATTTCAATATTGTTGTGTCTCAGGAGATAGGACGGCTGAAGAGAGGGAGAAAGAGGATTGCTCGGTCAGTGGAACAGTCAGAACGCACACAATATTCATTTTGATTAAGTTTACAGTCTTACATGGGCGCAGTTCATGGTGCCTCAGAACAATTACAATATTATCATCAAAGATCACTGATCAGTGATCATCACAACAGGCATAATAATAATGAAAAAGCTTGAAATATTGCAAGAAATACCAAAATGTGACACAGAGATGTGAAGTGAGCATATGCTGTTGGAAAAAAAATGGCACCAACTTGCTCAGTGTGGGGTTGCCACACACTTTCTATTTGTAACAAAAACACATTGTGAAGTGCAATAAAGCAAAGCATCATAAAAAGAGTTTTCTATGTAGGCTCCTCAAAAAATTAAAAATATAAATACTATATGACCCAGCAATCCCACTTATGGGTATACATATCCAAAGGAAATGAAATCAGCATACAGAAGAGATATCTGGATTCCCATGTTTATTGCAGCAGTATTTACAATAGCCAAGATATGCCGTCAACCTAAGTGTCCATCAGTGGATGAATGGATAAGAAAAATGTGAGATACACGCACACGCGCGCACACACACACACACACACACACACACAATGGAATACTATGCATTCATTAAAAAAGAAGGAAGCCCTTTCATTTGTGACAACATAGATGAACCTAGAGGTATTCTGTGAAGTGAAGTAACTCGTTTGGTTAAAACAAAACAAACTGTCTACCCTGACAATGTTCTAAGCAATAGTGTTAGAGAAAGGTTTGCATTGTTAGGTATATTTCTTTCTGACATGCATTAACTGTTAAGGAATAACTTTTGTCAATGAACTACCCAGGACCGTCACACCAGCACACTTTGAGAAGCTCTGACGTTATCAGTTGTTGAGATCTCAGGTGCTACAGTTAGACACATTAGTAAATTCAATGAATGACTAGCTGAATGACCATGGGCAGATTATTTAACTTTTTAAACCTCAATTTCTCCATCTTTAAAAAAATGACTTAAGAAACCACCGACATGAGAATTAAGTGAGGTATTGCGTATAAAATGCTCGGCAAGGTGCTTGGGCAGATTGTAAGGTTATGATTATTATAAACTATCATTAATATTTTGGTAATTATTAATAATAATAAAATCATTTTACTGGTAGCCTGAAGCTACAGCACAAACTTAACCACTGAATGAATTCCCAAGAAGGGATTTCCAGTTTAAAGTGACACAATGGGCCACTTCTACTTAAGGAAAACAAAATTCATTTATTTGAAGCAGAGCTCTAGAAATTATGTAAGCACTTAAAATGTGAATGCTAAATAATACAGTATTTTAATTTGAGTATTATGTAGGTTCCAAATCAACAAGCTTTACAAGGCGATGGGAAATCAGCAATTTAATTTGAAATTCAATCAAATGGAACAAAGAATTAATGTATTAGGTACTTCATCTTCAGAATAGCTATCAGATACAGTTAAGAGTGGCTGATCCTAAGTTCTTTTGATTTTTTATCATGATTTCTGCCAAAGAAAAGTTGTTTTAGGTCATATCTTTAAAATGTTTAAATGCTCTTAGAAAATAAGAGATTTGAACATGAAATTGTATTTTTTGGAACAACTTAACTCTAAATTCTTGTCACCTAGTCAGATTATGCTGCAATAATTTACTAACCCTGCATCTTCAGGCCTTAACAGAACAAAGGATTATTTATTGCTAATGCTGCATGTCTAGTGTGGGTTGGCAAGGGGCTTGACTCATATTGTCACGTAGGGACTCAGGCTCATCACCTTCTTTATTTTTTCGTTTTTGGATTATTAAAGGCTCAACCATTTTATCATTATGCCATCTGGACACATGACCTCTTTGGGCAAGTGTCAGGGGAAGAGAGCGCTGGAAACTCTTATGCCAGCTCTTAAATGCGTAGGCACCAAAACCGCACATACCACTTCAGCTCACAGCTCATTGTTCAGCATTGTTAGCAAAATTCTGCCTAACTGCAAGGGGAGTGGGAAATGCATAGAAGTCTGGCTGTTCAGTGAGCAATCAGTGTCTCTGCCATAGTAGAATGTCTTGCTAACAATGTATCTAGTCTTCTTGCATGGTCACTGCAAGAATAGATATTAGGGGTTAGAAAGTATCATACTTTGGAATACACTTTGCAAGGTGTTCAAATACTGAATGAGCAGGCATACCCAGGGCCGTACCAAGGACAATGCATGACCATTGTGGATGAAAAATAGCTTAGTGGAATCTTAATTCATAGGATCACCTTGGTATCTCAGACTATCACGGATCTTCCTTTTAAAATGCGTGTGGAAGTTTTGCTCCACAGAGGAGTCCACATGTTCAAAATGGTTATGAAAGACTCCCCTGGATATTTGGTAGGTTTTCAAAAATTGCATAGGTTGGTGTAACCAAAGAAGCTTTAGTGTATTTTATGCCTTAACATATTGATTGCAAGCAATACTTGATACAGGCATTCTTCTCTCCATAGATTGAGATGATTCTAGAAACATTACCTTTGTTGTATTTTTATTGCCCCCCATGCTTATTTGTGTCACTTTTCATTAAAGGAGACTCATATAGCCGAATTCAGTAAATGTTAAATAATTGTAAATATTTTGTGGTTGAGTTAAGATAGCTTTTGCATGAGGTTTAGAAATTCTTTGTTCTGGTTGCAACTGTTACTAACTCACGAAATAATTGCTTACTACACTTACTAATTTTATCGTGTTTGTTATAATTAGCTTTTTATACTTTCTTAAGGACTAAATAGTGGGCACACCTATAAAGTTACTTATAATGCCATTATTGTATCTTGCTGCATTTCTTAAAGTCTGTTTTGTCTGTTATCAGTTGTTATATCAACTTCCTTTTGGTTGGTTTTTGCTTAGTGTATCTTTTCCCATCAATTTACTTTCAGCCATTCTTTGGTGTGCTCTAGATTTAACTGCTGTAAATCATGTAAAGCTTTATGATTTTTGATCTAATCTAAGTGAGCATCTTTTAAAATTGGTACATGTAGAGTTTTTTACAACTGCTTTTACTTTTGATATGTTTGGACTTATTTCAACATCTTATTTATTTTCTGTATATCATGCTTTTTCTTAGTTCCCCCCCCCCCGCCATTTTTATGCCCTCAATGGAAATGATGAGTTGTCTTTACTCCCACATCTCACGTTCTTCTTGAGCGTATTTGTTGGAATTTAAACATTCTAGTCTATTCTCTTAAAGGTTTATGCTTTCAATTTTTGACATGTGTAATTGAGTTAGCATATAATTAATCGGGATCTTTAAGTGCCTCAAACTGTACAAGAATTTTAGGATCTTTTCATCCCGATCACTTTCTTTCCCATCTTTTCTTTTATTGTTGACAACATTTAATTCCATCCTATTTTAAACCCCTTCTTCCACATTAGTCATTACTATTATTGTGTTTTTTTCATAGACACTTTCTATGTAACAAACCTCCATAACATAATGGCTGAAAACAGTAATCATTTGGATAAATAAACAATTTGAAGATGAAAAAAAAACCTGACTTATCTGAATCAGCAGCACCGGAGTCCACTGGGCTTCACTTTCTTATGGAACACAGACACATACAAAAAAAAGTTGCATTATAAAATAAATGGAAGCACATAGGTGAAGTTTACAATTTAACTTCAAATCCTTGTTGGTTTACCAAACCAAAGAATATCTTTTTTTTTTTCTTGATTAATGTAGGTTATGAGGAAAGATGTCAGATATATTCAAAATCTTCTCTTCATTTTCTCCAGTGGGTCTTCCCCTTAACAGGCTCTCATGTGTTCTCTATTTCATTTTGCACCAGCTATTTTTATCATTATTTGTAAAGTCAAGGCCTTAAACCAACCTTATGCTTGCAATCTTTGAGTTACAGTGGAGCTGTGATAACTATCAAAGTCATTATAATTTTTTCCGTCAATTGTTTCCCGCAATCTGGCTGACATTATTGTTGAATTGTTGAATAAATACAGACCTGCTTCACAATAGTGTGCAGTTCATACGGACTTCAGAGAAATTGCATTGAGCGACTCAGATTTTCAACCTGTTTTAAGTTTTAAAAACCAGAGTAACTCAGATTTAGTGGTGATGTTAAGGGATTTTCCACATTTTCATAGTTTGAGTTTTGTCCTTATTTTATTTCAATTACGAATTGCAAAACTCCAAATGTATGTTTATTGAGAAAGCATGATATTTCTCTTCCTTCATCAAAATGTGTAAAACAACAGTCAAATAGCATAAATGATCACATTTTCTCAGCTACTGTAATTCATAAAATCATTATGAGAACCACGATAATGCCTTATCTACGAACAAGCTGAAACTGGATAGAGTCTCCATTAAACTCAACATTGGGTAATAATACAGTGGCCCCGAGGATGGTTTTGGAGTGGGGGCACGGGACAGTAGTATTTGGCACTTGGAAGAGTTGCTGAACCATTCTGAGCCTCAGTTTCTTAATGTACCAACCTCATAAGATTGCACCAAAGGTGAAACAAGATAACATTTATAATTGTGATACGTGAGTAGCCAGGTAGCCACCCCACTACCCACATCCCCAGCAAACATTTGTTGAGAACCTACTGTGTGGCTGCCACTAGGCATTAGGATAAAACATGAATCAGCTCACACTAGGGTGAGATATAAGTAGGAAGGAAATAATTGTAATGTACTATGTTTAGAACAATATTACAAAGACCACAAGAGCACAGAGAAGGGGCAGTTTAATGCCTCAGATGGATTCAGAGATGGGAAGGGTATAGAAAGGGCTTTACCAAGAAGATGATATTTGGACTTAGTATGAAATTGAGATGTTTTTTGGTGTTCACACACAAGAAAGGTCATTCCAGGAGGTGGAAATTGTATGTGCATATGCCAGTCTTTTGTCCTGAAGGGCTTGCAGGTGTACTTGAAGAGAACACCTCCTGTTCCCTTCCCTTTTTCTGTCTAAATTCTGTGTATCTTTTAAGCGAGGAATCAGAAAATTCTGTCACCCACTCTGTGGGTAATCTACCTAACTATTCTGGGTAATCAGTCTGTTTTCCTACTCCCTTAGGTATTTTATAATATCACTGTCTCAGTGGTGATTACACTGTGTTATTTATAATTTGTCTTTCTCCATGCTTCTTCCTTCCATTGCACTCTTATAAGACTCCTTAACTGCATCTTGTTCATGTTGTAGGCTGAGCACCTTACCCAGCTCTCTGTGCTGCATCATCTGTGCAGATTCATTAATTCGTTCGAGAGTCAAATTATGGTATGAGTAAATACTTTTTTACTGAGGATGATTCCATATTATGTAGATTTCAACTAATGATTTTATTGAACAGAATATTTTTGGTATTCATTCATCCATTTGTTTAACAATGTTATAACTTTACTATGTACCAGGCTTCTGAAAGAAAAATTTAAATATCCTCTATATCCAGGATCACAGTTAATGAGTCATCGTTGCAGGTTTTTCCTAATTTTTTACAGTGTACCAGCCTTTTGTTTCCCATTTCCTTACCTATAGGATCTATCTTCAATATTGAAAGCATTTTATGTTTAAATAGAAATAACTTTTTCCTGAATTCAGTGTGTCTACTGCTTTGTACTCTCATTTTTTGGTCCTTTCTTATTCTCTTGTTTCTGAAAAATGTGCATCTGCTGCTCTAAGCAGTCATAGATGTTTTCCTGAAAGTTATAACTTCTTTGGCATGAAGAATATCTATTATATTTTTGACACTCTGAAATATGTACCAGTATATATGTGATACAGTTATTATACCTCTAGTACAAGCAAGTGCTGTTTTGAGATTATTGATGGATCAAGAAGTGATTATCCGGCTGGGCGCGGTGGTTCACACGTGTAATCCCAGCACTTTGGGAGGCCGAGGCGGACGGATCACGAGGTCAGGAGATCGAGACCATCCTGGCTAACATGGTGAAACCCCATCTCTACTAAAAATACAAAAAATTAGCCAGGTGTGGTGGCAGACGCCTGTAGTTCCAGCTACTCAGGAGGCTGGGGCAGGAGAATGGTGTGAACCCAGGAGGCGGAGCTTGCAGTGAGCCGAGACTGCGCCATTGCCCTCCAACCTGGGGGACAGAGTGAGACTCTGATTCAAAAAAAAAAAAAGAAGTGATCATCCTTTCCCTCTACGAAATTAAGTACTGCTTTTTTGGGGACTATATTTATAGCACTAAGCTATACTATTAGACTCAAATATGTTAATGAATGACTAACCTAAAAAATGTGAAATTTCCAACTGGGAATTTACATTAAATTAACTAACAGGATTCTAAATATTTAGTATGTATCTTTTAAGGCATCCAAATAAATGGTAGGTTTTTTTTTTTTTTTAAGTGTAAGTCTGTGGCATATTTTTGACATTGTAAAGCATTCACCATGAAAAGGAAAGCTTTAAGAATTCAGCGAACATCTAGAGGTTAAATTCTTGGTTTTGGGCCCCGTGACAGCCACTTTTTCTCTTTTCACTTTAACTGCCAAAAATCTGTCATTTCTGAGACATTTCAAGGAGATAAACAAGGAGAACTATGCTATGCACATGACCTGATGTAACTGCTGATTTGAGCAAGGTTACTGGTCAGCATATGTAAGGTAACTTGGAGTTTTCTGGTCCATCATGTGATTCATTTGCCTGAATGGAGTGCTATGAAACTAATAAAATTCTTGAGCCCAGAAGTTTGAGTCCAGCTTGGACAGCATAGCAAGAGCCTGTCTCTAAAAATTTTTTTTTACTTAAAGATAATTAGGATTATTACTTGTAAAATTCTTTCTAACTGCACCAACACTGCTAGGACAAGCAGCAACGTTGTCATCTTAGTGACATTATGTGAAGCTGTCTTTGGAACCTCCCGAATTCTACATTTTAAATAAGTTTCACTCAAATGTAAGGAAACAGTATTACTTATTTAAGGAAATTGAATGCTGGCAGTGAAGTATGATATTTTTCGTCATTTGGAATCATTAAAATATTACTTATCTGTTGAAGTGTATTTTAAAATGTAGAGCCATAAAGGTTTTTAATTTAGAAAGAAAATTCATGATCATTTACTCTACTGGTCTCGTTTTACAAATTAGAAGCTGAAGGCTTAGATGGATTAAGTAATGTGTACGTGGTTGTTCAGTAAAACAGCAGGGAAAAATATAGTGCTTACTAGGAATTTCCTTCATCGTGGAGGAGCTTCTTAAAAAGGAATTAGGTGCTAAAGCCACTTCCTGAAGGTGATTTTTTAGTAGAGCCAAAATTACCCATGAAAACTCCTTAGGAAAGCAATATGACTTACCACCAAATTCAATGGCAGATTTTTCTTCCCATTTTAGAACAGACTGCTGTCTCAGACTGAGTGCCAGAGAAGAAGTTAGCTTGTGTTTACGGGCTATTTTTATAAGAAAACAAACAAACAAATAATAACAACAAAGCCCTTGTCATCAAAAACTAAAATTCTCTGCAGCCTGGCGGGATACTTGGAAGAACTGCATATTTCACATTCCCTCTTGGGTCACGTGCAGGATTTGGAATTGTTCTCATGCTGCTTCAATTGTCCCCTTTGTCAGTCTCCCCTCTTGCACCCAGCAGGCTTGTGTGGTTACACTGAAATATGTTAAATGGGCATTTACTGGGCCTCCCACTGAACATGAATCTGATCCTCCAAGATTCAGTAGAATGTGATGATTCAGTTTCTTAGACGGAGGCTCATAAAGGTTTAATTTATAATTTTTTGCTAGTTTTTAATAGCACCATTTAAAATATCTCACCAATACTGTTTTGTAAAGCTGCCACAGTTTTCGGGTGACCTTTATGATCAACTACATAGAAATACTTTTCTTCTGTTATCTCTTATGTTTCCTTTTTAGTGCAGCACACCTTCCTTGGGATTTTAAATCCACAGGACTGAGTGCTTGCTTATATAAGCCGTAGGCATAGGACAGAGTGAGATGATCTAACATGATTGCATATAGTACAAACATTTCTTTGCCTTAAAATTTAAAACTTACTCATCTTTCTCTAAACTGTAACTGAGGTAATTTATTGTTTTCTAAAGGTCAATGTGACCAATGCAAGTATCTATAAGCTAAAATATTTCAACATAATTTCTTTAATATCTCTATTAAGAAAAGCTATCTCTATTAAGAAAAAGATATGAGGAAATAAAATTCAAATAGAAAATTCTTATTTTTATGAGAAATTACAACTAGAACCCCTTTATCCATACTATGTACTAAAACCATGCACTTGGAAATCAACAGTAACTCTTAAAAGTTAGATTACTAGACCTTTTGTTATTCTTCAGCCCCCAACACCCTTTGATACTGTTTTTTTGCCCCTTCTTTTCGAGACTTTTTTCTTCATTGGCTGTGACACTGTCCTGGATCTCCCAGTTTTCTGACCAATCCTTTCATTTTTACAGAAACTTGTTTCTTTCCTTACTCTCTAAATATTCTTCAGACTTTATTGTGGATTTCCTTCTTTTTAAGAGGCCAGTTTAAGCAGAAAGCTTCATCTCCAACCAAAGGTGCCTGGAGCTGTCTCTTATTGGCCCCTGAGAGCCCATTCTGCACGTCGTGCCCCGAAAGCACAGCTCTGCATTCAGTGCGTGCACGTTGGTAGCAGAAAGTCAGCTGTGATGACAGCATTTACACCACAGGAAGCAGCAAACACTACACATCAGGTCTTTCCCTCCCTCAGAGAGCCAGTGTCCCGGCATACCCCTATTGAATCCCACCTCTTGTCTAAAGCTCCCAGGATCATTTCTCTCCGAATATGCTACTCACTTCTCAAATTCAGTTTGTTCAAAACGAACAGACTGACAAGTGAAACCAGTTCTTGATTTCCCTGTTTTTGTTGGTAGAAATGCCATTTTTTTTCAGTCTCACAGGCTTGGAAACCTTGTACAAGATTTTGACTCCCTACTGCACTTTTAACATGCACATCCAGTCTCCTATCGAGGAATTTAAGTACCCCTGCTTCCCTTCAGTGTATGTGTATGTTTTTGACAAATGTAACAGGTTCCCCAGAACATAGACAATGGCCCCAGAGAAATCCCCTATGAAATCAACAACTCCTGTCTCACCTGGCAACCGGGTAAGGGTCATGAGAATGACTCTGGACCACCTCCTTCCCATGTTCTGCTTGGACAGTCAAGCATCTCACTTTGGATTTTGGGTGTAGTTGTCACCTTTCGCTTCAGGGCCTCAGCAGGGGTACTTCCTTCTACCTCAGGTCAAATAAATGATTGAGGCATGAAGGGAACTGCTCTAAGAGCTTCATGAGTGCTGTCCGTAGTGGACTGGTGTCCAACCCACACCTGATGACTCTCAAGGTGAGAGGCTGTAGCTGGAACTCAGAGTGCGAGGGGCTGTGTTGACCATAACCTGTACTGTTTGAGTTGTTGGGGCGAGAACACATGATTCTTGTGGACCAGGTGTGGGGTATGTGCCCACAACAGAGCTGATGTTGGGGCATTGTTACTCCTGCTGGAAAGGAGTCCCCAGGGGCTGATGTTACCCAGGGGCCACAGAGACCAGATGGAAGACCCTGGCAGAAAGAGGCAGTGTGTGCTCCTGAAGCCCAGTGTCTAGGGCTAGTGACCACCTCAGGGGAATTTGCAAGTGCGAGTCTCCAGAAGTGGGGCCTCTCTCTAGGACTCAGGAACGCCCCTTTGAGAGAAAGAGAGACACTCCACACTCACAGAATGTTGGCACCAGATCATGGCGATACCAGCTCAATCAGCCCTTCCCTGCCTCCTAAGCACAATTTAGTGCTTTGAAGTTAGAAGGGGAGAAGGTCCTAACACATACTGAGATTTGTTTGGCTTGATTTTTCAAGTTGGAAATGGAGATGTTACAGGAATGGAGGACAGGTAGGGTTTCAGTCTCAGATTCGAAGGTGAAATTGAGCTGACTCTGGCTGAGTAAAGTGGGATACAAAACAGTGCTGTTGGGGGAAATGTTGCCTTTCTCTGGTCTGTTGCTTCTAAGTCAAGCTAACTGACAGCTGTGCTCAAGTACCCTGGAGAGAACCACTTTTGAAGAAGTATTCATGTGGTGTGAGGCTCTGAACTATTTATGGAAAAGCAAAGCATTTCACTCAAAAGCAGCGAAGAAGAGAAAATCAGGGGACTGTCTTCTCAGTGCTTTTTGATGACTGTGTTGGTGGGGGTGCAGCTGAGTGCACAGGTGAGCTGCAGAGTAGTGATCACCAGTAACACACAACGAAGGCAGAACCTGCCTCAGTCCTTGAGGCTTGAAGCACGGGGTTAGGGAAATGAGGTCATCTGTCACTAAGAACAGCTTCCGCGTTCCTATAGAGACCAGCACCAGCCAACAGGCTAAGACAAGTGCGGGCTGTGTGGGCGAGCAGTGTAACTGTAGGAAACCTCAGAGAATACAGGGAGAGCTCCAAATTAGAGAGTGGAAAAGAGAGCAGAAAGAAGGGTTCAAGTTTTTCATCTGCTATCCATTTTATCCATGATAATATTTTATAGTACTTTTATATTGAGAGAACTCTTCTAATAACATTATCTCATAATTTTTTTTGAGACAGAGTCTGCTGGGCATGGTGGCTTACACCTGTAATCCCAGTACCTTGGGAGGCCAAGGCGGGTGGATCAGCTGAGGTCAGGAGTTTGAGACCAGCCTGGACAACATGTTGAAACCCTGTCTGTACTAGAAATACAAAAATTAGCCAGGCATGGTGGCGCGTGCCTGAGATCCCAGCTACTTGGGAGGCTGAGGCAGGAGAATTGCTTGAACCTGGGAGGCAGAGGTTGCAGTGAACCAAGATTGCACCACTGCACTCCAGCCTGAGCAATGGAGACTCCATCTCAACAAAAAAACAACAACAACAAAAAACAAAGACAGGGTCTTCCTCTGTCACCCAGGCTGGAGTGCAGTGGCACAATCATAGCTTACTGTTACCTCGTACTCCTGTGCTCAAGCGATCCTCCCACCCCAGCTTCCTGAGTGGCTGGGACTGCAGGCAGTGCACCACCATACCTGGCTAACTTTTTAATGTTTTTGTAGAGACAGGGTCTCTCTATGTTGCCCAGGCTAGTCTTGGACTCCTGGCCTCAAGTGATCCTCCAGGCTGGGCCTCCCAAAGTGCTTGGAGTACAGGAGTGAGCTATTATGCCCAGCTCTATTTCATATTATTTCGTATTTCATATAATTATTAGGGCAGCTCTCCACCTGATTAACTGTGCCACCTGATGGTGGGAACCAGAGGAGGAAGTTAATAGGTTAAGTTGCTTACCCATGACAGATGATGGTGACAGAATTTGGACCAAAGTTGTCTAATAATTTCCTAATTGGGAGGGCTCCTTCCAGCCTTTAGGGCTATGTTGAACTGGGGCAAAAGGATTTCAGATGATTCATGGGCAGTATTTTAAAATTTAATCGTAATGTATTTAGTTTTAAATTTGCCTTCTGTTTTGGCAGAGATACTGGTTTTCCATTAATGGTCTGAGGTAAACTCACATAAAAACAGCAAAGATGAAAAAGCATCAAGTAAATAGTAGCATCGAGATGTGGCAGTCATTGTAAAGGGGACCGTGAACATGAAATTTCGAAACCACTGCTCTAAAGGTTTCCTGGCCAAAACAAAGAGCTTATCATTTGATTACATTTCCTAAAGGGTGTTCTGAATGTGTCCTGTGACTAAGTCCTGACCTCAAAATGCGATGATAAACTCTTTGTGAATAAGGACTGTGCCTTCTGTAATCCAGGTGCTGTGTCCTGGCACCCCCCAAATTCGTATGTTGAAGCCCTAACCCCAGTACCTCAGAATGTGGTGTTATTTGGAGACAGCATCTTTACAGAGGTAAGCAAGTTAAATGATGTCATTAGGGTGGGCCTTAATTCAGTATGATGGTGGCCCTATGGAAAGGGGAAGCAGCATGTGACATGAAGACAGTCACCTGCACGCCAAGGAAAGAGGCTTCGAACAGATTTTCCCACACTGCTGGCAAAAGAAAACAACCCAGTCAATACCTTGATTTTGGACTTCTAGCCTCCAGAACTTTAAGACAATAACTTTCTGTTGTTAAAGCTACCCAGTTTGTGGTACTTTATCATGGCAGCCCTAGCACACTAATACAATAGGTTTGTGCATAAATTCTGGGGACATAAATAATGAACCTTAAACTGAATAGCAGGATCTTCCCATGTAATTTTTTTTTTTTTTTAAGACAGAGTCTTGCTCTGTCACCCAGGCTGCAGTGCACTGGTGCAATTTCGGCTCAAGTAGCTGGGACTACAGGCGTGTGCCACTACACCAGCTAGTTTTTGTAGAGATGGGGTTTCACCATGTTGACCAGGCTGGTCTGAAACTCTTGACCTCAAGTGATCTGCCCCCCTCGGCCTCCCAAAGTGCTAGGATCACAGGCGTGAGCCACCGCATCCAGGCTTCCCATGTAATTTTGATCCAAGTCACTCCAAGTTTTTAATTAAAAATGCCTCCTCTTAAGCTTTAAGGCCTTGTTGGCCAGCTTTTTCTTTCTTTGCATTTCCACAATGCTTCCCACTGCCCCAGTACTGCTATCTCCTAAGCTTGGGCACTTCCTAATGTGTCTTCTTTTACAAAATTACAGTGCCCTAGATGTCTGGACTTTGCCACTTGATTCATGTGGAAAGCCATCCTCCTTTGCACAAAGGCCTTTGTATTGAAACAGGATTGCTTTTTTAAACCTTAAATGCTTTGTGAGTTTTTTGTTTGTTTGTTCATTTAACTTCTGTGACCAGAAAATAATTGTTACCTTTAGAAGTGATAGCACCCACTGAAAAGGAAGAGCACTGCACCCTGGAACCTGGCCTTTAATTAAAAGATGCTGCTAGGCCAGGCATGGTGGCTCATGCCTATAATCCCAACACTTTGAGAAATGGAGGTGAGAGGATTGCTTTAGGCCAGGAGTTCAAAACCAGCCTGTATATCATAGGGAGACCTTGTCTGGACAAAACTAAAAATAAAAAAAAAATTAGCCATATGTGGTAGTGTGTACCTGTAGTCCCAGCTGCTCAGGAGACTGAGGCAGGAGGATCACTTAAGCCTGAGAGGTCAAGGCTGTAATGAGCTGTGGTCACACCACTGCACTCCAGCCTCAGCAACAGAGTGAGACCGCACCTCAAAAAAAAAAAAAAAAAAAAAAAAAAAAAAGCTCCTGTCTCTAGCTGAGCCACTGCCTGGAATGGCATTATGATCTCAGAATCTGCATGTATCTTGGCGTGGGCTGTTGTTATCACTGCTGTCCTTACACTATGTTGTTACATTTGTGAGTGTGCTGGCCTTCTACTGTGCCCTGTGGACTTCTTGACTTTACAGACTGGCCATGTTTGAATCATATTTGTATCAAGTTCAATACAAGTCCAATGAAAATGTGTTGAATAATGAACATTTTAGGAGAACTGAAGTTCAGTGTCCTGTTGGCTATATTTCTGTTTGACGTACAATTGAATTTTGTGACATGGTTCACTGGAAATATTCCTTTATTTTTTAGATTTAAATCTTGTTGGTTTGGGAAAAGCTATTAGTCCTGGACTGAATTTCCAAGACTTCGTGGATCCTATATTCCTAGGGAGCTTTAAGAATTGTTTTCGGTGGTTTAAGTACTGATCTGATCGGACATAACAGACTGACCTAAAAAACTCCCCGCTTTTGTTTTAGTTTCTTAAAGATTTATTTTATGAATTAGATACATATGATCATTTTCTAGAATTCATTCTAAGTTTAAACTGCTTTTTCTGTTTTTAAGTTCAGCTCCCTGACTGAATTTTTAGAAATCTGGCTCCAACACACTTACAAATAGATCCTGCTAGATATTGTTCTTGTCATCACTTTTAGGATTATGTCAAAATGTACGATTGCTATTTACTTGATCCGAAAATATGTTACATGCATTTTTCTTTCGAAGCGCATGACCATGGAACAATGATCATATTTACAAATCTTTGCATCCCTAAGTGAGAATGCTTGGCAGAGCAGAAGCAACGTTTCCATTTTTTTCGTGATCAAACCTTGCACAATAACACTGCTGTCCTACATGATAGGATAAATCTGTGCTGGCTTGTCATGAGCACTTATTTTGAGGCGTCCTCTGTTGCTCTGGGAGAAACATTTAACTAAATGTTATTATACCAATCTCAGGTCAGTGAACCCCAAACTCTACCAGACTAGGGAATTGACTTTAGCAAATCTTTTTTATGATTCTTGTGCCAGGTTTTGTAGGTAATACACAGTCTCTCCCTTCAAGGGACTTACTGTGTAAGGGATTCAGGATGGGGGCTCAGGATCAAGACTGGAACTCTGGTGTTAGGATAATGTGCTTTTTAAAAATCTTCTGGTAGCATGGCACTTTTCATTTCTGCCCTCATACCTAGAGGGCTTCTTATGGAACCTCACAACTGCAACAGGATAGAAGTAGCAAGCACTTAACACATATGGCCAGAAATGCTCGGAGAACCTCTAGCCTAAGTCTAAGTGTAACCCTTGAGTCAGCTGGAGGCTTTCTGAAACTTCTTTTCATGCAACTCAAATATTAAGAATCCTGGGAACTTTAGAACTACGACCAAGTTTGAGTGTGGTGCGTTGGCCAAATGCATCAGACTGAAACAGCACTAAACTGTGGTCTAGCAGAAGATGGGAAGATTGATACACGTCTTGGTGCTGCCCAGTTTTTGTTTCCTGGAGCATTTCCTGTAAGATCTCGGGAGTCAGGGTAGGTATGACCCAGACAGAGAATCATAAAATCCCAAGTTTTAGATCCTAAAGAGATATTTGAGTTCATTTGTTTAACTTCTCTTAACATTTTAGTCAGCAACACAGAGATTTAGAAACTTGCTCCAGTTTTCATGGTCAGTTAATGGGAATATTAGAGCTAGAACCCAGGTTTCTTAATTTATGAATCTTCTCTTTGTTCTCTGTTGGTTTTGCATTATCTGTTTTTCCCAGAGCCTTTCTAGCCAAGTGCCATGGTCAGTAGTGTGTTGACAAACTGGACTTCTCTTTCAAACAAAAACAAAAGACCCTGGTTTGTAGTGTTTGTAGATTTCCACGGTATAAATAATTCCACCGTGGCTAATTTCAGGCTACCAACATCTAACAACCAGCTTGCAAGTTTCTTGAAAAAGTTCGCAATAGACTCCAGCCCGCCATTGATTGTGTTCTCCTGTATGCTTGTTCTTTTTGGCATTGTTGATAGCATATCAGTGACCAACCTTTTGTGAGATAGGTGGGCTCCTTATAGCGATGGGAGATAAAATAATGGAATTAAGAGAAGGACTTGTTTCATTGATTAGCTTACTTCAAACGAGTCCAGCATTCCCCAGATCCTAATCTCTCCATAAGACTCAGTAGTCTTCTTGACTTAACATGTGATAAAAAATACTGGAAGCCAAAGGGAGATGTTTCCTTTGGTTCTAAAGCATTTTGAAACTGTTGTGTTGTGGGACTTAGGGTTTGCTGTTCATAAAGATTCTGCTTCTACTTTGTATCTTGAAAGAAAGTTCAGTGGAGGGGTGTAGAATTTCCCATTTATCTAGTCCTTTGTTCAGTCAATTAATTATGTTTGACTATTACCACTGTACCCTAAGCTAATTATGGCAATCCTCTAGCTATTTGGAGTTCAGAGACTGAGGGGGATAAGATACTGGATACAGTGTCATAAAAATCATGACTACTTAGAAAATAACAGATTTTAGAGCTGGGAACGACCCTACAGATGATCATCACCCCTATGCTCTAGATAAGGAAGCTGAGAGACTGACAGAAATCTGCATAGAATCACGCAGTAGTTTGGAGTCTTCACTGGGTTCATAATTTGTGATTCTTGATACCTCATTCAGTGTTTTTCCATTATACCATTATAACTCACTTTTCTCCCACATTCAGAGCATGAAAAAAATATATGGCATATGTCTCTAGTCTGTGACTTCAGATTGAATAAACCTTAAATCTTCAACACAGCCTTTTGATCATATCAGGAAGGGGGAAGTGAATTGGAGTACTGATTTAGAGGACTGCCTACTGCTCTTCTAACCTCCTGCATCTTGTGGCACATACGTTGTCAGTGAAAGACTCAGAAGGTGCTGGATGGTGTGAAACTTAGGGCTTTTCAGAAGAATCATTAAGGGTTTTATATATTCAGAGTAAAGTCTTTAGTATTGAGATGGAATAACCAATCTGTTTTGCATGGAGAGGAAGACTTGACTCTGATATGAGTATTCAGTTAAATTCAACAAGCATTTTAACACCTACAAGGTACCACGCAGTGTGCAAAGCACTAGGAATACACAGATGAATAAAATATCAACTTTGTTTTATAGGAACATATAGCCTGTGGGAAAAGAGACATATGAACAAATAACTTCAGTATAGTCTTCTAAGTGCAGCACACACACAGTTCACTACATTGTTTTCATTTGTTAATTTAGGCTTAGTGGGAGGAGCACTGAGCAAGGAGCCATTTAGGTTTTAGTCCCAGCACTGCCACTGCCTGACGGTGTGACCTGGTGTAGATCATTTAGCACATTCCTCTCTCTGTTGGGGAAAGGAATGATCCTGAAGACCTTCTAAAAGGTAATCTGGAAAATTTACAAATATCTGTGAAAGTGTTTTGAGCCAGGCGTGCTGGCTCGTGCCTGTAATCCCAGCACTTTAGGAGGCTGAGGCAGACAGATCATGTAAGTCCAGGAGTTTGAGACCAGCCTAGGCAACATGGCGAAACCCTGTCTTTCACCCTTCCATGGTGGAAGTGTTTATACCATGGAATAAAGAAAATTAGCTGAATGTAGTGACATGCACTTCTGGTCCCAGTTACTTGGGAGGCTGAGGTGGGAGGACTACCTGAGTCCAGGAGATGGAGGTTGCAGTGAGCCAGGATCGCACCACTGCACTCCAGCCTGGGTGACAGAGTGAGACCCTGTCTTAAAAAAAAAAAAAAAAAAAAAAAGAGAAAGTAAGTTTTGAAAGTATTATCTGCCACATAAACCTAAGTATATTATTTTTATTTTGCAAATAGGTAACTTTTTTATACCAGAAGGCTCATATTCTTTGACTAAGCTCTACTTAGAAAGCACTTATTATCAAATATTTATTGAGCATCCACTTGGCACTAGACATACTTCTAGATCCCGGGATATGGCAGTAAATACAACAGAGCATCTCCCTACTTGTGGAGCTTACATTCCAAAGGGAAAAGATGGAATACAAATACACAAGAAAAATATCAGATAGTATTTCAAGTAAGTACAATGCAGATAATAAAACAGGGTAATGCAACAGGAATGATTGGACAGACTTTAGATTAGGGGTCAGGAAAGACCTTTCTGCAAGGTGATGTTTAGGCCGAGTGACTAGAAGAAACAAGCATTGCCAACATCAGAGATAGGAGCATTCTAGGCAGAGAGAATGGTTCCTAAGGCCCTAAGCAGGAACAAGTTTGGCAGGTGTCAGGAACAGAGAGAGGGCCAGGGTGACTAGAGCACGGTGGGGCAGGTAGAAATAGGACACAGTGGGTTCAGAGAAGAAGGTTGGGGTCAGATCACAGATAACTTTGTCAACCAGCATAAGGTGTTTGGTTTTTATTCCAAGTGCAGTGGAGACCAGGATTTTAAGCAAAAGATTAATAAGGTTTGACTCTTAGAAGATGACTCTGGCTTTTGGGGGAGAATGGATTATAGGTCAGTCTTGCAGCAGTGCAGATGAGAGGGAATATGGGTTTATACTGGGCTAATAACAGAAAAATTGATAGAAGTAGAATATGTGTAGGGTATCACTGAAGATGATATAAAGAGAAACTCCTCATGGCTTAGAGTGGTGTGGGAAACAGAAGTGTCAGGTGTGGTTCCTTGATTATTGGCCAGAGTAGGACAGTTTACTGAAGGAAAAGTAATTGCAGGGAATGAGGAGGAAAAGGAGAGTCAGGAATTGTTTTGACCCTGGGAAATTTGACATTCCTATCAGTCATCTGGTGAATATGTCAAGAAGGAAGAAGCTGGGTCTGCAAATCTCTAGCGTGGGAATAATTGGTACATAGATGGAGCTGGAGGAGGTTACCCTGAAGGATAGTGTACACAGAGAAAGGAAGGGGTTCTAGCATGGAGACTGAGCCCAGAGAGAGGCACAGAAGGTTGAAAAAGAATAGTCAGTGAGGAAAACCACAAGAATGAGGTGTCCTGGAAGCTACTAGAAGAAAGTAGGGGATAATAAAGTAGGAGAAAGGTCAAGCAATGTAAGAACAGAGAAGTGACCGCTGGGCTTGGCAATGTGTCAAGGGAAGCTGTGGGCTGGTGTCTTGACAGGATTGGTGGGGGCAGAAGTTGAAATGAAATGGGTTGAGAAAAAGATGTGAGGTGAGGAAGTGGGTATTGCAGCTGTAGAGAATTCCTTTAAGAAGTTTGCTGTGAAGGGGGAACAAAGCAATGGGGAATGCCTCCTGGAGAGTTCAGAATAAAGTAAAGATATCTGGTATGTTTGCACATTAATGGATATGATCTAGTAGACATGGTCCAGATGACGTTGATGATTCACGGGGGGATAATTGTTGGAGATAAATCCTTGGGAAGGTGTGAGCAGATGGGATTTAGAGCATAAGATGGGGGCTTGGACTTCAACAGGAGCAGAGACACTTCATCCAAAAGAGCAAAAGGGAACATAGAGAAGAAGTATGGCAGATGAGTGGTAGATCTGGCATTGAAAAGGCGAATCTGTTTGCTTCTGTTCTTTATGCATTTGAAAGTGGTGGGGAGCTAGAGGAGAGAGGTAGACATGTGATATCATCACCTGGAGAAGTGAGGAAACATGTATGTAGAGCAGCGTGGCAAAGTTGCCTGGCAGTATTGAGTCCCCTGCCAGATTTGTGGTCCTCAGTCTAAAGTAAGACTCATGAACATGCTTGTGTTTGGTTTTGTTTTATTCTTCTACTAGCTGGACTGCAGGTATGGTTTAAGTAGTGGCTAGTTTAATCACTGTTGGGCTTTGCCAGGGAAGTACAGTGGAAGGGGAGATAGAAGATGGAGTTAGAAATATTATCAACAGGATGATTATAAGAATAGATCAGGGAATCTGGCAGAATAAGGAGGAAATTGATAACTGGGGTAATTAATGGAGAAAAAGTGGATTGGAGAGCTTGAGATAGAAGGGTTTCTGTAGTGGGAGCACTGGAACTGGTGACCTGGAAGATCTGGAAATGTTTGAATGAAAAAATGTGCCAAAAGACAGGAAACAATTTCCAAGATGATAAAATAAAAATTTCAGGAGTGAAAATCTCTTTGGGGTTAATGTGAGTATTTTGAGGTTTTCACTGCAATTAAAAAGTGACACTAATTCTGAAGTTATAGATCTTTGACTAGGGGAGGCAGTAGAAGACCCTCTGAACCTTCCTGGCTGGTCAGGACAAGCTTACTGGGTTTTGGGAAATGAGAAATTCATTTTCTTCTCCTAGAAGGTCTAGGAAGAGACTTTGAAGAATCTCTTTAGTACATAATCCTAGCAGACATGACAGAGAGAAGCATGACTAATGCTTAGGCAAGTAAGTAAATATTCATGGGGCAAATCATAGGGAGAATTATGCTTTTAAACTATTAAAGTTCACATAATGGGACTTACACCCAGTCTCCAACTCCAGTGCCATGTTTCTCCTCAATGATTACAAAAATCAAGAGTATCCTATGTGGATACTACAAGTTGCTAAGCTCTTTATTGTATGGACTCAAACAAAAGACTTTTTTCTGGCACTCAATTGCATTTAGTAAAAATCCAGTATAACATGGTTAGCCAACCATAGCCATTGCATGGTTCCGTTGTATACTACTAGAGTGTTTTTCTCAGGTGAATGTGAGGCCTAAAACACTCAAAGTGACATAATTTCACAAGAAAGTCTGGGTTCTATAGAGAAGGTTGGCAGTGTGATGCTGAAATAGGATAACATGCCTGATATACAACCTGAAGGAATACTTGAAGAAGTGTCTGGCTTTCTGCTACATATCTTAAGCAGGAAGACAGGCATGTTCTTTCTTGTTATTCTTATTTCCTTCAAAAGATCTAAGGACCTGTTACATATGGTCATTCTTCTTCGCTGTGTACTTCCTTAGGCTGACCAGTCTTATAGCCATGGTTATCTTCCCTGCAGAGAATGAATATTCCAGAATGTTTGGTTCATTTCCTTGAGAGCTTTTAGGCTTTAGAATTTTTTCACAGACTAGAGATAGCTGTAAAACTTTAGAAAAGTGACTCAGTCTTCTAAAATAAATAATTTAAGCCACTGAGGACTTTGTAATCAAGTCACATTTTGCATAAATGAGCTGCATAGTATAAATGTCTTTTAAAAGGACCTTAAAATTATGGGCATCTTGAAGATCTGGAGGTTTGTGTTTATTGTATCTCTCATATGAGGATATGCATTTTTAATGACAGATTCTACCTTTCCCTGGAAGTCTTTTTAATAGTCTCTGTGGATACCCTATGTGGAAAGCAGAAACACTTAAGCATCTGTTGCTTTATTACTGTGATCATGTTCCTGAACATGTATCTGTTAAATACTGTCTTGCACATTACATCAGCTGTCAAATGCGGTATCAAAATGCAGCATTTAGTTGAGTGACATTTTAGTAGCCTGTGGCTATTTAGTACTTATTTGCTCTTTCTATGCCTATGTGTCTGTCCTACCCAGCACAGTTAAAATTGGTCATCAGTGGAAAGAATGACAGAAGAATAAGAATCCCAAGGTGGACGGGTGTGGTGGCTCATGCCTATAATCCCAGCACTTGGGAGGCCAAGGCAGACAGATCACCTGAGTTCAGGAGTTCCATACCAGCCTGGCCAACATGGTAAAACTCCATCTCTACTAAAAATAGAAAAATTAGCCAAGCATAGTGGTGCGCACCTGTCATCCCAGCTACTTGGGAGGCTGAGGCACAAGAATCACTTGAGCCCAGGAGGCAGAGGTTGCAGTGAGCTGAGATTGTGCCACTGCACTCCAGCCTGGTGACACAGTGAGACTGTCTCAAAAAAAAAAAAAAAAAAAAAAAATCCTAAGGCAAGGAATCTGTTTGTTAATATATTATTATTGATTATTATTACTTTATTTGATTTACAATATTTACATTTCCAAGTATGTATTTGGCCTCCCAAATTAAATTTTTAGCTATAGAAATTTTGTTTGTTCTTTTACAGTTTGTTTTTTGAGTTTCAGGAATATTGTCAAAGGTATACCATGACAATGTGTATTCGATACCATGAAAAATATATCATTGAATATGCTGTATCACTCACACTGACAAAAAGCTGTTAAATGAATGACAGAGAAACATTATAGAACATAGTATCTGTCAGGGGGACTGAATCAGTGAAGGAAAAGTAGCCAAAGTAACCCATGGTGTGGAGGTGCACCATGCGCAATATTGATGACTCAGAGTCTCTCACTCCTATCCCCATGTTAGACAACAATTTCAAAGTTTCTTTGACTAAGATTAAAAAGTAAATCTCTTGCAAGCCATCCCCTCAAAAATGAAACTCAAGGTCTGTTAAAGGGCCTGGAACTATATAGTTGCACAATTATCGAATTTCTGAGCTACAGCTTGTCATTTCTTTTTTCCTTTAGTAACTTATTATGGCAAATTTCTCTTCTTATGATGCCTAGTTACTGCTGGTACCCTCTTCATTTGAGAACATAGTAGGTCCTTGATTCAATGTCTTAACTTATCTGAGGGATTTTGTTTTCCATTGGAAATCATATTGATGAAGAAAATATTCCCGTTAGTAAAAAACTTTTACTAAAAAACTTTTCTCTAAGATTACANGACAACAATTTCAAAGTTTCTTTGACTAAGATTAAAAAGTAAATCTCTTGCAAGCCATCCCCTCAAAAATGAAACTCAAGGTCTGTTAAAGGGCCTGGAACTATATAGTTGCACAATTATCGAATTTCTGAGCTACAGCTTGTCATTTCTTTTTTCCTTTAGTAACTTATTATGGCAAATTTCTCTTCTTATGATGCCTAGTTACTGCTGGTACCCTCTTCATTTGAGAACATAGTAGGTCCTTGATTCAATGTCTTAACTTATCTGAGGGATTTTGTTTTCCATTGGAAATCATATTGATGAAGAAAATATTCCCGTTAGTAAAAAACTTTTACTAAAAAACTTTTCTCTAAGATTACAAATGAAAGCTCTTTAAATGTTCATTTTAAAACATCCTGAGTATTCACATCTGTGTGATATACATGATAAATATATACCCTGACTGTGTATTCACACCTGTGAATATAAAACATCTGTGAAAGGTATATGTCACCTGAACCTAATATTTTGAAAATTTGATAAGAGGAACAACTGATCCATATTTTTCGATGGAATTTTAAAGAAAATTCTATTTAAAATTGCACAAGAGTATTGTATTTTTTGTAAAATTTCAAATAATACTAATTGTTTCCCTTTCTTCACCAAAGGAAAGAAGTGTTAATGATGGATTATATATAATACACACAGACATATATGCACAAGTGTACTTTTAAACAAAAGTGTATTATGTTATATGCATTCTTCTGTAAATAGTTGCTGCTACTTTGCAATATGCCTTAGACATCAATCCATCTCAATATTCATTGCTTATAACTTCTTGATAGTACTCCTTAATATGCTTGTACTATAATTTATTTAACCATTACCCTATTAATGGTCCTTTGGGTTGGTCTTAATATTTGATATTACAAATAGTGCTACAGTAAACATTCTTACAATGACATTTTTGAGCATTTGTGTCAGTATTTCAAAAATTAATTTCTAGGCATGAAACTGCTGAGGCAAAGAATGTGCACATTTAATCTGAGACACACTGATAAATATCCCTACAGAAATGTGGTTTCAGTTTCTGAAAGTCTGTTATTAATCATGAAACGAAATAAATTAGAAGTTTCTTAAATGATAGGAATTACAAGTCTGCTGAATGATTAGGGCATATATCACAGATGAAGTTTTATAACTCTTTGGTTTTGTATAAATTTAAATTTTATATTTTAAGTAGATACAAGTTGAATACAAGACATGGAAATTATTTTAACTCTTTTTTTTCTTTGCATTTTGTGGGAATGGAGGTTAATGGCTCAGAGAGAGGAGAGGGCAAAAGAGTCACTATTTGGTCTTGGAAATGGAGAAATGTGGGTGAGTGAAAGCATCTTTGGAAGAATATGCTGTCTGGAACGAGATGGTATTTAGTAAGGTTTTCATGATTTTTAAGTAAACCAGCTGTGACTGGGATTCAGTCCAAGAAGGTCTTTGTGCTGGGACAATACAGATCTTTAGGCTGTGGAACAGGAGTAGAACAACAAAATTTCCTGTGCATATTTGGTTTATAAAAATAACCTCTTTGAAAGCACATTTTAAGTTTCAAGTATCCCGTACTTCTGAACTATTTCTAGGCTATCCTGTTTCAGTCAAAGGGCTTGATTTTAATACAATACCTAAGCTTATCTTTTCACTCAAGAGCAAAAATTCTATATCTTTTCCAGAGTTATGCAGGCATTAGTCATATACTCTACTCTCCTTCCCCCCAAGACGAAAATCCTTCCTCTGTCTGTCCCATTTCCTCACTGATGTATGTAACAGGAGTGATGCAATTTCTCTGCAATGTTTGCAGTTATAATTAGGCTATCTCTTTTGGAAAGGCCTCAAGAATCCCACAGTGAAGGCTGCAAAGGCACCACATTCTTTTTTATTCACTGTGTGATTAGAAAAATTATTGAAAATTTGAGATTTGATTCTTAGATCTATGAAGAAGCTCCTGTGAAACTGGCCTGAGAAAGGGAGCCAGTTAATTTCTTATAAGACAAATTCTCCATGCTTTCAGATTCTAGCATATTTTATTATTTTAGCAGGCACCCAGTTATTAATTACTGTAGTAATTCAATTAAATCTGATCAGATTGTTGAGTGCTCCTTAGGACCTTCTCCAGGAGTCTACTTAACTCCTTGAGGACCCTTTCTCATGCTAATACTGGGCTTGGCCATAGCTGGTGCACTATTCTCTCACCTAGGAAATGTCAGTAGACACAGCAGTGAAAGGCTGTTGGACTGTTTGTTCAAAGATATGTTAATACTTGCTTAAAATTTGAAGTATTATCTTGAAAACTAGTTAGACCTGCAGGTCCTATCTGTCAGTCCTTCTTAGGAAACTGTGTGGTTAGAAAGAACAATAGCATTGTTGTTCAAATAGGCTTGCGTTCGAATCCCACTTTTGTTTTTGTTACTTACCACAGTGGCTTCAACTTGGGCAGGTTATGTCAGATGGGCATCGTAACTCCTGTGGGACTAGAGAAAGAAGTGAGCAAATGTTTGTAACATGCGTAACACCATACTTAACTTGGAGGAAGAGCTGGATCAACAATCGTCGTTCTCGTCATTAGCACTTCCTTCTCAGTTTTGGGGAATCCTTAAAATAGTGCTTCCCAGAGTGTTCCACAAAGGTATTCCTGCTGCAGAACATCCTAAGGTCTCTGGTCACTGGAAGTTTAGCCGAATAGTCTGCTGCCAGGGCGAAATGACTTGAAGTCTTGTTTTACTTTAAACTCTTTGCAATATACACATGTTTTCATGCAGAAATGATATTAAAATTACCAATTAAATTACTTAATGTAACTTGATGCTTCCCCTTCTTCAAATTGTTGGGAAAAAATTAGCCTCCAAAAATATGCTCCACATTTCTAATGGGGCTGAGTCTGGGGCAGCACGCTAGTTGTGTTTTCAGAGTGTACGTGCTCGACCTGAGAACCATACCCAAGAGAAACTCTGAAACTATTGGAACTTGTATGCAGTTGGCCTTTTGAGATTAAGAATAGATTTTGGGGGCCAATATGTCATCACGAATTGAAATAAGATCATATAATAACATTGGATTGTAAATATATGTTGTTTTAGAAGCCATACTTCCATCTCTATTTTTTTTTTTTTTTTTTAAAGATACAGGGTCTCCCTCTCTGGCCTAGGCTGGAGCTCAGTGGTGAAATCACAGCTCACTGCAGCCTCTAACTCCTGGGCTGAAGCCGTCCTCCCACGTCACCCTTCCAGATGCAAGTAGCTGGGACCACAGGCATGTACCACCATGCTTGGTTCAGTATTTTTAAAAATTTTATTTCTCCTCAGTTATTGAGCTTCTGTATCTGCAGAATAACCTGAGTCTTTTGCTCTCACTAGGGGAACCAGATAGGGGAATACAAGGTATCAGAAGATTCATAGCTATATGCGGTGGCATATGATTAGGTGAGAAATGGGGATGTGGATCATAAATAACATGTTTAATAGAGAAAGATGCCACCTTGGACTGAAAGCCAGAGGTGGTTTCTTCAAGGTGCATAGAGAACTTGATGAGTTTCAAGAATGGGTGGGATTTGATTGGTTAGAAAACAAGGCATCTTGGGATATTTCTTCTTTTCCATCCTCATAGCTATTACTAAATCTTACTGCTCATGTTTTCTACCAGCTCCTGAAACACTAATTTATTTGAACCTATGGCAATATCTCTTGTTTTTGAAAAGACCTGTAGTAACAGTATAACATTTGTGTTAAATGTGTTTATTTAAAACTGTCACATTTTACTATATGTCTGTGTTTCTCTGCATGCATAATCAAAACATTATTTTTTCCCACTGACTTGGCCATATTGTTTTGTCTTCAAAACTCTTAACCATTAACCTTTCTCATCAAATTATGAGTCTTTCCCATTTGGCTAAGATTATTTCCAGGCCAACGTATCCTCCCTACTCACATGGATGCATTTTGACTTCCCAGGCCATTTCCTCTAACTCCCCCACCCACCTACACACCCATCCAGCCACCTTTCCCCCACGCTCACTTTTTTTTTCCCGTCTGTTGTGTCCTTCCTTCCCCTTTGCTTGTCTGAAACCACCTACCTCTTCTTATAAAAGACTCCACTTCCTGGTGAGGTATCTCAGAAGGGCATGCTTTCTGCAGGGCTGTTAGGACTTTGTGGAAATATCTTGGCTCAATGTGGCTTTATTGAGCCCTTCCATGACCATCTTTGGGAGCAGGTAAGGAGGATGGGGTATACGAAGCAATGGTATTGGGACTGCTGTTGAGTCCATGAACATCTTTGGGAGCAGGTGAGGAGGTTGGGGTATATGAAGCAATGGTATTGGGACTGCTGTTGAGTCCATGAACATCTTTGGGAGCAGGTGAGGAGGATGGGGTATACAAAGCAATGGTATTGGGACTGCTGTTGAGTTTTAAAAGACTACATTGGAAGCATTTGGAAAACAATGTCTTGGCATGTGTGGAAGGAAATGATATCTAAACAGTTGGTGGCAATCCCAACCTAAAGAATTTAACATCTTCCAGGGAAAACAGATTGCTGCAATTTACTTTCTTAATTTAAGTGGGAAAACATGCCTTGGCCATTTTGAACTAATGATGCTGTCTGGTATTTGGTGGGGGATTAAAGGGGGTTCTGTCACTATTATCTGGAGGTTGTATAGAGAGCCAGCACAGCTGTTAAGCATAAAGATAACACATTTTTAAAAAATAATAAAAAGAAAAAACAGAAACCAAACTCACTTTTATCCTTGCCCTCTACTGCCTTCACCCCAAAAAGAATTTAAGATTTGACAAAGCCAGATCCCTAGAGGATGGCCAGAAGAGGTTTGTATAAGTAGATGTAGATCATTGAGATGATATAAAATGGGGTAGGTTCACACTGGCCCTAGGAAGTGAATGTCAGTAAGCCCTTTCAGATGTGAATGTAAAGCTTTTCAGAAGAAGATACATTTCTTTCATACCTGCATCATATTAGGTGCTACCTTATGTTACCTTAGTTGGGACATCAAGCACGGACACAGAGCAGTGTCTTTCCTCTGTCACACCAATCTGTCTAAACGGCTCTGATTCTTCCATATGTAGAAGAATTCCCAAAGACAGTTTTTTATTTTTGTTTTGTTTTGTTTTGTTTTGTTTTGTTTTGTTGAGACAGAGTCTCGCTCTGTCCCCCAGGCTGGAGTGCAGTGGCACGATCTCAGCTCACTGCAAGCTCTGCCTCCCAGGTTCATGCCATTCTCCTGCCTCAGCCTCCCGAGTAGCTGGGACTACAGGTGCCCGCCACCACGCCTGGCTATTTTTTTTTTTGTATTTTTAGTATAGATGGGGTTTCACCATGTTAGCCAGGATGGTCTCGATCTCCTGACCTCATGATCTGTCCGCCTC